>NC_081559.1:18469154-18774264 GCF_022355385.1 Mustela nigripes | reverse complement strand
AGTGTAGTACAACTTACCAGTTCCATGCCCTGGCACTGGCTGGGCCACACCATAATCTAACTCTGATGACATTGGACTCTAATGTTTGGGTTCATAGTCCCTGATAGTCATAGAAGGGAACTCTCAGGATATCTTTCCATTTTATATTGTGCCAGCTATGGTCTGGGACAGCATAATCAGAAAACAATATTCATATCTTCCCCTTTCATCACTTTCTTTGGGAGAAAGGAGACGGAACACCTATCCGAGCACATGGTACCAAAGCCTTGCCAGCTGGTGGTGAAGTCACGTGTGTGAAGCCTCCCAAGCTTAGAGTGCAGGGTTCAATAAGGACAGCTTGTTGAGCAGGTGTAACAGGTGCCAAGACAGACTCAGATCTGCCTTTTCCTCCAAACTGCATCAATGGAAAATGATTTTTGTTATTTGATTAGAGCTTTAGGCTTAGGCAACTCTCATTGTGATAACTCAGGCTTTTTATAACTGTTTTCAGAGGAAGAGAGACAAAGAAAACAAGGGAGAACAACTCTGACCATGGTCTAAAGCCAGGCTTCTGTCACTAAGCAATAAAGAAAAATGCTCAAGTAGCCCTTGCATAAGTGGGAATTTGCGGTTGCTAAAGCTGCCCATTCCCCAAACGACTAAAATATGTTATTGGCATTTGGCACTGTTTCCTATGTTTTGCTCTCCTTAAATTTCTCTTTAAAAGAGTTTGAGTTTAAAGGCAGAACCACCGAAAAATGCAATTTAATCATAGAACTGTGAAAGGCCGAGTTAACCCCAGGATGCCCTGTTTTGTTTTGTTAAACCAGAACTTTGAACCAGGCTTATTCCCAGGGGCTGCTAGGAAGTCTAAGGGTAGGCAGAAGGGAAGGAAAAGAGAGAGGCAGAGGAAAGAAAAGGACTAGGCCAGACCAGCCCCGGGATGGCATCACCATGCACCAAGGGCTTCCCACCAAGTGACTCCAGGATGTACACTGGAAAGAGGAGCAGGAGAAAGAGATAGGAAATTGAAGAGAGAGAACTCAGAGCCAAGGGCAGGAGTGGAAGGGCGCACTGGTGGCTCAGTCTCCCATACCACACGCCGTCACAGAACAGAACACTAGACTTCCAATGGCTTCTTGGCCCCAATTCACTTTTTTAACAGTTGTGTTTTCCCCCAGATTATTAAAGTATACTCATGTCACAGAATTTGGAAGTACAGTTACTAGGGAGAAGGTAACCATCAGGCAGCAGGGCCGAGAGGTTCAGATCCCAGCCCTTGGCAGACCAGAGTTTGGGTCCCAGGTCCACTGCTCAGCATCCTCACATGCAGTGAGGGAACATAAGATCTCACAGTGATGTGAGGGTTAAAGGAGATCACTTACCTAGCCAAGGTGAGCTACTGCTGCTGCTATCACTAATTACTATTAGCCCACCAGCATGGTTAATAATTACATATACATCTGGCTAGTTCTTTTTTATGCATGTATTAGGTATAAAACATAGCTCATTCTTTACAGTATATAAATTTTAATCTTACCTTAATTTAAATAATCTTCAGAGGCACTAACTCTTTTGTCTTGTAGAAGATTCCATTGCTGTTGCTTAATGCCTTTTCCTTTTTATTAGATATTTAGGGGTTTCCAATTTTGTATTATAAATAACACTAAGATATACATTCTTGTATAAAATCATTTAGCTTCTGATTAAGATAAATTCAGAAGAGGAATTATTATGGTCAGGGTTTGAACTTTTTAAAAGCTCTGGATATATAGATCAATACCTGCCAACATGGGAAGTTCGCCCCTCAGCATTAGCCACTGTTATTTTATTGTTTTAAGATTTATTTATTTATTTTTTAGAAAGAGGGAAAGGGAGGAGAAGCAGGCCCCCCACTGAGCAGGGATTTCCCCATGCAGGGCTCAATCCCAAGACCCCCAGGATCATGACCCAAGCCAAAGGCAGCGGCTTAACTAGCTAAGGCACATACAGGTGCCCCAGCCATTGTTATTTTACACACACACACACACACACACACACACACACACGCGCGCGCCACATGTGCACCGATCTTTGATAATTTTAGAGGCCAAAAAAAGGTTTCTCATCATTATTTGACTTTGCATATCTATTTTTTTATTATTATTTGGGAAGCTAAACATTTTTTTGTATGTTTATTACTACATTTTAAAAAAATGATTACATTTTGGGATGCCTGGGTGGCTCAGTTGTTAAGCACATGCCTTCTTCTCAGGTGAAGATCCTGGGTCCTGGGATTTAGTCCCGCATCAGGCTCACTGCTCCGCAAGAAGCCTGCTTCTCCCTCTCCCACTCCCCCTGCTTGTGTTCCTTCTCTCACTGTATGTCAAATAAATAAATAAAATCTTACCAAAAAAAAAAAAAAAAAGATTACATTTTTTTGTCCATTTGGAACAGGCTATTTTTTCAGTTTGTTCGCATGAGTTCCTTATACATTAGGTGTCATTTTTTCCTAGTTTGGTTGTTTGCCCTTGGATTTTATATATGATGTTTTGATAAAAATAAGTTTTCAACTTTTATGAGATCAGATCTGTCCACTTTCCCCTTTTGTGATGCTTTTCTGTGGCTTTAATTCCCACAAAGCCTTTCAGAATCAAATAATTTGCATTTTCTTATCTATTAAAATAATTTTGTATGTTTAATAATGTTTCTGGGATTTATTTTTATTCATGCTATAAGTGAGGTTATAAGGGTTTTTTCCCCCCAAAAATGGTTAAGCAGTCATTTCAGCTCCTTTTTGAATAGTCTGTCCTTTCCATTCTGACTTTTGATACCACATTCTTCATAATCTAATTACATGTGTGTCCTAGGGTCTGTTTCTGAGCAATCACTCCTGTTTCCTCAGTAGCAAGTCTAATCGCCAGTATCAGTCATGTGAATTTTATGATATTTTCCTATCTAGTAGCACAAATATATCCTCATATTCTTGTTTCACAAAATTGTCTTACTTATGCATGCCCTTTTGTCCCTCCAGATCAACTTTGGAATTAACTTGTCAACTCAATTTACTTTTTAAATTACTTTAATAATTGTACTGATTCCAAGTTGAATTTTTGTAGTTTTTCTTAACAGTGAGAATTCTTAGCTCCGGACTTGAAAAGAAACACATGTAGTTTAAATTTATGTAAGATTAACCAGCTAAAGAATTAACTTATTTTAAGGACACCTGGGTGGCACCAGTCAGTTAAGTGTCCAGCCCTTGGTTTCTGCTCAGGTTGTGATCTCAGGGTAGTGAGATCGAGCCCGGCACCAGGCTCCATGCTCAGCACAGAGTCTGCTTGAGAGCCCCTCCCTCCCGAAAATAAACAAATATTTTCTTTAAAAAAATAATTACCTTCTTTTATCATCTTAAATACAAGTATGATTGAATGTTCCCAGCAAATGCTGCCAGGACTTGTCAGGAGACAGTTGCAGAGCCGGCCACTTCCTGTCAAGTTAGACTTTTCCAGACTGCACATTAATATTCATTTTTGAGGTACAGAGGGGCTGAACATGTACCAAATGTTCAAATGCTTCAGTATTTTTTATTCTACATAATCAACAAGAATGTTAGCTATTCCAATGACAAAATGCTTTTCAAGATCAGTTCAAAAATTGCCCAGTCTGGCCTTTCTGGCTGCCCACAGAATCCATCCTCCATTGTCCTCATGTTTGGAAAGCTGACTAGCTCATCCCTCAGGAATTGTACATGTCCCGGGAGTTCATGAGTCACATGTCCCCTGGAGGCTCTGCTGAAGTGTATGTGGTATTTAACTGGCAGCAGCTCCTCTGCGCTCTAGGCCCATGCCATGAAACCGCAACCTCTTCTGGTCACAGACTTGCCCTTCTGTTTGGGCAGAGTTGCCATTTAATTGTTTGGCCCTGGGGCCTGCAGTAGGAATATTCCA
Organism: Mustela nigripes; assembly: GCF_022355385.1. Lineage (NCBI taxonomy): Eukaryota > Metazoa > Chordata > Mammalia > Carnivora > Mustelidae > Mustela > Mustela nigripes. The sequence goes on along the minus strand of NC_081559.1, from coordinate 18,770,359 downwards.
GAAATACTCCATTTCAGCTTTTTAGGATGCAAAGGTTGAATGCACTTGGAAAGGCCCGAAGTGGAAATGGAGCATTAACCTCCTTAACAAGTGATCTGTTGACATCTGTGGAAGGCAGCAGAGCAAGATGGGGTCAAGTGGTAGCTAGAATCAAAAATGCCCTAGAAACTAGGGGACATTTGGCCACATAGGAGAGCAGGACAGGGCCCTGAAATCATAAGGCTGGAGTTCAGACTCCAGCTTTCGTGCACATTGGCTCTCTGACTACAAGACAAGACCCTGAATCTGTCTCCGTTTACTTAACTGTAAAATGAGTAGCCTACTACTTATTTGGGGCAGTTACAGTAAGAACTGGAGGTAAATATAGAAAACATCAAGAATTCTTACATGATGGGGGCACCTGGGTGGCTCAGTGGGTTAAAGCCTCTGCCTTCGGCTCAGCTCATGGTCTCAGGGTCCTGGTATCGAGCCCCACATCGGGTTCTCTCTGCTCAACAGGGAGACTGCTTCCGCTCCTCTCTCTGCCTGCCTCTCTATTTGTGATCTCTCTCTGTCAAATAAATAAAATCTTAAAAAAAAAAAAAAGAATTCATACATGATGATAGCAATAAATAGTAGTTATTAAGAGCAAAACTTTTTCAGGGAATGACAAGGTAGGTTGGCATCGTGAGAGCAGGAGATGGATGCCCAATAGATAGAAACTAGAAGCAAGCTTGGAAAGATAGGATGTGTACCTAGCTTGTGGGAAGACCTTGGAGGGCATGCTAAGGAGTTGAGAACTTACCTTCTAGGGGCTGAAGAAGTTTCAAGGGGTTTTCATTAAAGAAATGCCAATTGGGAGAGCCTGGGTGGCTCAGACAGTTAAGCGTCCAACTCTTGGTTTTGGCTCAGGTCATGATCTCAAGGTTGTGAGATGGAGCCCCATGTTGGGCCCCATGCTCAGTGGAGAGTCTGCTTGAAGATTCTCTCCCTCGGCCTCTCTCCTCACTCATGTGTATGCATGTACACGCACACACTCTCTCTCAAATCTTAAGAAAGAAGAAAGGAAGGAAGGAAAGAAAGAAAGACAGACCAGCTCTAGAACATACTGAAGTATAGTGTTTACAACTGGGCTCTGGGAGTCCAGCTCCCTACTCTACACATCTAAGCTGAGCAACCTTGGGCAAATGAATTAAGCCTTTTAAACCTCAGTTTTATCATCTACAAATTGGTAATGAGAAAAATATTGACCTTTTAAGGTTCTTGTATGTAATAATAATTAATTTGATGCTCACTGTGTGCCTGCAAACGTTCCAAGTGCTTGACTTGTATTAGCTTAAAGAAAAAAAATGAATTAAAAAGCTTCAGTGGGAACTGGCACAGATTCAACAGTCAGTCACTGCTGTGGGGGTGATGCAATGACGGATACCATTTTTATCACTTGGTCAAATCTGTGTTTTATGATGGCGTAGAGAATGGGTTGGCGTGGTTGGGGCTGGAGACTGGGAGAGCAGGTAGGACAATAGTAGTTTCACACACATGTTTAAAAATTCATTGAGTTGTACCTAAGATCTGTGTACTTTATCTTCTATATATGATACCTCAATTAAAATATATGTATGAGAGATAGCCTCTTCTCACAGTTGACCTAAGCGACTCTACAATTGCCTGGAGTTCCAATTAGCTGAGTGCTCGTCACTAAAAATAAAATAATAAATAAATTTTAAGAAATAAAAGTGACTGAGGGAATGAGGTAAAATCCTTTTTTCAGTTACCCATGCTCCTGAAGAACAGAAAGCCCAAGGAAAAGCAAAACCTCTACAACCCATTCAAAACTATGACCTGCTTGACAGTTTTCCCTCGGCTAAAGCCACCAGCTGTAGCAAATGCTATGGAAAGAGTCGTCTTTCTTGTGGCCTAGTGGCATAGAGATGCTGGAAGGGAGAAAGGCAGACTACTCGTGTGGAGAAGGAGGTTAGATGCTGGACCAGATCACGGATGGTCTTCCCTCATCCCTCTGAAAAATTGGCTCTTTACAGGCCTTCCTTTCTTGGGACCCATTTCCATTTAGATTTTGCCGCAACTCTGAACATGTCACATGTGGGCCTGCTATTCAAAAACGCTTTTCTCTTTGAGCCTGATCTTATCTCTAAATGTTGTCCTGTTGTAAAATCAGTTTTCATTTTTTTGTTTAAGACCAAGTCTAAGGCAGGTTAGTCAGTTCATTGACTCTTTCTTGGATTGACACCAAACTACATGATAAAAATGTTCAAATTGGGTAACAGACTTGCCCTGCACAGTCCCCTGGGTGGTATGAAATTATTGTGACCTCTGAATGTCTGGGGAGTGGATTAAAAAATAGGATATAAATACTGTTTCTCCCTCTATAGACTACAAAAACACCCATGTAAAACTATAAGAGTTTGGGGACCAGCCTGGTGATCAAGATCAAATAATGTGTCTCGGGGGAGGGAGCCCTGGGGTCAGGTCATTTCTGAGAGGGCAGGAAGGAAGAAGCAGAGCTGCAGAAGGGCACTGAAAACATTTAAGTGAGATTCGTCAAAAACGCAATATGCATCCTGATTGCTTACCTACTAACTCCCAGTTAGGTATTTAAGGAGATAAGATTAAATGTCTAGAATTCAGTGATAATTATGTAAACAAAAACCTGACCTTAAATCGCCTGGTATTAGATAGGGCTATTGACAATCCACATATCTTATAAGTCATTCTAATTGAATGGGGCAGTGTTACCTTCCCAAACCTAAAAACACCTGTAAGTCAGGGAACATTCTGATTAGACAAACAGGTCTCCTTAGATATAAGCTTTAAGTCTAATGCAGTCAGGACAGTTTCCCTGATAGGCAGTTTTCAAGAACTTTTGTGAAAGTGAACATATTACTGAGACAAGTGAAAACACAGGCCATACAAAACCAAAAAAGGAAGGTCTTCTACTTTTTTACACTGTTCATGTATACGCATATGCAAATTTCCTTTATATGTTTCTAAAGCCATGCTTTATAGAGCGGTCACTGATTTTTTTTTTAACCAACTTAAACATTTACTATAAAATGTTAACTCACATGTGTTATTTAAACAGCCAGAAACGGAATTTTTATCTATATATACATACTGAAAGTATGAAAAGGCTAGTTACTTACAAACTGAGGCCTTGGGGACAAGCAGAGCAGCCTCCAACACGTCCAAAATGGCTGGAGAGAGGAAAGCAGACTGACTTGAGGCTTTTATTGTGGTTGGGGGGTGGGCCTCGGAGAGGATTCCCATAGGAAGCAGGAGATTGGGTGGTTTGAATCTCCTGCAGGTGCTAAAGCGAGAACACTTGGGCTGCCCATCAGCTTGCCCAGGTGTAGGGGTGCAAGAAGACGCAGGTGTGGACCTTAAAGCTGTTTGCAAACATCAAAATAACATTTAACTCTGTATTACAGACATCATCTACACAGTCACCAATTTGTTTTTCCAGTGTTACCACCTAAATTTCTCTTCCCTCTCTACTATTCTATCCCTCTTTTACTTCTAAGAAGTTACCACCTTTGAATGTCTGTGATAGATTTCTTTCCTTTTTTATTGAGGTATAATTGGCATACGACATTATATCCATTTCAGGTATTCAACATGATTCGCTGTTGTGTGAAAAAATGGTCACCACAGCATAAATCACCATACATTATCAATAAAATTTCTTTTCTCATGATGAGAAAAAAAATGTGATGATAAAAACATTTTTTTTCTTGTGATGAGAATTTTAAAAATCTACTCTCTTATAAGGCAACTTTCAAATATGCAATATAGTATTAATTATGGTCATCATGCTGTACATTACACCCCAGTAACTTAATTATTTTGTAACGGGATGTGTGTATCATTTGACTCTCTTCATCCATTTCATTTATCACCACCGTCCTCCCCACCGCCACCACACCCAGCAGCTACCACCAGCCTGTTCTCTATATCTGTGAGCTTGAGTTGGTTTGGGTTTGCCATGTTGTCACAAATGGCAAGATTTCATTCTTGTTAATAGCTGAGTAATATTCCTCTGTGTATGTGTCAGTTTCTGTATCCATTCACCAATCGATGAACACTTAGATTGTTTCTGTATCTTAGCTATTGTAAATAATGCTGCAGTGATCATGGGAGTGCAGATACCTTTTCTTGTTAGTATTTTCACTTTCTTCAGATAAATACCCAGAAGTGGAATTGCTGGATCACATGGTGGTTCTATTTTTAATTTTTTGAGGACCCTCCCTACCATATTCCATAGTGGGAGTGTTAAGGACGATTTAATGTTAAAACCTGTTTAACTATTAGGGCCTGCTTAGCTAAAGCGACTCCATATTGCCTAGGTAGCCATATTGTTGTTTACATCCACGGACTTCATTCCGGGAATAAACGCCCCAGTAGTTCCTGGTGTCGGTTCCGGGTATCGATTCCGGGAGTAAACGCCTTAACAATAGAAGCCACGTACCTTGGGTCTGCGGTGATGCCCTATAAAACCAGCCTGTGAGATCGGGAGGGGGTCGCTGTCCTCGGAGGCGGCCCTGGTGGGTCAGTCTGACTTCTAATGCTTGGCATAGAATAAAGCTTTTTGCATAACTTTCACTTTGTCTCAGTCTCGTTCCCCCGGCAGGTCAGTCTGACTTCTAATGCTTGGCCTAGAATAAAGCTTTGCATAACTTTCACTTTGTCTCAGTTTCGTTCCTTTGATAATGGACCCCAACAGGAGCACCACATTCCCACCACCAGTGCACAAGGGTTCCCCTTTTCGCCAACACTTGTTATTTTTTGTCTTTTCAGTAACAGCCATTCTAAAAAATGCAATGTGGTAGCTCACTGTGGTTTTGATTTCTATTTCCATGGTGATTGGTGATGTTGAGCACCTTTCATGTACTTGTTGACCATCTGTATGTCTTCTTTGGAAAAACGTCTATTTAGATCCTCTGCTCATTTTTCTTTTTTTAACAAGCTTTAATTCACTTTGTTTTTCTTGTATAAAACTATGTGGTGGTGAGATGCCTGGGTGGTTCAGTTGGTTGAGCATCTGACTCTGATTTCAGCTCAGGTCGTAATCTCAGAGTCCTGGGATTGAGCCATTCATTGGGCTCCACTGGAAGTCTGCTTGAGATTCTCTTCCTCTGCCCTTCCCCCTGGGCATGTGCATGTGCTCTCCTCTCTCTCTCTCTCTCTCTCTCTCTTTCTGAAATTAATCAGTCTTTAAAAAAAAAAAAAAAAAAAACTATGTGATGCCTACAGCTGAGGCCTGGGTCTTCTGCATAGAGACTCAGGTGTAGGTCTCTACAAGATGATCAGTGAATTCCTGATAGGGAGACTTGGTGAACACAGTCTCTTTCCAGAGGTCAGTGGCGAGAGCCTTATAGGTTTTGGAAATGGCAGCAAAAGTAGCCTTGGCAGAGTTGCCCAGGGTGGCAGTGCAGCCCCTGGCCAAGGTGTACCTCTGCCCATTTTTCAATCAGATTTTTTTTTTCTGTTGAGTTGTAGGAGTTCTTTATATACTTTGTATATTAAATATCTGATTTACAGATATTTTCTCCCATTCACTAGTTGTCCTTTTATTTTGCTGATGGTTTCCTTTTTTGTGCAGAAGCTTTTTAGTTTGTTGTAGTCACACTTATTTATTTTGGCTTTTGTGGCCATTGCTTTTAGTATCAAATCCAAAAAAAAAATCCTCACAAGACTGATGTCAGGGAGCTTTCACCTGTGTTTTCTTCTAGGCATTTTATGGTTTCAGGTCTTATATTCAAATCTTTAATCCATTTTGAGTTAACTTTTTGGCATTGTATAAAGTAGTGGTCCAGTTTGATTCTTTTATATGTGCCTGCCCAGTTTTCCCAGAACGGTGCATTGAAGAAACTATCCTTTTTCCATTGTATATTCTTGGCTTCTTTGTTATAAATTAATTGACCATATACCTGTGGGTTTATTTCCAGGCTGTCTATTCTGTACCATTGATCTGTGTGTCTGTTTCATGCCAATACCATATGGATTTGATTACTATAGCTTTGTAATATAGTTAGAAATCAGGTACCATGATACCTCCAGCTTTGTTCTTCTTTCTCAAGATTTGCCTTGGCTATCATACAGATCTTAGGATTGTTTTTTTCTATTTCTGTGAACAATGCTATTGAGATTTTGGTAGGAATATAACTCAATCTGTAGATTTCTTTGGGCAGTATGGACATTTTATCAAATACTAATTCTTCCAGTCTGTGAGCACAGAGTATCTCCATTTATTTGTGTCTTCAGTTTCTTTCATCAGTTTTTCTTATAGTTTACGGTGTGTAGTCTTTCATCTCCTTAAATTTATTCCTAGATATTTTATTCTTTTTTTTTTTAAAGATTTTATTTATTTGAGACTGAGAGAGAGCAAGCATGTGCTGGGGAGGGTCAGCAGGAGAAGCAGACTCCCCACTGAGCAGGGAGCCTGATGGAGGACTTGATCTGGGTCTCTTGAGGATCATGACATAAGCCGAAGGCAGTGGCCCAGCCAGCTGAGCTACCCAGACGCCCCTGTTTTATTCTCTTTGATGCAGTTGTAAATGGGATTGTTTTCTTAATTTCCCTTTATGATATTTCATTACAGATTTCTGTTTTTAAAGTCTTCCCTTCTCTCCCCCAACATACTACTCTGTAGAGGTAGCTTTCATTAACTATAGCTGGTCTGTCTTCTAGACATTTCTACACATTACAAATGTTAATTTTTAATTCAATTTAATTTTTTATTTTTTTGCAAATGGGATCAAGCAATACTACTTCCTGCATCTTGCCTTTCTCACTTAATAGTATCCTGTAGACTTCTAGGCACATGTGCACATTGTGTAGATAAAGATTAACCGGCTACATAGTATAGAGCTATCTTAATTTTTTTTTTAAGATTTATTTTATTTATTTTAGAGAAATAGAGAGAAAGCCCAAGCAGGGAAGAGGCAGAGGAGAGAAATCTCAAGCAGACTCCGCACTGAGCACAGGACCCACTGCAGGACTCAACCTTACAACCTCAAGATCAGGACCAGAGCCAAAACCAAGAGTCCGATGCTCAATCAACTGAGCCACCCAGAGTTATCTTAATCTTTAACCAGTGCATTCTTTCTCTGCTAGAGCCAGTACTGCAGTAAACACCCTCATATATTTCCCTGAGCACTTGTGTAACTACATCTGTAGTGTAAATTAGTGAATACGACACTGCCAGGTCAAAGGGTAGATGTGCTTTGTAGTTTGAGAAGTATTGCCACTTGCCTTCTGAAAAGGTGGAACCAATTCTTACTTCCATTCAGTATCTTGAGAGTACCTGTTTTCCTACCCCTGCATTAGTTGTCTATATCAACAGTTTTTTAATCCTAGCCAATCTGATAAAAAGTAACTTCACAGTATTATTTTAATTGGCATGTTTTTCCACTGTAAGGTTGAGCATCTTTTTTATGTTATTTGCCATTTGTAGTTTTTATAAATTGCCTATTTATTTCATTAACCTGTATTTAAATTATATTATGGGTGTTTTTCTTATTATTTTAAAAGAACTCTTTCTATATTAAGAAAATGGGCACTTTTTGGTAATGACGGGAACTGCCCTTCCCAGTTGGTTACTGTCGTGCCACTTTGTAAGTGGTGTTTTGTATTTTACTAATTTTTTTTAAGGTTTATTTATTTATTTATTTGACAGAGAAAGAGAGAGAGAGAGATCACAAGTAGACAGAGAGGCAGGCAGAGAGAGAGAGAGAGAGAAGCAGGCTCCCTGCTGAGCAGAGAGCCCGATGCGGGGCTCGATCCCAGGACCCCGAGATCATGACCTGAGCCAAAGGCAGCGGCTTAACCCACTGAGCCACCCAGGCGCCCTGGTGTAGAAAATTTTACTAATTTTTAAATTTTATCTATTCACATTTATCTCTCCTCTAGGGCTTCTAAGATTATAAAATATTTGCCTCATGTAAATATTTTTGTCACATTTTTCTCTAATATTTTTGTAGTTTTAAAATACTTTTAGAGCTTTCTTTTTACATTTAAATCTCCAATGTAGGGGCACCTGGAGATGTCCAGCATATGAATGCCACAAACACAGTAGATAATATTCTTCAAAAACAGGATGTATGAAATCGTAATCAGTACTGTGCGGCGAGTGGTGGTTTACTGCTTGTTGACTCCTTGAAGCAAAGAAGAGAAATTACCAGCCGTCTTGAGACAATGGCACACCAGCCAATAAAGAGCACCTCCTTCGGTTTATAGGCAAGGTTGTTTTTCCTCATGCCAGTAATCCAGCCGCTTACTAGATCACAGCCTTCTAGCCAAAAACTCATTTTGGTTTCTCATTTAATCTTAGGCATTGCTGGTCTCATAAAAGCTGTTAAGTAATAATAATGGTGAGCACTTACGTTGTGCTTTTAGTCCATAAGTGCTATCTAAACTTGAACTAATTAAAGGCATTGATGAAAGGAAGGGATTTGCAGACGTCTTCCGGAAAACTCATATCTGGTTGCACACCTGTGAGGGGATGATTCCTAAAAAGCATTAACTCCCCCTTTGAATGGCACTCAGCAAGCAGACGAATAAAAAGCTGGTGACATTATTTCACTTCTTTTGAAAATTTCCTTGGCTATCTTCTAATTAGTCTGGTCAAACTCACCTTTTATCTATCTCCCCAGATACTCCTTTTCTACATTCCTGGGGGTATTCAGCAAGCTCCTTTTGATGTTCTCCCTGATGGTTAATCACAAAATCATAGAATCTTCAAACTGAGAGGGATCCTTATTGATCCTGCAGTTTCGAATGACGTAGTGCCGTCCCTTGATTCCGTGGCTGAGGAGGCCGAGCGCAGAGAAGTGAAGCGACTGACAAAACGGGTTGTGCAGCTCACCAGCCCCAAGGCTGGGACTGAAGCCTGGGCGCCCCACTCCCCTCGCAGCCCTCCGTCAGCGCTGTCCTTGGTTCTTTCTGTGAGCATTTCAACTTGCCTTGACTATTTAAAAAAATTTTTTTTTTCTTTTCTGTTTCCATCCTTTCCCTACTTCTCCTTCCCTTCTTTACTTTCTGCCTTTTCTGACTCTCCTATCCGTCCATGATCAGGTAATTTTGCTTTTATTTCTCCTGGTGTCTCTGTATCCCTTCAAATGTGGAGTCTCTTGTTGTTTTCTGGGAAGATCTTTTATAGTGGTCTCTCTGAAAAGCCATCCTTCTCTTATTTCTCCCACAGTTCATGCATAGAGGGAGTTGTTTTGTTTTGCTTTGCTTTTTCCAGCTGTAGCTGCTTCTCCTTTTACGAAGCTGCTTCTCTAGTTTTGGTAAGTAGGCTAGGCTTGAAGTTGATGTTAAGTCCATTTTTGTCACAGAACTTGTGGCTGCTTTAACTGCTGATTTTCCCAGTAGTTTAACCATGAATAATGTAATATTTAAAATCATATTCCGTATTCAGAAGACAACACAAGATGTGACCAAATACCGTTATACAAGGAGCAAATATGTTGGACCAAAAAATCTTCCTGTAAACCAGTGGCAGATCCAGTTCGGTTCAAATTTGTGGGTAGATGTCGATGCAGATGTAGACAGCACATCTTGCCTCCAGGCCGGGACTGAAATCATTTAGAAATCCTCTGTTTCTACATGGTGGGTCAGTAGGCACCCAGGGACCTCAGAATTCCCAGGCTGAACCAAACCTAGACGCTTCAGTCTGACCTCGGATGCCCTTAGGAAGGCCCCTTCCTAGAGTAATGAAAGGTCCTTGAGGAAGGGGAATCTGAATCTGTCACCAAACAGCCGGGTGATCTCGTGCAGCTCACATCACCACAGGGCTACAGTTTTTTCAGATATTAAGTAAGGAAGATGAGTTTAAAAGACCATTTAGGGCCTTTCCTTATTACTCTTCAGTGAGTCAGTAATATCTTAACTAGAGCCAAAATGAACATTAGAGACCTGCATATAATTTATTTCAGACATAACAACTAAGTAACTCAGTAGGGAATCAAAATTCTGCTGACCGTACCATGAGAATTTTCTGGGACTATCTCAATTTAAAATTCTTTAATCTATTTTCCTCATAAATACAGTACCTCAGTCAGACCATGTGACCTGTCTTGGGGCTCACGGCGCGTGGACCACATAATTGTACTCACCCTTTGCAGTGATGCTTCCACTGAAGTTCTCTAGTGGCCCCAGAGGCACGTTACCCGCTGCAGAGAAACTCTGTCCCAGCCCGTATATTTTTATGAATAAGAAATTCGTGTTCTTCGGTTCACCTTTGCCACTCACCTATTAAATGAAATTGAAATTATTTTTCTTTTATTCCCTGAGACTTTTTCCAGTGGGAGGCGGAATGCGATTTGATGGAAATGATGACCACTCACAAATCTACCCAATTACATCAACCAGATTAAATTGTCACATAGTTTACAAAGTCTAAGTAGAAATTGTCCCATTTGGGAGAGGCTCAGACAAGAGCTAATTGGCAACCTCCTAATCCACCTGCTGTGAAGTGCTTGATTAGCCAAAGTTTCTGTCCTGTGAGCGGGGTGGGGAGCAGCTGATCAGAGTTTTGTTTATGCCCCAACCTCCAGCCCTGAGCCATTATAGGGACCTCAGGGGCACCTGGGTGGCTCAGTCAGTTAAGCATCCCAGTCTTGGTGTCCGCTCAGGTCATGATCAGGGTTGTGAGATCCAGCCCCTCGTCGGGCTCTGCGTTCAGCAGCAGCAGAGAGTCTGTCCTCTCCCTATGCCCCTACCCCCACTCAAGCTGTCCCTGTCTCTCTTTAGAAAGAAAACGAAAAGGAGCTCAAAGGCTAGTTATGGGAAAATGGTTTTTTGGTTTGGTTTTTTTTTTTTTTTGAAAATGGGGTTTTAACAAACTTTTTGAAATAGGAAAATATTACACTAGTTATTTTATTTTTCTCCTCTTTTTAAAGTAAGTTCTATGCCCAATGTGGGTGAACTCACAACTCCGACATCCAGAGTCCCATGCTCCGACTGAGCCAGCCAAGTGCCCCTGGTTATTTTCTATTTTTAAGAAAAATAATATGGTGGTATATATATATATTTTTTTTTCTATGTTTAAGGACTTAAAGAACGGTAAAATTTGGAATTGAATGAAGATGAGTGTTAGGGTTTTCAAACCTGAGCAGAATCTATGGACTGTTTTTTCCTAGCTCTCCACAAACTCACCTGACCGAGATCACAGACTTCATGGTACCCACGTGTTAAAGTTGAGAAATGGCACTCAAAGGAAAAATAGTGACCACAACCTTTCACGGTCCTCTGGGCCAAGCATATGCAAACTAAATTATATTTGAAATCATTTTACAGTGTGTAGCAGTTTTGGTTCTTTCATTTCATCAAGCTTGCTTGTTACTAGTGAGTGGCAGGGGCTTTGCTTACCATGAATGGGGTCTTCTGGTTAGACTTTTACGGAGGGGCCCTCTGTCGTGTGCAACGGCGCTCTTTATCAGTGTTCCCAACAGTTGCCCAGAATCTAGATGTTACACGATGGCCGAGGAATGCTTGTATTGGAATGGAAGGGAACTTAACAAATCAGGGGAAAGGAGTGAGCCAATGCATAAAGAAATTCAATGAGAAAGAGTTTCTTCTTTTTTCTTGCCCAAGTTACTAGTGGTCTGTCCCTCTCCCCCCGTAAATTTTGAATGGTGTGGTGGTGCCAAGGGAGTGAAGGTAACGGACATAAAAGAATCATTTGTGCCCTTTTGCCAATCCCACAGATCTCTATTGGCCACAGACCTTGAACATGACACTGCAATTTCGTGGTGCCACACATGAGTAATAAGCAGCTGTTTCTGAAACTGTGGTTTGGAGAAGGCAGCACTAGGTTATTTTTTAACTTAATTGTAATTTTTGATTGGTCTGCAAGAAAGTAAATCAAATAAAGTCTGTTGTCTTAGTCTGCAAGAAAGCCATAGGCCTCAAATTCCAACGCTGACCGTCTTGACCAGAATAGAAAGGGGGGAAAATGTGTGTATCCCTGAGCTGGAAGTTCAACCAGGCCGCTTCCGTGGGCTGCAGTCCCACAGGAAGGGTCAGCATAGTTGGTGTATTGGTCAGCCAGCTGGAGGATGAAAAGTGACACTGGATGGCTCCTTGAGTTTTAGAAGTACCTGAAATGACGCATGCAAAGAATTTGTAGAAAGACTGCAAAAGTAAACAATAGCAAAATTAGGCAGAAGATAGCATCTTTTTTTTTTTTTTTAAGATTTTATTTATTTATTTGGCAGACAGATCACAAGTAGGCAGAGAAGCAGGCAGAGAGAGAGAGAGGAAGAGAAGCAGGCCTCCTGCTGAGCAGAGCCCAATGCAGGGCTCGATCCCAGGACCCTGGGATCATGACCTGAGCCGAAAGCAGAGGCTTTGACCCACTGAGCCACGCAGGCGCCCCAATAGCATCTTGATGTCGTTGCCTTTTGTCCTTATCCTTGCATGTGATGAGAGGACACAGAATTCTAAATCACAGATGAGAGTGTGTATTCTTCGACTACCTGACCAGTAAAATACCTCTGAAATAATCACACATGCACACCCTCCCACTAAGTCAGTCAGACTTAGTACCTTCCTTAGTACAAGAAATGAAGCGTAATGGAAAACAGAAGCAAACTCATTTTGCCTCTTTGGGGCATCTGCCTTTTTCTCAAGCAAGGGGGCAGTTTGGTATAGGAAGGCGAAGGAGAAGTGCAGGGGCTTGGGAGATGTGGGAAGAGCTACAGATGTTTTCTGCTAATTACTTTGTCATGATTTTGTTCACGTAGACTGGCCACTTGGGCAAAGTCAGTCGAAGGGTAAATAAACCTCATGTCAGTCTAGTTCACCTCCACTCCTGACATCCTGAAATGACCACTTGGTTAACGAAAACCACTCTCTTTGTTACGCTAAACATGGAATGGCCTTGTGACTTTTGACAGATTATTCCAAAGTTATATTAACCTGTGCTAATTACAAGTAAGAAAAGATTAAGAAGGACAGTTTCCCAGTGTTGCTAAGGTGTTCTTTTATGTGAGTGATACAGCTCAAGCTTGAGATGTGTTAAATGTCTCTCCCCAGCATTCTGCCTTCCACGTGAGCCCCGCTCTCTTACTCATAGCAGTATTAAAGGGAATGGAACTGACCTCTTTACCTTAATTTCTACTGATCCTATCCAAACAGAAAGACACTTTGATGCCTTAAAAATGACATACAGGGTGCCTGGGTGGCTCAGTCGGTTAAGTGTCTGTTGATTTTAGCTCAGGTCCCGATCTCAGAGCTGTGAGGTCAGACTCTGCGCTGGGCACGGAAGTTGCTTGAGATTCTCTCTCCCTCTCTCCCTTGGCCTTTCCTCCCCTACTCCCTACTTGCACTCTTTCTTTCTAGTAAATAAATCAAGTCTTTAAAAATGACGTATTTAAAAAAAGGCCTTTATCCCCCCCTCTGCTGTAAATCTCAAGTGTTTGAAAGAAGGAATGAATCTAAATCATGAAAGTTTCTGTTTAGATTAAGATAAACTAATCGTAAGCAATTATTTATTAATTAATTGTTCTAAGTTAGACATTGTGTCCAGTGCTTTCGTTTTATTAGATCTGATCCATCCTCAACCCTGCAAGGTAGATATTATCCTAATTTTTCTGTTGCGGAACTAGGCTTGAAAAGGTTAAGTAACTTGCCAACGTCTCGTGGCTGGCAGGCGGATGAACTAGAATTTGTACTCAGATCAGCTTTGCCTTTTCCACTCTGCTGCTTCCCAGTACCCAGAGACAACTAAGTTCTAAGGCAGTATGGAAAACTCTGTAATGTCAGCCTCTCTGGGAGAGATGAATCAAACTACCACACACCAGAAAATACAGCCAAGCTGTCAAGAAGCAAAAACGACGATAGTCAGATTTGGTTTTGTTTTGTTTTTTTTAAACAAGCTTTGGCCGGTTTTATTAAAGAAGCAGTTCTGTGGTTTACTTTGTCCTGATCAGTCCTGACTTGCTCTCAGTGATATCAGAATCCCCTGGATCAACTCTGATCTAAATGCACAGTTCGTGGAACTTCTACCCTGCCAGGCCCTGTTGATGACGACGGCTGTTGTCTCAAGGCAGTAACACTCCCTAGGCAGGAGCTCCAGTTGGGGGTTGGCATAAAGAGTTCTCATGTCTGACTTCTCTCAGGCTTTGCCCTTTTTGGCCAACTTGCTGGCTTGTTGGACATTGGACTTTGTCCAACCCATAGTCATTTTCCAGGTCCACTGGCAACCTGGAGGCTCTTTTCTATGTTGTTCTCAGTTGGAACATGAAGGTAGTGGCTCCTCAGGCTTTGGTCCTCTTTGAGGCCACCATCTTCGTGATGTTTATGGAATATGTCCCTAACCTCAAGCCCCCACCAGGATGGCTAGGAATTGGGAGTGAAAGCTACAAGACTCTCGGAGGCAGGAGGAGGTGGTGGAGTCAGGACTCTTGATTTTTTTTTTTAAAGATTTTATTTATTTATTTGTTAGAGAGAGAGAGACAGAGCAAGAGCGAGCACAGGCAGAGTGGCAGGCAGAGTCAGAGGGAGAAGCAGGCTCCCCGCAGAGCAAGGAGACCGATGTGGGACTCGATCCCAGGACGCCGGGATCATGACCTGAGCCGAAGGCAGCTGCTTATCCAACTGAGCCACCCAGGCGTCCCCACTTGATTTCTTTTTAAGCAATTATCCAGAGCAAAGATATACCTGATTTTTGTTTTTTAAAGGATGTGGTCACTTTTTAAAAGATTTTATTTATTTATTTATTTGAGAGAGAGAGAGAGAGGGTGCACACGAGAGTGGGGTAAAGGGCAGAGAGAGAAGCAAAGTCCCTGCTGAAGGGAGCCTGATATGGCGCTTGATCCAGGAACTCCAGGATCCTGACCTAAGCTGAAGGCAGATGTTTAACTGGATGAGCTACCCAGGTCCCCCTGTAATGTCTAGTTTTTAAAAAGAACTCGAGATTTCACACCTAGCACTTAACTTCTCTTAGTGATGAAACCTTTAGACCAGAAGCCAGAAGAGTGTTTCTATTTCCAATGCTGTTAGCAGTTGTATTCAAAGACAGGCTCTAAACCTCCTAAATTTATCTGTACCTCTGGAAAACTGTAAGTATGAGGTTTTCTTTTCTATAGTATTAAAGAATTGTACATAAATTCTAAAATAAATGCACAGACTATTACCTCATTTTTCTGGAGGAAAAACTTTCAGCATCTTCAGCTCTTTGGCACGTGGCCATGACCCTAAGCTAACAAATAGGAAGAACAATTAATCAACTATAAGCAGCAAAAAAAAAAAAAAAAAGAAGAAGTTCCTGAACAGCTAAGCAGCCACCAGCTCCACGCGGTCCTATGCTCCTCCCTAAGTCACACAGCAGAATGATTGAAAATATTTGTGACACAAAGACAGCCCGAACACGCAACTGTGCTGCCCGGGAGAAAAACAGGAAGGCATCCCTGGTCAGTCAGCAAGAACTCATGTCTGTGGCAGAGAGAGGATACTGAAAATAAGTGTGAGACTCAGTCTTTGCCTTCAAGCAATTTACATTCTTAGACTGCTCCATATAAAATCACATTTTATCGGTCGTATTTTTTTTATGTTCAGTCTAGTTGGATAAGCATAACAATCACATGTTAAACGATACTAAAGAGTACAAAACAGCATCAAGTTCTGTGTTAAATTATATGATATAAAAGTAAATCATACGAAGCACAAGAGATCTGTAACAGCTGAAGTAGCCAACAATGGCTTTCCAGATCAAGCTGACTAGATCTGAGCCATGAAACCTTGGTGAAATTTAAATAAGTGTTAAGTGAAACCTGAGATCAAGGAAAGGACATGACTGAAGGCACAGGAGAAAGAGGAAGCATATTCTATACAGGGAAAAATTTTCTCGCAATGGAAGATACATAGTAAGAAATGGAAAATAAGCTTGGATAAGTAGTGTAGAATCAGCTTACGGAGACACTTGCACACCAAGCAAAAATGGAAGCTCAGGTCTTGTCCAGTCCCCTCGTACACTGAGCACCTAGAACATAGTCACTCAGTAGCATTTTACGAAATGAATGAGTGAAGCGTTCTTACTAATAACAAAATGATTAGATAACAAAATAACAAATAACAAACTAATAACAAAATAACAAGATTCGAAAGAAGAGATGATACTTGATAAAAATGATATCCAAAACTGATTGGTGTATATGCAGGATGGGCCAAAGGGAAAAGACTGGCATCCAAAAATAAAACTAGAAGATGATTTCGTTAATCTAGAGAGGAATTATAATAGCTGGGGCAAGATAGGAAGAAAAGACTTGCACCAGAGATATTCAAAAGAAAACCAGCGTGAACATTGAAAACATTATGCTGAGTGAAAGAAGCCAGTCACAAAAAACCCATATATTGTATGAGAGTCTATTTATATGAAATGTCCAGAAGAGGTAAATCTATAGAGACAAAAAAAAAAAAAAAATTACTGGTTCCCTAGGGCTTGGGGGAAGGGGGACAGGTTACAGGGGAAGAGGGAGTAACTGCTAATAGGTACAGGGTTTTTTGCAAGTGTTGATGAAATGTTCTAAAATTGACCGTGATGATGGTACACAACTCTGTGAGTATACTAAAAACCATTTAATTGTAGACTTTACATAGGTGCATTACATGGCACATGACTTATATCTCAAAGATGTTATTAAAAAGGAGAGGGAATTAATAAATATGGTAAATGACAATATATATATGTTTGATGGTGTAAAATGAACCATTCACCGTAGACTACGTAATTTCCAGTTTGAGTCTCATGGAAATAGTAGAATATCCGCTGACACTATTATTATGTAAAATTATTTTAGGATCACTGGATGATGAAATAAGCCATGGAACATAGTAAGAGATAAAATATTAGAAAGGAAGGGACCAACTTATTACATTCAGAAAACCCAAAAGATTCACCTAAAAATTATTTGGAGTCATGAAAATTCAGTAATATATATAAGATATACACAAATGTCAATATATTATAAATATCAACAATAGCTAATAAGAAAAAATATTAGATAAAAGTTTAACCTTGAAATAACCTAAATAATAGTGTGAGTGGCTTATATAAGGGAAAAAACCCAAAATTTTATTAAGCAATAACAAATGAAGATTTAATAAAATGGAGATATAGGTGAGGTTCTTTGATAGGGAGAATAAATATTATAAAGATACCAGCTTGATCCCAGAACCCCAGGCAGATGCTTAAGCAACTGAGCCACCCAGATTAATTTTTTAAAGCTTATCAAAGTCTCCAGGTGGGAATTAATTTACATTTCTGTCAGTATAAATTTGGTGAAATATTTCAAAAGCCTTCAAATTGTTCATGGCCTTTATCTCAAAGAAGTTCTCTAATAGAGAAAAAAAAAAAATTATGGGATGCCCGGGTGGCTCAGTTGGTTAAGCATCTAACATCAGCTCAGGTCATGATCTCAGGGTCCTGGGATCGAGCCCCACATTGGGCTTCACACTCAGTGGGGAGTCTGTTTCTCCCTCTCACTCAACCCTCCTCTCTCTCTGTCTCTCAAATAAATAAAATCTTTAAAAAAGAAAAAAAACCTTTGTGCATAAGATGACCAGTCTTCTCCTTTAGATCCTAGATGATAACTTTCATGTCTTCCTCCATGTCTTCCCTTTACACCCTCAGTTCCTCCAAACAACTGTTACTCACCTGGTTTCCGTACTGTTCTATATCCTGATGTTTTCCTCTAAATGGACTGTATTTTGTTAGTGCATCTCAGCATGTGTCATTAACATTGGTTGTTTAGGAAAGAGTAACATAAGTAAAACCAAACCCAGCTGCACTGTTGTTACCGCATTTTAGAAATAACCCTATGACACATTGGAAAGTGTTTACCGGTGGTTGGTATAAGATTTGGTAGTGGTTATTTCTTAGAAAGTGTGTATCATGTGGTGGTATTAGGAGTCCATGTTACTGGAATTTATTGAATGTAATTGTTCTTAAGAAAAGATAAATAAAAGCAGGTAAACCTATGGCTTCCTAAAGGAAGTGCAGAGGAGATTAAGTGAAAGAATGGTGGAAAATGCACTTGCTTGACTCAGAAAACAGCCAGCATATTTTCCACCCGCTTTATTAAGAAAAAAAAAAATCCAATCTTATAAAGCAGTGAACCTTATTTTTCTGCATCTTAATACAAAAATGTTTGGAAAAAACCAGCTTTTAAAATGCAAAAAAACTATATATATACACACATACATACAGAGTGAAAGACTTGGTTTTCCAACTATTCCCTTCCTTAGAGTTAACTGCTGTTACATTCATTTTTAAAACATCATAAGATTATTCCATGATGTTTAAAAACCACTTTGAGTTTTTTTGTCTCCAGTATTATGAATAGCTTCATTTTTTGCAAAATACATTATTACATTCCTTATAGTCTTTTTATCTGCTACTACTAGTTATTCACCTTGACATCATAATTTCTCTTGAAGTGTGATTTACTACATTTCTCTCAGATGTTATTTTTATGTAAAATTGTCATTTTAATTCTGTATTTATTTGAAAGTATCCAGCTATGTTACCAGTTATGTCCAGCTATTTCCCAATTAATCTTCATTGTTTTATATCAAAATCGGCATGTGTGTGCATGAATGAGAGAGAAGGCAGATTTTTTTCTTGTTAGTATTGAACTGCTGAAGACTTGGAGGCCTATTCAGTATTAGTTAAGTGAGGAAGGATCTGACTAGCCATTGGTTCCATCATGGTAATGGTGGGAGGCAGGCAGATGCAAAACAGCAGGACCTAGAAGCGACAAGGGCAGACTTTAGAGCCTGTGCCTCAGTAGGAGCAGGCAGCCCCTAGTCACAGCCAGGATCCTCAGCATATAGGAATTCAGGCCTACTTTTATTAAATCTGATGATTTTTCAGAAGAAGCCAAAATTCTGAATTTTTCTGTAAAATCTCCCAATTATCAAATTGGCTCATTTTCTAAAGCACTGAGAGATTTAAAACAAACAGACAAACAAAAAACCTTGGGCTCAGTGTGGCTCTCAGACTGTCAGATTGCAGCCTCTTTATATTCATACTTAGCAGCAAAGGAAACCTATTTTTCCACATTTGTTACATGTTTTAGGGGAGATGGTAAGAAAGCTGTACTGTTAACTCATCAGAAGATAGATATTATTGAATTTACAACATAAAATTCTACATTAATATTTACCTTGTCTGTTTTCTATTTGGGGAAATCCACCACGTCCCACTTATACCTCACCAAAACGGTAAGTTGGATTATAAAGTAGCGTTCCCCATTTGTCCTCAATTCCCTGTATCACACTATAGAGAAAGAGGAATACAGAAGAAGTTTCAACATCTTCATTTTCCAACCTCCAGTGGTTTAAACCAGACAGTTCTTTTGGAGTGAAAGTACCATGTCTTTTCTTTCTCACAGTTGCTGAGAAATTATAATTAGAGGTTTTCCTGTTGTGTAAAGGAAAGGAATTCCAGTCCTCCGGTGTCTACAAGACTTCGGTTCTCAATGGATTTGCTTCTCTGTCCCATTTCTCTTTCTACAGGTGATAGAGGGGAAGCTGGCTCCATTCTTGGGCAAGGTCATTAAATTTGCCACCTCACACGTGTACAGCTGCAGTCTTTGTAGCCAGAAGGGGTTCATCTGTGAAATCTGTAACAATGGAGAGATCCTCTACCCTTTTGAAGATATTTCAACAAGCAGGTACAGAATCTCTTGTCTTACAAAAGTACACCTGAATGTGTCACATGCTCTTTTACTTGGTCAGATGAGGACAACTTTCAGTCAAGTACGGTATCTCGGTCTCTTACCTTGTAGCCGATTTCCCTTATTCTCGGAGAATATTTTTTACCCTTTGGTTTCCTATGTTTATTCTCTGCTCACCAGAATGAGATAAGAGTTGCAAAGAAACGTCACCTATCTCTGCCTTCTTAGGTAATGAAGCGTGTTCAGATTCGTTTTTAGAATGAAGATCCGGGAGGAAGAATCCTCACAACACTTCAGGGCTAAGTGACAGGCCATGGGAAATCGCAGACTTAGAGTAAGGCTAAAACTGGACCGACCGCCAGGAATAAAACTACAAGACACTGGGGAACAGCTCTCTGGCTCACCACATGCTTTTCTCCACAGATGCGCTGCAGTGTGGTGATGAAAGTTTTAGGATCCAAAGGAGAGAAAAGTGGGAGTTTGTGTGGGATTATTTTTCTAACCAAAGTAATATTTGGGCATCATCACATTCATTGATTGATGGATGATTTTCTTCTCCCACTAACTTGAGAGTGGGGTTTTTTACTATTGCTTTTCTTGAATCACAAAATGATACATATCACTTTTCCTTTTATTCCAAAAGCATCATAGAAATATATACCGTTTATGTGTCTGTGCACTGGCTTCTTTGGCCATGAAATCATGCCTCATTTCCCACCCAGCAGGGCTCACTTACACTGTGGTTCAGAACAGAAGGGAAGGCACGTAGCCAGGGCGGGCTGAAGCATGTAGAGTGAAGAGAAGATATTAAGAGTTGACTCAGCCCTTCTGGCCTCTTCTTAAACCCAAAGACTCTTTGTAAACATAGACTCTTTGTAAACTTTGGAACTTGGGTTGGCCCCACACACAGAAAGACACACACACACACACACTCCAACCTCATTTCCTGAATACAGGTCCCCAACTCTTAGCCTAGAGATTATAGACTTCTTTAAAATGTACACCACACAAAAACTTGTACACAGATGGTCATAGCAGTATTCATAATAGCCAAAAAGTGGAAACCGCATAAATGTCCATTAACTGATGAATGGATAAACAAGATGTGGTATATCCATACAATGGAATACAATTCAGCCTGAAAAGGAACCTGACTGATACATGCTGCCAGTGTAGGTGAACCTCAAAACCATTACACCAGGTGAAAGAAGCTAGTCACAAAGGGCCACATATTTTATATTCTGTGTATATGAAATGTCCCAAATAGCCAAATCCATAGAGAAAGAATGTAGATTAGTAGTTTCCCGGGACATCAGGGAAACGAAAGAGAGTAACTCCTACTGGGTACAGATTTGTTTTAGGGGGGACAGAAATGTCCCAGCATTACTGTGGTGATGGTTACAAGGTCTTTTTTGAGTATGTTAAAAATCAGTGAATTGTATACTTTAAAAGAATGAATTTTATGGTATATATATATTGCAATCAATGTTTAATAAAAAAATTAAATTAAAAAATGCTTCCAGGGTGCCTGGGTGGCTCAGTGGGTTAAGCCGCTGCCTTCGGCTCAGGTCATGATCTCAGGGTCCTGGGATCGAGTCCCGCATCGGGCTCTCTGCTCAGCAGGGATCCTGCTTCCTCCTCTCCTCTCTCTGCCTGCCTCTCTGCCTACTTGTGATCTCTCTCTGTCAAATAAATAAATAAAAAATCTTTAAAAAAAAATGCTTCCAACTGTATAAACCATATGCTAGGTCACAAAACAAGCTTCAAATTTTTTTGAAAGATTTTATTTATTTATTTGAGAGCAAGAGAGAGAGTGAGCAAGCACAAGCATGGGGGAGGGGCAGAGGGAGAAACAAACTCCCCACTAAACAATTACCAAAATTGGGTAATTTGGGACCTGATCCCAGGACCCTGTGATCATGACCTGAACCGAAGGTAGACACAACCAACTGAGCCACCCAGGTACCCCACAACTTTCAATAAATTTTTAAAAAATTGAAACCATATCAAGTATATTCTCTGATACATTGAATTAAGATCTTCAATAGAAAACAGTCTGAGAAACCCTAAGAAATATTTGGAAATTAAACAATATACCCTAAAAAATTCTATGTCAGAGAAAAAATAAATTATGAGAGAAATATGAAATATTTTTAAATGAATGAAAATGAAATATAACATGTATGGAATGCTGCTAACATAGTACTTAGAGTGAAACCTACAGCTATAAACATACCATGAAAAACTTGTCAGAAAAAAAAGAAAAAAGGTCTCAAATCCATTACCAAAAAACTCCACTTTAAGAGTCTAGATAACAAAGAGCAAACTAAATCCAAACCAAGCAGAGGAAAGGAAAGAGTAAAGATTTGAGCAGATATCAATGAGATGAAAGATAGAAAAAGAATACATCAATGAAACCACAAGTTGGTCTTTGGAAGAATCAATAAAATTGATGACTCTTTGGCTAGGACCAAGAAATTAAGAGAAAAGACACAACTACTCAAAATCAGGAAGGAAAAAGCAATTAAAAAAATTATAAAGGGATAGCATAAATGACTTTATTCCAACAAATTAGACAGCTTAGATGAAATGGGTAAATATCTAGAAAGACAAGTTACCAAAATAGACTCAAGAAGAAATAGAAATATGAATAGCCCTATAACAAGTAAAAAAACTGAATTAGTTGTTTTTAAATCTTCCCATAAAGAAATAAGATGGCCTCATGGATTAATTTTGTTGAATATTTAAAGAAATAATACCAGTCCTTCACAAAGGGATAAAGAGAGGCATTACCTAATGATAATGGGGTCAGTTTTCCAAGAAGACACGATAGTCAACGTGTACGAGCAGAGTCAAGATACATGCGGCAAAAGAATCAATAGAACTATGAGGAGAAACAAACCCACAACTATACATACATCTCCACTATTAGTGAGACTTCAGCACCTGTCTGTCAGTAATTGACAGATCCAGCAGCAAGAAATCAGCTTATCATTAAACTGAAAGGCACTATCAATCAACTGGATCTAATTGACGGCTTTGCCAATTCATGTTGTTCATCCAACAACAACAGAATATGCATTCTTCTCAAGCTCACATGAACGTTTTAACAAGAGAGACCATATTCTGAGCCATAAAATACATCTGAACAAATTTACAAAAATAGATATCATGCAAAGTACGCTCTCAGGCCATAATGTAATTAAACTAGAAATCAGTAACAGAACAATACCTACAAAATTCCAGCGTATTTGGGGGTTAATGATATATCTCTAAATAACATATGAATTGATAATTTATGTCCACACAAAACCTTGCACACAGATGTCTATAGTGTGTCTACTCATAATCGCCAAAAACTGGGAACAACCAAGATGTCTTTCATGTGTCAATGGATAAATAAACTGTGGTATATCCATGCAATGGAATATTTTCCAGCGATTAAAGAAATGAACTATCAAACCACAAAAGGACACAGAAGCAACTGAAATGCATATTACAGAGTGAAAGAAGCCAGTCTGAAAAGGCTACCTACTGTATGAGTCCAACCATATGACATTCTGAAAGGGGCAAAACCATAGACAGTAAAAAATAAAATAAAATCAGTGATTACCAGGGGCTCCACGGTACATAAGGAAAGATGAATAGGTAAAGCACAGGAATATTTTGGGGCAGTAAAGTTATTCTTCCCATTACACATTTGTCAAAACCCATAGAACTGTACAACACAGAGTGAACCTTAGACTGTGGACTTCAGTTGATAATAATGTATGAGTGTTAGTTCATTCATCATAACCAATTTACCACACTAATGCAAGTTTTTGATAATAGAGAAAACTAGGGGTGAGGGTAGTAATATGGAGACTCTGTACTATCTACTCACTTTTTGTCAATCTAAAACTGTTCTAAAAAATAAAGTCTATTAAAAAAAAAACCCACAACGCATTCAACTGAACAGTTGACTCAAATACCAAAGCTGATCAATATTAATAAACTTTATTAGAACAATTTTAGACTTAGAGAAAAATCATAAAGATGGTAAAGAGAATTTCCATAGACCCTATACACAGTTTCCCCATTTACATCTTACTTTAATATGGTATATTTGTTTTAATTCATGAATCAATATTGATACATTATTATTAGCTAAAGTCCATAGCTTTTTCAGATTTCCTTAGTTTTTACCTAATTGGTTTTTTTCTGTTCCAGAATACTACATTATATGTAGTTGTGACATCTCCCTAGGCTCTTCTTGACTGACAATTTCTCAACACTTTGTTGTTAGGACATTGACAGTTTTGAGGAGGACTAGTCAAGCATTTTGTGGAATCCTTCTGTGGGGATGGACTTAATGTTTTTCTTATGAACAGACTGGGCTTTACGGGCTTGGGGAGGAAGACCACAGACACAAAGTGCCATTCTCGTGATCCCATCAGACCACGGGCACATAATGTCAGCGTGACTTACCACTGCAGTGTTTGTGTCCGGTGTTTCCACAGTAGGATCTCTTCCCCTCCCCACCTTTTCCATATTATCCAACACTTAAAGAGTGAAGGTTATGCTCCAGTTCCCTCAGGAGTGGAGTTTATACAAAGTTATTTGGAATTCTGCCTGTGTGATTTGTCTCTTCTTCCCATTTATTTTTTCAAAGTATTTCTTTGTACCAGCATGGACACATGCATATTTATTTTACATTTTGGGTTATAATCCAAGATTACTTAATTTGTTTCTCACACTATTCTAGCTTTGGCCATCCAGCTCTTGTAGCTGGCTCCTGCATCACTTTGATATACTCAAATCATTGTGCGGTTTTTTATTTTGTACTTTCTCATGCTACCAGATGGCCCAGCCTCATCATATATATTTCTTGCCCTAATCCTAGAAGTAGCCATTTCACCAAGGAGCCCAGGTTCCTTTTATTGGAGAATATGAAACCAACATGAGTTGCTAGGTTGCACACACATTTTTCAAGGCCCTCGGTCCCAGGATTCATCCTATGACTAAGGGAGAGATGCTTCCCTCTGACTACATATCAGAATCTCCTGTGAGACTTATTGGATTCTTTTTAATACTCTGAGAATCTGTCTTCAAACGTGCCCACATGTTATTCCGCATCACAGCCAGAAGAATCACTCCTCTAAGATAGCTGTGACCATGGGCGGAGGTGCCAGATTCTTATTATCAGAATGACCACATTAGCACATCTGTGGATTGAGGGAATCCTTTAGCCAGCAGGAAGGAATATGTCACTGTTCAGAATGTTCTGTTTCTCTCTTGGTCAAATGCAGCTCTCTAAGCTTGGACAAATGTCTAAGAGCAAAGGAGTCCTCACCAGCCTCCCTGGCATTCCAGGTTTGATAATACTTTCCAGGAACTCATTGATCTTTTTCTTGGTGTTCAGTTTCCAGTTAAACACAGGGAACAGTTTGTGCAAGTCTCTGGGAAAGGACAAAAATAAACACTAATAAAAGATTTATTAAAGGAAAAATTTTAATCAGAAGTTGAGTTGCAGGGCCACCTGGATGGCTCAGTCGTTTAAGTGTCTTGACTCTTGATTTCCGCTAATGTCGTGATCTCAGGGTTGTGAGATTGAGCCCCATGTGGGCTCTGCACTGGGTGTGGAACCTGCTTCAGATTCTCTCCCTCCCTCTCCCTCTGCCCTGCCCACTCCAATTAAAAAAAAAAAAAAATCAAATTGTAGTTTATAAACATGTCCATAAAGATATGCTGAATAAATAAATGTGATAAATAAAAATAAATGTGAATAATGGGGTAATTTTTTAAATTTACATATAACTGAAATTTTTATATGTAAAGTAATGTGAAACCTGGGATTTGCTTCAAAATAATCTGATGGTGGCAAAAAATAATAATGTGACCGTGGAGAAGAGGGAATAGATATAAATGAAAGGTAATTGTTGAAGTTATGTGATAGCTATGCAGGGATTATTACACTAGTCTCTCTATTTTTGAATATGTTTGAAATTTTCCATTATTACGTTAAAAATCTATCAGTAAAAAATCGTAGATATGATGCATTTAGTGTATTCATCACCATATATCCTCGACCACCTTGCTAAAGTCAACACCTCTGTGTCCTCAGAAGTTTAAATACCATTTGAGCAGCATAATTGCCACTCAGTTAAAAAAAAAAAAATTCCACAAGCACTGGAACTATCCATTCTTTGAATAAATGATTTATTGAACATGCTGTGTTTGTGCATTGGGCTGGACTCTGGAGACACACAGTGAACATGGCTGCTCCTCGCTCACAAGCAGTTGTGAGTCTCTACTAAGAGACTGGGCCATTAGGTGGTTGTGTGGAAGTGTTGGAGGAGCCTCGGTCTAGGGGGTAGACCTGGAGCTCCAAGAAGGGGCATCGCCCATAGGAGTCATGGACATTGTAGGTGAGAAAGCAGTTGCACGATATCTAAAACTGTGAGAGAGCTCTATGTTGAACTCGAAAGCACTGACCTATATATTTCAGTATTAGAATATACTGGGTTCTAACATGCATAATTGATCATGACCATGTGTCAAACACAGGTCAGCTCTGTAGACTTTCTTTTCCTTATTGAATTGTTATGCAGGAGGAAGCTTCATGAATATGTCATTTAACAATCGAGTCCTAGTATTAATTTTTAGAGCATGGTCTCTGACAGACCGAGAGACAGTGTTGGGGTTGAACAGACGTGGCGCTATTATGTACTGGTCCCGGTGCCAACAGTCTACATACCTCGCCCTTTCATTCTCAGGCCAGTCCTCTGAGGGAATCCTGTCCCTTCCATTTGATAATGGGGAAGCCTAGGTTCAGAGGAGGCAATGAACTTGACCCAAGAGATAAAGCCAAAACTGGAACCCAGATACCTCTGACTCCAAAATCCATGCTTTTTCCATTAACCATCACAGTTTCTTCTATACCTATAGTCTTCAGACCGTTTTTGCAGTATACCCCCTAAAAGACTGTGAAGATATTACATCCCTCTGTCATTAAAGAAGGCTCCCCCAAACTGTTATTTTGAGTTCTCCCTATATGTGCCATCCTGAAAGTTTTTACACTTGGAGCAGTAGGACAGAGTTCGATTAGGGTGGGGGTAAGATACTACGCCTTTCTTTGATAAAATGGCCCATGGTGTGTGGGGAGAGACCACAGTGGAGCCCCCCGCTCTGTACATTGCTAGGCGGGTCACGAGGCCCAGGGGTGCCTGTGGGAGCTGACAATGTGCCTAACTCGGGCTGAGTAGGGAGAACCCCCTTTGCTGCTCTGTCCATTTTTTTCTTTCTTTCTTTTTTTAAGATTTTATTTATTTATTTGACAGAGAGATCACCAATAGGCAGAGGAGGGGAGGAAGCAGGCTCCCTACTGAGCAGAGAGCCCGACGTGGGGCTCGATCCCAGGACCCTGAGGCCATGACCTGAGCTGAAGGCAGAGGCTTAACCCACTGAGCCACCCAGGCGACCCGTGAACAGTATTTCTTATGTGGGAGTGGGAGGAGCATTTCCTGGCGATAAATACAGAGTCCTGGAGGCACAGGGTCAGAATGGCCAGGAACCTCGGGGGGTCCTTCGTGTGTCCCCCTTACACTGAATTTCATTGTCACTCTTCTTGAGGCCTTGTCTTTTCCTAATGAGATCAGAGGGCTGCTTTATCGTCCATTCAGACGATAAAGCCCACAGTTTTACACTGAGGTAGTCTTTCTTCTCCAACACAAATTAATCACATACCTCTCTCTGATTTAAATAGGAAAACACTAAAATCCAAGTTACAGGATTTTAAATACAATAGTAGGATCCAGGAACACAGAACTTAAGCCTAATCCAACATTTACACTCCTAGAAAAAAGAAAGCACAGCTTTCAGAGAGACAAACATTCTGTTAAAACAGCAATAAAATTCCACATACCCTCCTTGATAGAGAATAAGAAATAAAAGCTCTAACTTCCGAATTACAAATCATCAGAGTAGACTGATACCACTCTAAAACTTAAGGGAAAGCAGTGAATATAAAAGCAAAAAAGTTGCATATATCCACATGGTGACCCAGGACTTAAATTTTTTTTTTTTTTAAACCCTTAAATTGCCTCCTCTCCCGCTTTCTTTCTGGCATCTCTGCATATCATTAATCTTCTCTGCCTATTAAAGACGTAATGCTGCTGAAGAGACCATCCTGCTACACACATTTGTGTGAAGATGCCATTCCTGAATCCTGAAATGCTTCCAGATCACAAGTACATAAATACTTCATCTTAAAAACACTCGGCATGCATTTTAACATGGAACTTACAAAATATACCAACTATCATACATCAGTTCCATCCTTTCTGTCTGATCCACTTGGCTTTGTTAATTCTTCCATGTGACATACAAATCACCCCCACAAGCTTTCCAATATGGAAAATATTGCCCTTCAAGACTTTATGACCCCCATACCATTTGGGGCTGTATTTACATGTATACTTCTTACAGGTATACTGTAAGAAGATTATACTTAACATTGAGTCTGGTGTGTTCCATATAGTGGGCATTCCATAAATGGTTACTGTTTGGTTCAGCTCTCCCTACCATATCATGTGCATTCATTAAGAACTCTGGCAAAGTTTTTTAAATAAACTGATTAGTTAAGAAATTTTAAAATAATTGTGCCATCTGAAATAGAGAAGGATTCTTTACAAACTCACTTATATGTTAAATAAAAAAAATTTTTTTAAAAACTTGTTGACACAGAGTTGTGGTTGTCAGAGGCAGGGGGTAAAGGTGGTCAAAAGGTAAAAAGTTATAGTTATCTAGTTATAAGATAAGTTCTGGGGATGTAATAATGTTCAGCATGGTGACTTAAGATAACATACTATAGCATATATTTGAAAGTTTCTAAAGGAGTGGTAGATCCTAAAAGTTCTCATCACAAGAAGAAAATTTTAACCACATGAGGTGATGGATGTTAACTAAACATTGTGGTCATCATTTCACAATATATACACCTATCAACTCGTTGTGTTGTACACCAGAAACTAATAAATGTTAAATGTCAATTATATCTCAATAAAATTGGGGGGACATACTGCAAAGATAGAGGAGTACAGTGAAAGTCTGAGTTCACTACTTTATACATAAGCTTTACCTGTAAACTTGAAGCAACTGACCTACTGTTGAAAGTGTTTCCGTGTGTGAACATCAGCCTGTTCGGGTTCCCAACATTCACTTGCCCCAGGGAAGGCATCCAGGGGAAGTGTTCTTCTATTGAGGGGAGGTCATCTGTAGCTCAGCGGTTACTCTTCTAAAAAGGTTCTGTGTTTTTTGAAGCACTAAGGTTTAGAAAAGCAGAATGAGCATAACTTGCCAGTTTTTCTTTGTATACAGTAGTTGGTCACTCCTTGCCCTCCTCCAACGAGCGCGCTCAGAACCCTGAACTTATCAACACCAAACTCTTACCGGTTGCGTTAACATTCTCTGACACCATGTCCAGTTTGCACACATTTCAAGAACATTTCCTACATATGTCTATTAAGAATGAACACTGGCCTCATAGAAAACCCATAGCAGGTGAATTTCTTTTTCATTTGAAAAACCGATTTTGTTAGATTAACTTACTGAGAAAGAAGGCTTCCCAAGTCCCGTTGCTTTCATCCACCTGGCCAAATTTCAGAAAGGCCCAGCTTGTACTGAAGAACATAGGCTTCTCCCAGGCTCCCAGAACCCTTGTGAATTGGTTTTACATTTCGTGGCAATCCACACAACCCTGTCCCTGAGCCCCTCAGCTTATTGCAGCCTGGTCTTTGGTCTTTGCCTTGGCACTTCTGTCCTTCCTGAAACTTCACACACACATGAAGTTTCCAAACAGCTAACTGTCCTCGAACTTACAAAGGTTTGTTTAAAAGAGAGAAAGCAACTGCTTTATTATAAAATATGCGATCACTTCTTGCCTAGAAAATGCGGAGATGCATGGTTCTTCTCAGCACGACTTGAGCAGTCCACTAAGGGCTGTGTGTTCTGTGCCCTCATTCCCTTTGATTTGTCCCTGGAGGATAAACGCAGAGATGGCTTTGCCCAAAGTCGTCGCTTACTTAGGTGCCTAGAAACTCACCAAACCCCAGATTTGCCAGCAGCCTTACAAAGACTCTTCCATTTTTCAAGGCACCAATTATGGTTTGTCATGTCTTGAAAGAGAGTTTCGTGTTTAGGCAGGAAGTTTTTGGCAGGGGTTGGGGAGCTGATCGGAACTCCAGAGAAGAACGAGAGAGCAGCACTGCCCAGAAGCTGGTCTTTCCTTGCAGCGTCCTATTTGTTCAGGGTTCGTTTTTGTCAGTCCTTGCACAAACAGACTGAATACCTGGATTATTCCCTCATCTGGACTCAAACACACACACATTACATACCCCTTTCTCACTAATCAGCCTGACACATTCCTTTGTTGGTAAATGGTTCCAAAACAAACACTGTCAGTGCACCTAATTAGCAGGTTTGTGGGCCCGCTTGGCAGTCCTGTTCCATCCTGTTCTACAACAGACAACAGCCTTGGCGAGGTCGGGCTTAAGGGAGGGAACAGCTACCCCCCCCCAAGGCAGAGACACTTTAATGATATTTCCTTTCTGTGGCTTTTCTTGGGAAGCAGCCACTCAGTGCGCATTGTGACGAGGTGTGGGATTCCTGAAACAGCTAGAGAAAGTGTGGACTCCTCTTCTAGGTATCTTTGCTGAGGAACAATTCGTCTCCATCTGATTATTGTTTGTTCCTCTCTGTGGTATTGAAAAGGAACTTTCTCCATGTCCTCTGACACTGATGATAGAGGGTGAGATCCCTGCCTGTGTTCTAAAAGAATAAATTCACAGAGATAGAAAGACCTGTGGAGAACATTTGGACATTTGGGGGGCAGAAAAACTCAAGCCCATCAAGCTCACGGGTTTTCTGAGCGGCAGAAATAGAGTGATGACTTACCAAGAAGCGTTCTACTCTTGGGCTCTATGACTGCCTGCTCTTATTTATTGTGTCAATGAAGGTTTTCCTTGACTTCAAAAAACAAAAACAAAAAAACCCTCAAACACAATGCTAGTTTTTTTTTGGCTTTTAAACTTTGGTCAAAGAGTAACTTGGTAAATAACATCTCACCTTGGCCTGTGGCTCTTATAGTCACATGTCAAAATGTTTCAGAAAGTCTGCTAACACAGTCAAGACTGGTGCAAAACCCTCATGGCTGACCTGATGCTTTATGCCATTAAATCACTTTATAAATACAGTGCATTTATAAACGCAGTCCTCGCTGGTGAGGCTGCTGCCATTGTTTCTTGAAGTCACTTAGTCATTTAAGTAGATGGCTGTCATCTCCACCTAGACACATTTCTTACCAAGCTTCTTGTTAAGGTGTCTGGATAATACTGTGCGATCATCTTATCGCTAAGCAGTTCAGACAAACTTTTTTTGTTGAGTTGAGTAGAGAACAATGTTCATCATTGTTTAACTCATGTTGTAATTTTCTGACCATATAAAGCTGATGTGCATTATAGAAAATTTGAAAAGTACACCAAAAGTATAAAGAAGAAGAATCTCCATACATATGTATGCATGTCTACTTTTTTAAAAAATTGACAATATATTAAGTACATAGTTTTATATCCAGCTTTTTTATCACATCATATCAAAATAAGTTTCTAGATAGATTTTTATTGGTGGCTACTTTAACAGGAAGGAAATTTTATTGGTTCTAAAATCATTAAGATCCATTTAAAAAGTAGAGGCAGACTAGTCTATAGAAAGATCACTGGAGTAGGAATACAAAAGTCTAGATGTCATCCCTAACTCTTTCCCTGATTTGCTGTGTGACCTTTGACAAGTCACCTTCCACCTCTGGGTTTGCCTACCTGGTATATGACACTGTTTTAAGCTCTTACTGACAAAGAAGTTAGAACTTCATTCAGCTCCTTTGCTTGGCATTTTATATTAGTCTGTTTGCTAGTTTGTCATGATGTTTTTAGCAAGGTTGACTCTTTTTGATACAATTTACCTATAGAGGTTAAGATATAAATGCAAATTGTGATTCAGTCTACCACTTTGAAATAATAGCTCCATGAGGAAATGGACTTTTTTCTATTTGCTCACTGCTCAATTATCTGCATTTAGAACAGCACATAGTAAATGCTCAATAAATAATTCATGAAGTTTCCTTTATTTTTAGTTTTTCAAATCTGCACTTTTCCATGTATTTTCTTTTATTTTAAATAACTTTTAAACCAATTTCAAGGAAACTCTCTACTTAAATGTGGACATCACCAAGATACATGACTTCATTGAATGATAGCTAGCATTCTATCATATGTTAGGGATAGATATATTTTTCTGGCCCAGTGGAAACATTCATGTCAAAAACTTGAGTCTTGCTAAGCCACTCAGATCATTTAACTCTCAAAACAACTTTTTGGTCATTTTTTTAGGGTGTGTTTTTTCCTTCTCCATGTGACTGTAAATAAGTAACCTGAATACACAATAGGGAAGACAGGAGTGTTTACCTTTCCATACAAAAAATGTTGACTCTGCAGCCTGAGCTGTATGTTCTGAAATGAACTGTTTTATGCATCAGAATTACAAAAGGTAAAATAGTAACTTGGTTTTACAGTATATGTTTTCGATATTGTGAGACTTTTTTCACCTAACAAATTATGGGACTACAGATAGCAAGATCTTGTTAAATTGGCCTTTAAAAAATCCTTTATTTATTTTGGTTTTTATCTTGGCAACTAATGTATATTATCATGTTTGTATTAAACCACTTCAGTATTCTGAATATTAAACTGCTCAATGGTGCCTCAGGAATCATTGGCATATGCTATCCATACCTATCATTAATAATCATCTTCCAGTTCCTAATGCTTTCAAAGTGCTTAAAATAAAGAAAAGGCAGTCTGTAGATGTTCATTCTCTACCACAGTTGCCGCTTGGACTCAATTATGTTGAGTCTAAGCATAGAACTTTTGTAGAATGAGAGAGAAGCTTAGCAGTCATCTGCCCATCACTCCCACCCCCGACATACACCCCCTCCTTCCACCCTCCCCAGGGAAGCCCTCATCCCCACCCAGCACCTGGGCCTAGCTCCTGGGAGATGCAGGCTGTTGAATTCCAGTACAGTCCCCTTTCTGCCTCTCCCTGTCCTCACAGCACTAGCCTAAAATTTGAGGGAATGCACAAACTAACCTTAGGAGGGCAAAAGCCTATACTACATACCCTTAACTAGTCTCACTTCTGGTGATAGGTTGGTGGGGAGAGGTTCTCAACAAAAATAATGGGAAGAATTTTGTAAACTTTCGATGAGAAAACAGAAAAAGATAGCATTTAAAAAGTAGTCATTCATGTGAAAAACAGAAATGTGGGAATTTCCTTTTATGAAAACCAGTAAGTCATGAACCAGTGGCTGATTCAAAGACAACATTGAAAGCCATTAACTTAAGCTGACTTGACTTAAACTGAAAAATCTAGTTTGGCCTTGAGAGGTGAGAACCTGAAGTATATTAAAGCCCTTCTTAAGAGGAGTTAACACTTTTTTTCTAGAAAGAATCCTTGATGGTGGAGAGAAAGGAAATTTAAATTAAAAGACTTAGCTGGAAAGCAGCTTACATCACCGATTTGAAAGAAAAATTTCAGAATTGAGAATGAAAAGAGATAAGCAAATTTTCCATGGCAGTGGGGGAGATGTGGGGGCCAGATGGTGGGGGGGGGGGCACGATAGTGGTTTTCATACAATGCTTGAAAGAGGCACAAGCCAAGGGACTTAGGGACAGAAATGAATGTCAAAGCAGCTAGCAAGAAAGATGACTTTTCTTTCCTTCCTGCAGCTTCCCTGACAGTGTAGTTAAGGTCTCCTTTTGTTGCTTGTGTACATAGATAGCGTAACTAATTTTCTTAGCATGATTATCATTTCTATCCAATTTTTCCTCATATGCAGAGTAAAAATGTTCTAAATAATGTTCACACTGAATGAAAGGGACTGTTCAACATGCATTGTTCTTCACATCTTCCTTTGTTCAATAATAATGTATACCATGTTTTAAGTTATGTTTCCAAGATAATACATCTAGGTTCCTGCAAGGTAGGATAATTTTAATTACTAAGAGTATATACACTGTTAAACAATTGTATTGTGTTTCCTAATTTTATAAACATGTAAACAACTTGTTAGTTTACCTTCCCAAAGTTATACAATACCTTTATCACTACATAATGATGAAAAAAAAAATAAAAACTCAAATATCTAAAGCCAGGATTAGTCCTTGACCTTCTGAGATGTTTACACAGGTGCATTTCATTTTAGATAAACCTTATAAATTATACTATAAATTTTTAAAATTAGTTGATCATCTATATTTCAAAAAATTTTTTATTTAACATTCAGATGGGTGGCAGTAAACTTTCCTAATATATTCAATATAGAATTGACCTCTAAAGTTGTTTACATGAAGGGAGACCGTTTTCATTAGCTATAAAAATGTATTATATACTACGCAGTACAGTGCTGGCATGGGAACAGACATATCAATGGAACATGATTTCAGAAAGTATGCAAACAGACCCAAGTAATATGGGAATTTAGTACATGATAAAGATGCACAGCAAATTAGCAGAACAAAAGATGGACCATTCCTTGAAAGAAACTGGGAACTAGACAGCCATTTGGAGAAAGAAAAATAATGCCGGACTTTACCATACTCCACATCACGATCAATTCCAGATGGATCAAATATTTTGATGTAAAAATAAAACCCATAAAGTGCTAGAAGAAAAGATGGGTGAATATTTTTGTCATCTTACGTGGGGAAGGTCTTTCTAAGCTTGACACAAACCCAGAAGCCATGGAAGCAAAATGCTTTTATTTTATTTTATTTTTAAGATTTTTATTTATTTGACAGAGAGAGACACAGTGAGAGAGGGAACACAAGCAGGGTGACTGGGAGAGGGAGAAGCAGGCTTCCTGCAAGGAGCAGGGAGCCCGATGCGGGGCTCAATCCCAGGACCCTGGGATCATGACCTGAGCCAAAGGCAGATGCTTAACCACTGAGCCACCCAGGTGCCCCAAGCAAATGTTTTTAAATATATTTTTTAAAAGTTAAATGCTTAAAGTTCTGTAAAGACAAATGTAAACAGGCAATTTGAAGAGATATTTTTAGCACATTTAACAAAGAATTAACTTCCCAAATATAAAAAGTCTTTAAAACTCTCTAAGTAAAAGTCATTAGACAATGGGCAAAGGACATGAACTGATTTACTGGAAAAATATGCAAATAGCCTGTATCTGAATAGCTTAATATCACTTCCAATTAAAGAAAGTAAAATGAGATTCTTACCTATCAGCTATGAGAAAATATTAATAGATATGAAATGCAAAGCCCAATATAAAAACAATACCACTTTCCATTTTCATTTTGCAAAGTCCATATTTTTGTTCTAAATATTTATAACTGCTATCTAATATGTCAGCCCTGCTGTCTTTGGAGACAATTGGCCTAGAGCAGTAGTTTTCACACTTTTATATTCATCAGAATTCTCTGGAGGTCTTGTTCAAACACAGATTGCCAGGTCCCACCCTAGAATATATGATGCAGTATGTCTGGAGTGGCATCCAATAATTTTTCGTTTCTACGAAATTCTCTGGTTGGTCCAGGGACCACACTTTGAAAACCACTGGCCTCGAACACATCGAGTCTTAGAAAATGATGTGATACTGGGGTGCCTGGGTGGCTCAGTGAGTTAAAGCCTCTGCCTTTGGCTCCGGTCATGATCCCAGCGTCCTGGGATCGAGCCCCGAGTGGGGCTCTCTGCTCAGCGGGGAGCCCGCTTCCTTCTCTCTCTCTGCCCACCTCTCTGCCTACTTGTGATTTCTCTCTGTCAAATAAATAAATAAAATCTTAAAAAAAAAAAAAAAGAAAATGAGGTTGATACCATCTCGTTAAGAAAATGGTACTGTGAGAGGAGACAAATTAGGGGAGCTAATTTGGAAAGTAATGACAAAACACTTCGGGTCTTTCACTTGAATGTCTCCCTCCTCCTACATTTATATCACTAACTTATTCCTAAGCAATCAGTCATGTTCATAAATTTAGATATGGTTTACCTTCTGAATTTTTTGCATTGTACCTATCCCCAAAACTGCCTTTTATTTAGCTCCATTAGAAGTCTTAGTACTTTGAGGAACTGATACATAATATGTTAAGTAGAAGTAAATCCCATTCAAAGTCTTAGGTACATATCATCCTTATAAATGATTTCTTTTAAAGAGGCTTACTTCAAAAACTTCACAGTTGAATTTTTCAGTTTTACATAAAAAAGGTAGAATTGTTGGATCTGTGGAAGTCCATATATAAGCTAAACTTTTTTAAAATCTACATTAGCCAAATATTATTATATTCACTACCTTTGTCTTAGATGTAGCAAGACATTGCTAAACATCTCTTCGGCTCTTAGGTGTTTTGAACTACTTTAGAAATTTTTACAGAAAGCCACTGCTCCTACTTAAGGTTACAATTATATGTTCTAGCTTTTTCTGGAAATTACAGAAAATTCTTAAATCTTCCTGCAGTTTCTTTACTTTCTCTAATAATAAATGAGATTTTCCTAAAGTAAACCCAAGAACAGATGGACATTTGTTGAGAATTATATTAACACCCAGATGAACCATAAAAAACAACAACAACAAAAAAAAAACTGAGAAGTGTCAATTACTAGTTTTTCCCTATCCCCAAATAACTATTTCACTCAGATCAAATCTATTAAGATTTCATATATATACGTAGAGTATTAATGAGAAGTTCTTGTCACCATCCACAAATTAGCAAGAAGCATTTATTAAGCATTGGCACTAAAGATAATGTGATTTACTACTCCCAATGGGATAGCAAAATTAACAAATGAATTAATTAACCCTTGATTACATTCTCTTTCAAAGCCAAGATTTTAAGTAAAGCTTTTGTTAAAGCTATTAACTGAGCTTGGTTTACAAACTAAAAGTGCAAGACTTGTAAAAGCCAAAGGCTTTGTGGTCTGCAATCAGGGGAAAAACTCTTCCTTAATTAACTCTGGGGATTAAAAGGTAAATAAAAAGATCACTGCAGGGCATACCAATTGTTCTTCCCATGATTTGAGTCTTAGCAAGCATTTGGGACTGTGCTGAGTAACTGAAAGGGAAGGAGAGCCAGATTTCAAGTCAGGAGGCTGGAATCAAGGCCAGAGTCGATCACACACTTAAATAGTTTAGGGACCTAAGCAGCCACCAGATACTTTATCATCCCATTCCATTTTATCCATTTACTGACTGACTTATTAAAAATGGGAAAACAAATAGTACCCAGCTCAGAGAGGGATTATAAGGATAATCTCTATAAAAACAGGGGCAAAAGGCATACAAACGCTGCCTAATTGAAATGTCCAATATCAATCTGGCTGTATTTGCATTTACCATTCAAAACTATTGGAATAGCTTTACATACTAGCACATACACACCTACATCTACCGGACATTTGGCCAAAGGAGCGAGATTCCAGTCTTGTTCAATTCCCATCAAATCACGTGGGTACCTTTTGGCCCCCCCACCTCCGTACCCCCGCCAAAAAAAGAAAAAAAACCCACAATGAATAATCCCCAATGTAGTCCCGTTTCTCACTCTGCATGGAGCCACAACAGTTCCGTGATCCAGCATTTCCAGGCCCTTTGCGCTCTTGCTCCCCATTCACTGGCTTCCCCTGGGGCGGAAGAGAGGGGGGCATCTGGGGTGTGTAGATTTCTAGTAATCCCGGCTGAAGACTTCACCGGAAGGGGTGCTCCGGGCAGAGGCTGTGAAACTGGGACTGTCCCCAGCCGTCAGCACGTGCCTGGGATTGTGGTGACCGCCCTTTATTTTAACCTGTTTCCCCACAAAGGGAAGAATCTGTTCAACTGGGTCACATTTAACTCATTTCACTCTAGAAAGTTTAGTTACATGTTCTCTGTAATCTACCAAACAGTATACATACCTGTGTACATACAGTAAGTACATACATAGCACATATGTACATCCACAGACATACACCTTATGTGATTTCCCATTGAAGCAAATTATAAGTTACTGGCTTATATTCACTCACTCACAACAACAGGGGAGAACACCAACCCAAAACATTAAAATAACCAGGCCCCAATAACTACCTCCCTTAGCTAAGAGATTTCAATAACCATCTTGGTTTCTTGGAAAAACCAGTAATAGCTAGTGGCTCTGTGGGGCGCCTGACATAGTAGCCGTATGCCCCACCGCACTCGCATGCCTGATCGCGTGCACTGATTTCTGCACCCCGCCCTCGTCGCTGTGGGCTCCACAGAGTGGAAATCAGCCAGAGCTCTGCCCTGCTCTGCAGGCCTGTCCTTCCACTTGTCAGAGATCCAGCCAAACTCAAGGCTGACTTTCAAGCTAATGAAATATCTGAGGTCGTTGCCTGAGCCAAAAATAAAAATGCAGCAGGAGAAAAATCCAACATGAGCAGAGCAGAAGCATTTCACTGACCTCAACTTGGGGCAGGGGCCTTTAGCAGCTTCCTGTGGCCCTCCTGGGTGCAGCTAGAATCTGGAAGACACAGACAAAGCCATCAAGCCTGTCTCTAATTGGTGTCACATCATCAGCATTCCAGAACAGGAAACTGTCTGCGGCCGGCAATTCTTGCCGCTTTGCCGTATCAGAGAAGCAACCCTTTCCCCCCTGCACATACGTAGCTCTGTCCATTTGCAGCAGGTTCGTTTTCTTGGTTTTGAGAGCTGGAGTAAGACCATCGTTGTCTGTGGCTGTTAGATTTCTAGGGTATGAACGTCTCCGTCACTTCCCATAGGTCAATAAGCAATGTTTAGGTCAAAGACTGTTCATGAAATGTATAGAGCCTCACGTGATGATGCCTTTACTAAGAGAATGAGATCTGCATTCCCCCCGACACACAGTGGTGATGCTACGCCCCCGCCCTGAACCCTAGGAAAGGGCACATGTGGACAGTTCATGGCTTCAGAAGAGACGGGCCTAGAGTTCCTTCTCCCTCATCCCACATCGTATGGCGTGCGCAGTGCTGATGTTCATACGGCTGGCTCCAGGGTGGCTGTCCCAGTGGTTAAAACACAAGATGTCTTCCGCATAGGACGATACACGACTGCCGCCTCTAGCCAGCCTCCATTCCACCCCCAAAATAAAGACCCCACAGCACTGAACCCTTCAGGGTTTTTTCCTTGGGGGAGAGAGGGTGTTGATGAGGTTTGGGAAAATCCCTAAAAAGGAATCCTTAATGTTTAATTGAGATGTTCTGAGAAAGAGGCAGAGTCAGCTCCTTTTAGCCAAATTCCTGATAACCAGAGCTGTATGTGCTAGTCTGTAAGCTATTTCATGGTTTGATTAACCGCTGCAAATAAATAAAATTTAAAGTAATGCTCTTCACTTCACTTCACATTCACATTCAGTTCCAGCTTGTCAGTTTGAGGCTTTCCAAGGAGTGGCCGGCAAGGCTGAATTCCCACTCATCCATCCACAGACTTGGGGGCAAGAAAATGTGGAAAGAGAAGGGTAAGACCCAGAACAGCCTTTCCCTGCCCCACACCCCTGCCCTGCACGAAATCTGCAAGTTGGAAGGAACCTTAGATAATCCAACCTCCCCCTTTTACTTCTGTGGAGAACGAGAGGCTCAGGGATGAAGTAACTTACCCAAGGCCCCAGGGACAGTGGGGCCAGCCTGGGCCAAGAACTCGGGGCTCCTCACTTCAGTCCGGCCCTCCTCTCTGCAGTAAGTGTCCTACTTACTATTTTCTGGCCTCCTTGTCACTGTAGATGTTGCTGAAACCCAACTGCTTCCCACTTACATAAGAGCAATTTATTTTGTGGGGCAAGTAGAAGTTTTGGGGTTAGATTTGCTAGATGGCCTACAGAGGACATAACAAAGTGAAGACCACCACAGAGAAACAGCCCCGATATTCTTGGCCAGGGAGTAAATAAATGCGACTGAGGGTCAACCACCAGGATGGCTTTTGAGGAAGACCAAAAACTCAGAGTGAGTTGATAGAAAGTTAAGGGTTCCCACGGCGTGCACGGAATTGTGTCGTGGGTATTGACTTCTTATGTGATGTTCTAAATTAGTTTTCAAAACCATGGGGTGGTTAATGCCTGTGAGTTTCAGCTATCTTAACCAAAGGATGTATTAAAAATATATATATATATTTGTGAAAATGAAATGAATCAGTAACTCTGCGTTGGACCTTATTGGTTGGTGTAAGCCCGCAGTTGACACTTGTGAGTTCCACCAGGAGTGGGGGGCACTGTGTAAGTCCCCCCGGGTGCTTCCTCCACGATGCCTTCTCCAGATAGGTTAGGTCAATGGTTCTCAACTGGGATGATCTCCCTGCCCCTCCCAGGGGGCATTTGGACTTGTGGCCGTGTCCAGAGACACTGTTGGTTGCCACAACCTGGGTGGGGAAGGATTGTGACCAGCATCTGCTGGGTAGAGGCCGGGGATGCCACTGAACACCGTGTAGTGCACAGGGCAGCCCTGTACCACAGAGAACTAACTCTCTGGCCCCAAATGCCAACAGTATGAGGTTGAGATCCCTGGAGTCAGTGGAGCAACAGACGTTTTCAGGAATAGCCCACTGGATGGCTTTGGTCAGTAGCAAATATATGTCTCCCTGTAGTTGCGTTCTCTGGGACACTGGAAAGGAGGACCTAGGTCTTTGTTCTCTGTGGTGTACAACCAACACCAGAAAGGCAGCGAAACTGCTGATTGCTGGGAGTGGGGAACTCCGAAATGAAGATGAAACTGGCTGGCTTTCATTTGATTTATCACTTGGGAACACTGAAGGACATTTCTCTTTCATTATCTGCTGCAATTTTCCACATGGATGATTGCATTGGTAAATTTACCTTATATATAAGCTATGTTCCTGAAAAGTTGATTGTAAAATCATATTTTAAATACAGGCAGGAAATTCAGTAAACACTAAGGAGCCAGTGAACTCTTTTAAAGTGAAAGGGCCTTTTAAATAATATTCTCAAAGAGGAGCATGCCTATATATTGCATTTTTTAATGCAAACACTTTATTTTTCCTGCGCATTTTTCTTACAAAGCACCATAACTTTTATGTAAGAAACAGTTTCTCTTCCTCCTTCCTTTTCCTGACCTTATTCTTTTCATTTAAAAAAAAAAAAAATCAGGGGGAAAGTTAATAATAGATTGTCTGAATTTGGGAAGGTCATTGATCAGTCTGTCCATTATACAGTTCAAAAGATGACTGCTGGCTTACAAATGGTTAGAAAATAGGACTTGGTTACATTCTGAAATCATTAATTTTTTATCTTGGACTTTTTTGCAGTTAGTGACCTTTGGCTAGAAAGAGCAGGTGTACTCAGCCCCTAGGCCACCCCATGAGTGTTTGTTGCACCAGAAATACCCAATAAGACTCAACCTCTTCACCGGAGCAGGGTGCAGGGGTTGGGGGTGCCAGTATCAGCAGAGATAAGGGAGTGGTACTGAAGGAACCCCATGGTTTTCTCCTTATCAATCACTGCCCTTGGGCAATATCCCTAGGTGTGTAAATCACTTACTCAGCAGGGCAAAGGGGCAGGAAGGAGGAAATTTACTTGATAAGGCTACCATTAGTGTCACTTCAGTGACAGGAAGGTACAGAGGTGTGACCCAGGGAGGACAAAGCCATTGCCACTGGAGTGGAGCTGGCCCAGAAAGGAGGCATGAGGAGACGTGGGTCTAACCTTCATCCCCCTGGAAGGAGGGAGGGGCTGAGGGCCGGGAGATGCTGGACTCTCCTGACTGGTGTGGCTCCAGCATGAGGAAGGCAGGGACAAGAGTCACCATGAAAGGTGATGTCATGTTCACCTGCTCATTCCACATACGGTCACCCATGTGTGTCCCACAGAACCCCACTGAGTAGGAAGGAGGTCACCGTGAGCAGCATTTTACAAATGAGGAGACCAGGGAAAGTCAGTGTCTTGCCCAAGATCACTCAAAGAAAGGGTTGTGATCGGGACAGGAGTCTTTTGACTGGAAGCCCACGTTTCTCTCCAGGATGGCGCATTCCCCTCACTCACATGACTCGGCCTCAGTCGAAGCCACGGTTGGGCTATCAGAGTCCCGGGTTCTAGTCACAACCTAACTCCGTGTGTCCTCATGAGACAATCACTAGCCTTCTTAGAATCTCAGTCTTCTTATCTGTGCCACGAGGGGGTTGATCCAAGATGTCCTCAGGTCACTGTGGTGACATCGGTGCCATCAGACGCAGGAAGAGTTGCCAAAGATACCCAGAGGCGGCTGCTCACTCTGGAAGGAGCAGTCTTAGCTGTGTTCCTGTGCAGGAACTCCACGACACGCTTCATGTGTTACTCCCTTTGAGCCTCACAAGATCTCTCTGAGGGGCATGTTAAGACAAGGCAATTGAGGAGCAGAGAGGTGAAATGCCTTACTCCAGGTCACTGTCACAGACTACTCAGGCTGTCCTCTAAAATACCACAGCCCAGGGGGGCTCACACAACAGATATTTACTGCTCATGGTTCTGGAAGCTGGGAGTCCCAGAGCAAGATCCAGCAGGGCGTGGTTTCCAGTGAGAGCTCCCTTCCTGGCTCGCAAGATGGCCACCTTCTTGCTGTGCTCCTCACACGGCCCTTCCTCGGGGTGCACACAGTGGGGGAGAAGAGAGAGAAAGCCCTCTGATGTCTCTTCTTATAAGGACACTAATCAGGGCCCACCCTCCTGACCTGATTTTAACCCTGTGTCTCCACAGGCAGTGTCTCTGGGGGTTAGGGCTTCAATGTAGGCCTTGAGTGGCGGGGTGGGGCAGTGGCCCTACAATTCAGTCAGGTAGCCAGAAAGTGATTTGAAGGTGGGAAGTGAAGTCAGGCCAAGTAACCCTATGCCTACTTTCATACTGCCTCTCTGTTTTACTTGCCCAGAGAGCTGAGCTTGGGCAGAGATTACTGGGTACAGTGAAGCTTCTGTCTTTTGGTCTCTCGGCTGATCAGTATGGCCTGCCTCCCTGCGCCCCTCCCCACGCCACCCCACTCCCACTGTCGCTCATTCCCTGGGTCCAAAGGTGGGTGGGAGGATCTTCCTTTCATCAAACTTTCTGAATCCTAAGTGATGTCGGGGCTAAGTCTGTTGCATGCCAGGGAATGCTGCTCCAAAGACCATCATATGCCCAGGACGGAAGCCCAAGGTACTAGAGGAAAAGCAAAAGGAGCACAAGCTGAGCCCTGAAAACTGCTTCCTGCATAGTCGTCTTTGAACCCAGCCTCGTACTGGACCCTCCCGGGACTGCTGCTGGTCAAACCAATTCCTTGAGCTCCTGAGATGAGGGAATAGTTGCTTGTCGCTCTGCGATGGAAGGGTGGGCACCGTAATCTGCATTGGCCAGCCACCCCCTGGGCAGCCATCGTTGTGCTTGTCAGTTCCTTACTATTAAAGACTCTGCAGCAGAAACAATCCATTTTGGACTATTGCGCAGGCTTCCACCAAGGGAGACAGCAAACTAGTCGTCCACCTGGAATGCCTCCTCTCTATAAGCTAATCTGCGTGTTTTAAAAAATATTCTCTTCCCAACTTTCCATGCTTTACCCTTCCGACTTGTGCTATAAAGATGGGCTTACAGTGGTGGGGCTTTTCCCAATTAAAAAAAAAAGAAAGGAAAAAAAGAAAACTCAGAAGGACAATAGACCTGAGGATAACAATCAGAAAATGAAAATGTGTCATGTTATCTTTCCAAACTGTTAAATGAGGGCAAGGAGTAACAGGGGCCCACTTACCCTGTGTTTACAGAAGTGGGGAGCTACATTTTCACTGCGGTCACGCACTGGGGTTGTCTCTGGTGCTCAGAGCGCTTGCAGTCAGTGGAACACGGCACTCCCGTTCTCTGTCCCTTTACCCCAGGGCCATTGGAGGGGAAACTAACCCACAGAGCTTCCAGAGATCTGCCCATTGTCCCCATGATCACACCATTGCTAGTTGACTGCTGACTGCTCTCCACTGTAAGCCATCAGCCTCACCCTAGCCAGTTCTAATCAAAAAGAAAGAAAAGGGGCCCTGGGTGGCTCAGTGGGCTACGCCACTGCCTTCGGCTCGGGTCATGAACTCAGGGTCCTGGGATCGAGCCCCGCATGGGGCTCTCTGCTCAACAGGGAGCCTGCTTCCTCCTCTCTCTCTGCCTGCTTGTGATCTCTCTCTGTCAAATAAATAAAATGTTTAAAAAAAAAAAAAGGTTGTTTTTTTTTTTTTTTTTTTCAAGTGAAATTCAACCTTGAACATCTTGGAAAAGGAAAGAGCCCATTTCTATGAGTCATCGCTCTTCCCGGTGGCAGGGCTCCCCAGAATAAATGTCCTCTGAGCTTCTCGGAGGCCACTGGATTTCAGGTGTCTGTGTCTTGTCATTCCCGCCTTGGTCATCATCTCTGTGGTTGGCTTTTGCAGGTGTGAAAGCTGTGGGGCCGTTTTCCATTCCGAATGCAAAGAGAAGTCTGTCCCCTGCCCGAGGTGTGTCCGCCGGGAGCTGCAGAAGAAGCAGAAATCTTTCTGGCGGAGGCTGAACATGGACGAGAGCCTGGAGGAGGCTTGCAACATGTTCGAGCTGTCCTACCAGAACACCTGACTCAGCGGGGGCCCGAGGCCAGGGACTGACCTCTCGCTGAGCCAGCAGCCGGCGGCTTCCTAGCTAGCCAGCCAGATCCCTTTGGAAGAGGAGGATGTCTCATCTTCAGCTAGATATAGATGTATATTCACACACATAGCCACGCATCCCAGTACGTCCCGTATGTATGTTCTGTGCAAATCGCTGTCCAA
Source organism: Mustela nigripes (assembly GCF_022355385.1). NCBI lineage: Eukaryota > Metazoa > Chordata > Mammalia > Carnivora > Mustelidae > Mustela > Mustela nigripes. Next base: position 18,725,869 of record NC_081559.1, on the reverse strand, counting down.
AAGGTCCGTGAAGCCTCCGTGGCTCCAGAAAACTACCAGTAGCTGAATTACACTTAGCCTTGAATTTCAGCAGCTCGCTCCCAAGCAAAACGTGGTTTACACCCAATGCTTTAGAGTCCAGACTTTTTTTTTTTTGGCTCTCGGGGCCATTTTAGTACATAGGATACAGGAGGAAGCATCTCCTACAGAACCACAGAACTTCGGGTTATTTTCATGTTATTTATTTTTAGCCTTCGAGGAGGACGGAGTAACTGAGGCAAATACTCATCACCGTCCGTTTCGAATGAAAATCTTCAGGACACAGGAACGATGCCTGGATCATGCCAGGACCCAGTGTCCCTGACGCCGTCACCTCGGTGTCTACCACACAGGTGGGGATCACCTCAGCCGAGCCAAGTGGCTCAGAGATGAGGCGTGTGCGCTCCCTCTGACAGAAAGCGTGCACCCTCGAATTTATGAGGAGAGCTCCTTCTGGCTTTGAGGTTCATCTCAGGTTTTTTCCTGAGAAAAAAGACCTCAGAGACCAATGACTGCATATGTCAGTCTGTTTGCGGGTGTGAATCCCAGCGCCCCCTGATGCCGCGGGGCCCCCCACCATAGTCGGTGGAAAACGTAGCTTTCTGAAGAGCAGTTTTCCCGGGGTTTCATGGGTAATAGTGATGAGGTCGTAATGGTGCTGGCCTGAGGAAATTTCCTGTGACTGCGGTTAAATACATCGGTTTGTAGACTGGTGGAGATAATGCATACATTCTATGAGATGGTCTTCAATTTCTTTTCACAGAATCTCGTGTGGGCATTTCCTATTTATTTCAAACGCTTTATTTCTCATGGCTCGTGTTTGCACTTTCACTTGGACCTTTGCTGTCACTTCCACTTTCGCATTTTTAAAATTGTTTACAAAATCAAAGTAACATGGGACTTCAAAACCCCCACGCTAGAGTATGAAGAAAATGTCAAACTTATAATGAATTCAATGTAATAATATTGTCTAAATAAATATATAATCCCACATATAATCGCCACCTTAAAGTGAAACCGAACGTGCTAAAATCGTATCACAGGAGTAGGAAATCTAAGAAACTGCTTCACTGCTTGGCCGAGTGGTGGGCCCCCAGCGCGGGGCCCCCCAGGAGCCGCGTCCAGTGGCTGTGACCAGGATGCCAGATGGGACAGTGCTGGAAATCATCCTCCAACCAGAACTCTTTCCAGAACAGAAAGATACACTGATCCTGAGACAATGTTCAGGCGACTACTGAGAAGACTCTCTTGCCACTGAGCAGATGCCTCCAATGCCCTCCCGGTGTGGTAGTTTCACTGCTGTTGGAGTCTCGAGCATCAGTGGCTTGGGAAGTACAGGATACATTTAACCCCATCGCCACTGCCCCCCTCCCCCCGCCCCGACACCTTGCTCCCTCCAGATCCTAACTCTTGATACCTCCGTCCACTTAGAGGCCAGACATTTCAGACAGACTTGTGCAGACTGCCAGTTCCTGGGCCCCAGACCACAAGCTTCATTTATTTTCCGATCCTACAGCAGCTGTAACCAAGGGCATAAAAACTTGCTAAAAGGCCAAGGCTCCCTTCACGAGGAGACCTTACAGAGCCTTTTATTCTTGGAAAAGCAGGTTGACTTTTCCCCCACCCCGGTTACAGAGAATGTTGCACACAAAAAGATAAAGGGTGGAAAAATCTCAAACAAGCACTTGGCAAACAGGCAAACAAATTTGACCCTCTCCTTTTTCCTCCCCTTCGTGAAACACAGTATTTATATTTTCCAGCCTCAGAGAAGATAGCAGAACATGATCTTTCACAAGAGAATTATAGACCTGCTTATTATAAAACAGATGTGCTCCGATGGCAAAGTGCCTTTTCCTCCACCCGCAGCTCCCTGTCACCGTAGCTTACTTCTGCCTTTACCATAATTAATGTATCCGTGATCCCGACTGTCAGCGCGGCAGTCCCCAGCACCCTGCGTTCGGAGCCCCGAAGTGCAGACGCCCCTCCTCCCGGCCCAGCACGCTGGCTCTCGGCACAGAATCCCCTGTCCCACCTCACAGGCACCTAGCATCCGAGCTGCTGGGGGTGCGATTCTGGATCCCGGTTCTAAAGGCCTCTGTCTTCACCGGTGCCCATGGAGAGGGTCCCACTAAATATGGGCCTCCCCTGGGAACTCCTAAGGAGAACCTTCTATCCACATCAATTTCTGCTTATTTTCAGAAGAGAAAAAAAATGTATACATATATATATTTAAGTATATATATATATATATATATATATATAATTGCCATTGGCTACCCAGAAGCAGGACTACTTCCTGGCTACTTCTCTTTTCTCTCCTTTTTGTATGCCGCTACACGGCCCACAGCCACCACCACCCAAATCTGATAGGACCGAGCGGAGCCAGCTTCGGAATTGGGTCGTCATGAGAAGTTCAACAGTGCCGTTTTCCAGCCCAGAACGCCTTAGAGCCCGTGAACACCCTTACTGTTTTCCACCCAAATGACTTGGTGCACTGTTGGGTAATTGTTCCACTGCTTAGAAACTGTCGAAACAAAAGCAAATCCGTGGATTACCACCTTCCTAAGACCAAGCTAATACCTGCTTTCCCCTCACATTCCCTCTCTCATCCCATATTAAATAACTCGCACATAAAACACCGGAGAAAATGGCCAATTAATGTCCTAGAGCTGGCGGCCGACTCCGGGGAACCACTTTTCACTTGAAAGGCCCATTCCCCGGTGGATCACTGGAGGAAATCCCTCCTAACGGTGCCAGAAACTCATGGGTGAGACCGTCCAACCCTGGTAAAATGTTGGCATCTAACCCTGCACTAGAGAAGCCAGTTCCCAAAATAGACCTCCCTCGCACCACTGCGGGAAGGCCACAAAGTGCTTTAAGAGCAGTCAACTGGAATCGCATCGTGTTTTTTCCAGCGCTGATTTTCCCCAACGCTGAAAGCCTCTTTATAGGAAAACCACGTCGACGCTCGTCATCCCCCTTTGTCCCTGCTTTTCGGGGGACCGTATTACCCTTCTCTTCCTATCTGTAGTACTAAAGGGTAATACTCTTTGGAGCTTGCCCGCTTGATTCGCTGAGAGGGGAATTGCTTTTTGATTCTACTCGGCTAGGTTTCCACCAAAAAGGGAGTATCGGTCGTGTTGGGGATTTGTGGTTTCCAACTAACAGTGGTATTTTGGCTCCTGCAAAAGGACTGTGCCATGACTTTCTTCCGGCTGCAGCAAGAACCCTGGTGTTGACCTCACTCTGGCGAAGCTAGAGTGAGTCCACTTTGATGAGGTCTGGCCTCTGGTTTGTCGCTGCGTGTGTACACACTGCACACTGACTCTGGAAGGTTTCTCCCTGTGCCTCCTTGAAAAGATTTGGCTTCCAAACCTCTGGGTTTATTCTCTACCTGTTGGCCAAAAAACCCCGCCATGCATAAATCACTGTATTGGGGTAGGACCGGATGCCCCACTGAACACTTCGTGCAAAGAGAGACATTATCTGAGGAAGCCGAGATACATTTTGCTCCCAACCGAGGGTGGAGCCAATGCCGCTGTCCGTAAGTTTAGGCAGAATTATTCATCTCCACCACATTTTATTGAAGTGACTGGATTAGGATGTCAGTCTTCAGCTCTTGATTCGAATACTGCCAAGAGTCAATACAGAGGTTATTTCACTTTTTTATTACTTTTCCCAGTAAGGAGAGATGCATACACTTTCCCACTTATTTCTTGAATTTTCTGACTCAATACGTTTGTTACTCTAAGATAATGGCAGAAAGTAGAGAATTTAGGGTGAAACACAACGAAATGAACACTCTCTCCTTGACATGAACTGAGGCAGTAGAGGTACTGTTTTCCTTCCCTTGGTACTTGCTACAGCTGAGTGTTAGTGTGCTGTGTACCTTGGACGATTCTTCTAACCCCGCATCCAGTAGAACTCATTGCTCTAGGTAGAGCCTGGTGATGGGTGAGTAGGCCCCACTCGGTTAATTTAAGCAGACAAGTGTTGGTTTCTGGCATGGGGCACAGTTAAGTCCTAGCACCCAGCAAATTCCCCATGGTAGACAATTCTATATTGTATTCAGACCCTCTGACTGGAAGGGTCTTCTTTGGTGTGTCTTAGTGGGTGCAGGCCAAAGTCAAGTCTAAGTCACTGTTAAACTCTAGGTAAAAGTCGGAAGTCGGAAGTGTGGAATGCCCTCCTCGGCACAACCGTGGTTGTCAGGAGTTTTATTTAAAACGGGTTCCCAGTGATCGTGTTATGGGGCACTTTCCTCGCCAAGTGGCCTCCAAAGTGGTGGAAGGCATTGTTCAGCTTGAAAAAAGGGACAGCTGCTATTTCGCTTTCGTTCCTTCCTGTGGAAAGAGAAGCCACCCTGCTAGAAAGGTGTGGAAGGAAGCCACAGTCGTTGCCCAGGGCAGGTGCTACAGCAACTCTTAGCACAGCAAAGACTCCCTTCTCCTGACCATCACGCTGTGGACCAGCCTCTCCCGTTCCCCTGGATCTTCCTCGCCCTCCTCAGAGCCGGTGTCAGGCCTCCTGGCCAGAAAGCCGTAGGCAGACCGCGGGAGCCTGCGCTCGTCCTCCACGCTGGGCTTCCCGGCCTCTCCCCATAGGAGTGCCTTACAGTGCTGCCTCGCGCTTCTAGTCTCCTCCGTGGACCCACTGGAAGCCCTTTGCCTAAACACGGATCACTTCGCTTCTTCCCTGCTGGCTACTCTGTACAGACGCGCTCAGAACCTGTACGTTCCACAAGCACGGCTGACCTTTCACCTTTGCTTAACCTGGTGCCTTAACCTGGAGAGGGAAGGATTCCTTTGGGAACACACTGTTAAAGTAGAATGGCAGAAACACGGGCTTCCTAGCTCCGTGGACACTTCTACCACGAAATAGAAAAGACACAACCACATAATGTTTTAACTTTGTTTAATGCTGGATTTTTTGTGTGGTTTTTTTTGTTTTTTTTTGGTTTTGTTTTTTGTTTTTTTGTTTTTTGTTTTTTTAAATCACTCTTCATTTGTTTGCTTGCTTTCATTAACCAAACTCAGGGGAATGTATGTCATGATGTCACCAAGGCCAACGCGTAGAGGAATGAAACCAGTTCTCCGGATTTGAATCTGTAAAGTCAGTGAACTTAACCTTTTTAAGATTAAAAAATTACAGAAACAGAGTTTTCTTTTATTGTATAAAGGTTTCCTTTTTTCCTTCACCACCTGTTTTCCAAGTAGGAAGTGGGAAGCCTCTTGGACACATGGTGATAAAAATGTTTCTGGGTGGCGTGGGCGGTCCACCAAGCTATTAAATTTGGCTTTTGCTGCTGGAGGCCTAGGTTCTGATTTCAGTCACCCACCACAATCTTATTTTGAATAGCCAGAAGCCTACCATACAAGATTTAGGGAGGGAAAATAAAAAACCCGTCTTTCAGGAATAGTAAAGGCGAAAATGTTTGCAAATGAAGAGCATTGAACGGGGTGCCAGGAGTTCTGTTCCGCTTGTCGTTTGGCTCCTAGATCAGATCCATGTCATTTTCCCTTAGTTCTGCTCACGCGGTACAGAATTAATCACGGTTCTGGGTTTGGGCTATTATATCACTCTGTGTTGAGCTCTTTGAAGTAGCTGATGCGCTAACATACACACACACAAACACACACACACATATATGTTGTTTCTGTTTTCTGGAATTCATTGCCTTTTGTTTTGGAATAACTTATCCATCTTTTTGTTTATATCATTTTTAAGTATCAGTAACTGTAATAATATAAGATAAAGTTGTGTTGTTGACAAGAGCCCGAGTTTTTATGGTCATCGGTCATATAATTTAAGTGCACCAGTTCCTAATGTATAAAGTTATCGCGCTCTCAATAAACAATAGAGAAAGTACTTTCTGTTCTCGTAACAACTTCATTAAAATACTATTTTCACAGGGGTGGTGAAAGCCCAAGATGAGCTCTGGATATTGATTCAAAGTGAAGAGTTAAGTTTTATTGAAAGGAGCTTCATATTATCTTAATATTAATATCTTAATATTAATCTTACAGATTTTGTTTTTTTCTAAATTCATCAACTCACAATACTCTTATCAGCCCTTCCTCTGCTTCTGAAGAATAGAGTGCAATTTTTAAAAATGTGGTAGTAGTATTATGGTTCTTGTTTGCCAAAATGGCATGATTTCCATCAGGTCTGAGACAAAGCCTCGGAAGCTCACGGTGGAAGGTCTTCCCACCGCACGTAGCTCCACCCCACGTCTCCTTGAGGTGCTTTCCTCTCGCCACCTAGACAGACCAGGGGCAGGCAGTGAGCCACTAGGCAAGGATGCTGGTCTTCCTGAAGACCAGATCTGGGGGGCAAAGAGTGAGCAGCAGAGTCGTGTTCATGTGAAAGACAGCCGTCCTCTGGTGTTGAGACGTGGTCACGAGTCCCTGCACTACTCAGCCTGGGCTGGCCCTTGCTTTGCACCACAAAGGCCGTGGCGCGCAACAGCTGTCCTCTAGTAGACTTTCAAAACGCCCTTTAAACTCACTTTCACAAAGACACTGAAGACTAGTAAAGGTGCTTCTGGTTAAACATTTACCAAAGGTGAACCCCGAGCCTCACTCCCCAAGACCTGCCTAACCCTGTTCACGCCCAGCTTCTCCGCCTCCTCCCTCGGGAAACCAACTGGGGCTCACGCCCCTTCTGTCCCAGGAACGACTGGACTTCATCCTCACAAGAAACCTGTTACAATCAGCGATAAAGAGAAATGAGTTAATGTTTCACAGAGCCAAACCCAACATCCGATCTAGTGGGAGCTGGGATTCACTGGATTCATGGCACTGGTTAGCTTTTCCCCAGCTGTAAACTGGAGAGGCCGGGGGAACTCCAGGAAGTTCGGCACTCTCAGAGGGAAGAGATGCAAAGGATGGAATCTCCTCACTCCCAACCCCCAGGAGATGATGATTTGCATCTCCCTCCCCTCAGTGTTTCCCCTGTCCTGTCCTTTGAGGCCAGCTCAAGATGATGGCTTTAATCAGCGGTTCCCACATCAGAAACACAAAAACAAAAGCAAATCGACAGTCGGGACGATCGAATCCAAGAGTTTCTCCGGATGGGGCCCGGGTGTTTATTTCTCCAAAGCTCCCTGGGTGATTCTCGTGTGTTCTGCAAGTTAAGAACCACTAGATGAAATGAAGCAAGCTGCCCTGAAATAAACATTCGCTTGGCATCCTGGTGGTCGCGATGGGAAAGGCGGCACAGGGGTGTGGACGGACTGCATGGCCTCAGCGGCCCTCTCACATCCGCGGCCGCCCTTCTTCCCAGCAGACGCGGGAGAACAGTACTTTGGAATTGCCGCTCAGGGGGTGCAATCGTTTCCATAAAACCTCACCTTTATACCCCCTTTATTTTCTTCCAGGGTGTGGTGAGCTCCTGTTTCTCCAGTATATACTCTCGCCAGACAGCCTGCTGAATGGAAGTGGCCAGGTTATGGCCACAGGTGACTAAGCGGGCTACAAAGAGAGCCTTGTATTCTCCCTTTCATTTGTTCACTCCTCCTGGTTCTGCTGCACTTGTCCTCACACACATGCGTGTGAGAGTCTGCTCCCAGTTCAGGCCCATCCAGCGAACTTGACCTCACAACTCTTGAGAGTGGTGTTTAAAATAGAAAAGCACCAGGTGCCTCTTGCCCAGAAAGATCTGGGAAATTCATGAAATCTGAGGCTGGGTCCCAATTTGCCTTGGTTCAGTAGAAGGACCGGAACTGAAAATGAACCAGAGTCATTCCAAATGCTGGCACCTATTGAACTGATGAATTTCAGCCTTTTTTGCCAGGTACAGGTGAATGGACGCAGTCAGTGACTTTGATGACAATTATTCCTCATTCGTGAGCTTTTCCAAAGGGTTCAGGGTCTCAACAATTATCATCTCCTCTGTGCCCATGGTTATCAAATGGAAAACACCCAGAGTAGCAGTGACTTAATTCAAAATCAACTATAGACAGCAAGTAGTGCTACGGGGCAGGAGTACGACTAGAGATGAACTTGGGGCTGCCGGACATTATCTGGGATTTGTTCTAAAGCAACATCATTAGGAACTACATTCATGATTGGGGAGGGGGGGGATGTCTTAAATTTATCTCTTAATATTGTATTGGATTCTGATTGGGGATAGAGAATTATTCCTCCCCCAGGATAACAAAGGCCTCTGGTACCCAGAACCAGGAAGCCCAAGGCAAAACACACCCAGCAGAAAGACAGAGTTCATGCTCTCCCGTTGGCAACTGTTTGTTCACAGCTTGGGCAGAAATGTCCAGCAGGAAGAATAAAGTGTTCCCATAGCTGAATGTACAAGAATTCTGATTTATGGGCAGTGACTTCCAGTTTACCTGGACAACAGGGAAACTCATTTCTCCACCTTTATTTCCTAGTCCCCTGGTTTTATGCAAATCAGCTGGAGTTCAGGAGTTCATGCCACAATTCGGATCCTACTGTACAATCTCAGACAGCTGCAGGTCAGGGGGAAATTCCAACAGCTTTTATGCTGATGCTCCCAGACAGACTGATAAGAGAATCACTTTCAGTGACTTCCCTGTTCTCCCAGGATGGCCTGTTGTTCTGAAGCTGAAGAGCTGCTAGGAGCACAGTAATTTTTTCAGATGAACATTGAGCTAAATTACCTCAAATGTATGAAGGAGCATCTCTCTGTGTTACGGAAAATTGCCTCCCAAATTACAAGACTATACAAAGCACATATTAATTTGGGGCCCAAGGACATCCAAATTGCCTTAGCTTCTGTACTGTATTGTGATGACATGCTCTTAATAATGCCAGGTTCCGAGGATACCACGAGGTACACACCGTTAGGAAAATCAACCAGGAACTTTCTCCATGACGACCCCTGCATGCATACCTAAGCCCAGCGAGAGGCATTTTGCGCTGAGATGCAAGCCTTTTGCGAGGAAATAAATCTCCATTGCTTAGGCAGGGGAGTGAATTTGAATTCTAAACTGGGTTAACTTCCCCAGATAGCTTTCTCACTGATGCTCAGTTTGACATTTGCCTCTGACCGAGGCACCAGAGGAAGCAGCATCAGCAGCCCCAGTGTCCAGAGCAGATGCCCAACGACAGGTGTCTTGGGAAGTACTCCCGCGCGCGGATGTTCAAGTCCACGCCAAGGTGGAAAGGGGAAAGCAGAGGCCAGGCACTGGCTGACAGTCTTCACCAGGTGCCAGAGCTGTCACGATCACGTGTCAATGTGTGGTCCCACAGACAGTGAGCCCTGGAACCAGCCTTGCCTGAGTCTCCCCACACCAGTCCCCTGGCACCCAAGAGTCAGCTCACGCGCAGCCCACCACAGAATGCTTCAAAGGAGGATTTTCAAAGATAAAAATAAACATTTTCAAGATAAAAATTATTAGATTTTGCCTTGTTTGCTTCACCTAGCTTTGTTTTCCATTTTTCACTTTTTTGAGGAACTATCACAAAGCCAATCCCAGACATAATGGCATTTTATCGCCCACATGCCTTAGTACCCATCTAAAACAGATTCGGATTTTTAGGGGCACGTAGGTGGCTGAGTCAGTTGAGCATCTGACTCTTGATTTTGGCTGGGGTCAAGATCTCGGGCCCATGTGGAGTCAGGCTCTGCTCAGCACGGAGTCTGCTTCAGATTCTCTCCTATTCTCTCAAATAAATAAGGAAGGAAGGAAGGAAAAGAGAGAGAGAGAAAGAAAGGAAGAAAGAAAAGACAAGAAGAGAGGGAGGTAGGCAGGAGGGCAGGGGAAAAGAAAAGAGAAAAGAAAAGAAGAGAAAAAAGAAGTGTATTTTTTTCTAGATAGTCTACCTGCTGTTATGTATGCACCTAAAAAATTAACAATGTTTTCTTGCTATCTGATACTGTTTCAAATTGAATTCATCTTATTATCTCAAAAACATCTTTTGTTGTTTTGTTTGTTTAAACAGTAAAGCTTTTACAAAATAAAGATAAGATCCTGAAGTGCTCTGGCCCCAAGGCTTGATAAATTGTAAAAGGCTCTGGTTCCTCCTCAGCTTCCCTTCTGTCTTTTTTTTTTTTTTTTAAGATTCTATTCTTTTTTGTCTCTACACCCAATGTGGGGCTCAGACTCACAAACCCCGAGATCAAAAGTCACACGTTCTACCGACTGAGCCAGCCAGGCACCCCGCTTCCACCTTCTTTAAGGCACGGGTGTCCCCGTCTTCCTTCAGAGGACAATACTCTCCGTTCCAGGTCATCCCGGTGGCCCGTGACAGTCGGACTGTGGGGACCCGGAGCCTGAGCTGGGCCAGCCGGAGTGTGAACTTGACCGGAGCTGAGTGTGCCGGCGGATGACAACCAACAAAGGGGCTTTCTGTTTATCCAACTCCCTTGAAACTGCCCTGAACTCCGCTCTTCCAAAGACCTGGTGGTTTTTATTCCTTCAATTCTATCAACTATGCAACAATGGCTTCTCTCCTCAAGTTAGCCAGAGCCGGTTTCTCACTCAATGCCTTTCCCACACAACATCTCACCACAGTTTGACGCCTTCCAAGGTCCATTTGCCATCCTGTCCCAACCAAGGCTCCCAGCCGAGGCTGCGGCGCGAACACACAAGACGGAACCTGTCAGGAGCCACCATCCCTGTCCTCTGTGTTGGGAAGGTGATCCCCAACGCGATGCTAGTGGCTTACCCAGGGTCTGGGAACTAACTGAAACGAGGAGCTGAAGGAAAAGGGTTGGCTTGGAAAGAACCCTCGACTTGTAGGGGTGGCAGAGGCAGAGGGTCCCCACCTGTGGTTTCCCGGCACATGCTCAGACCCAAGACTCTGGTTCCTGGGCTGACCTGACACTCTGGTCCTCAAACCTCAGCTGACCCCTCGATGCCCTCACCAAAAAGACAAGAGCTCAAATCTCCTCCTTCCACTCTCCCTTGGATGAGCATTTCGCTCTACAGCATAAGAGACCAGGGGGAAAAATGCAGAGGCACAAAACAGCCGTGGGAGAGATGGGCCGTGTGAGGAGTCCTCCCCAAAAAAAGCCTCATCCGGATTTCTTGGAAATGCTGCTATCTGCAGTGCGGTTGGTTAAGCACATGGCTTTTTTATTTTGGTCATCAGATATAAATGGCTAAGGTCGTTATTTAAAGCAGGCAGAAGCCTAAGATTATTATAATCAAAAAGTTCTCAACTTCAGTTTCTCCCTAATAAAACTTCTGGTCTCCCGCCACAAAAAGACCAAGATAACGGAAGGAATGGATTCCCGGTGGCAGAGTTAGCATCACGCACGCTGGCGCTGGGGCAGCCCTTGTCCAGCGGGACCAGCAGCAGCAGCTGGAAAGCCCTTGGAAGGCAGTTCTCGGGCTCTGCCTGGACTGGGGCGGGGCGTGGTTGGGCCCCAGGGCTCTGTGTTGGAGCAACCTTCCACTCCAGGAGATTCTGATGCAGGCTGAAGTCTGAGACCCACGGGAACCTCAGGAGTTCTGCCAATAATTCAGCCCTCCCTGCCTCCCCCTTCAGTCAGCAAACCTTTTTGGAGGCCTCCTGTGTATGCCATGCACGGTGTTGGGTACTAGGGGTGCAAAGACAACAAAGACGCAGACTCCACTCTCCAGGGACCAGTGTGGCGGGGTGGGGGGTGGGGGCTGGGAGTTGTTGGGCCAGGGGAGGCGAGCACGGAAGCAAATAAGTCCTGGGAGCCAGCACAGCTGTTGCAACAGTTAGATAGATTCCTGGCCTCTCTGCTTTGACGCTGGGTGACCTTGATTGAGTGCAATACCCAACCTCTTAGGGAGGCTAAGAGGCCTCAGTTTCCCCATTGCCTTCTCAATGGAGATAAAAATCATCCCCCAGTTCTGGGGCTGTTGGGAGGTTTAGGGGAAATGACGTGGGTAAGGGCACTGAGCCCTGGGCCTGGCACACACAGAAAAGAGGACTAGAGGCCAGGCCCTGTGGTCTTCAGGGTGCAGAGCGAGAGCATGAAAGAGGGTGTGGGCCGGCCCCACCTGGCCAGGAGGCGCTTCCGGGAGAGGGTATGTTTGACGCTGGTCTCAGAAGGTGAGTCATTCTGTGCATAGGAAGGGTGTCGGCGGGAGCCCCGTGTCTAGGAGGCTCCCGCAAGCTCTGGGGGACACCCTGGGGCCTCGCGCGCCTTCTCCAGCAGCATCATTTGGCAACCATTGCCTTCTGGTCTACAGTCCTGCCCAACTCCGCTTCTGGACCAGTTTAAAGGTCAGAGTCTCCATCCCGAGCTCCCGGCCTTTGTGAGAGTCTAATGCACCAGCAGGCAAAGGCTCAGCCTTCTCCCATTCTGGTTTCCTCCCCTGGCTGAGAAATGTGGTGGAGACGGGAGGTAACCGCACAGCAGCCTCAACACCTGCCTTTCGACCATCCCATGGGGAGCTTCCCCACAGCCTTCTCCCACCTGCCTCTCCCACTTTCCCATCCGTTAGTGGCAACGCTGGAACACTGGACAGAGAAGTGGGGGCGGCTCATTCTCCTTCCCACAGTTGACCTGAGGGGGGCTCGCCCCCCCCCCACTCCACCACCAGGACCCTGAAGTTGTCTGAGGCAAAGTCTACTTTTTTCCCATAACAATTCTTTCTCCTTCATTTGTATTTTTAATTTAGAAAGCCCAACAAGAGCCCCGAGTGGTGTGTGCCCCCTCAGCAGATCTGTCCCCCCTCCTCTCACCAGGAACCGGGGGGTGGGGGGGGGGCCCTCCGGTCCTCCTCCTCCTGCTCCTCTCCTTTTATCCCGGTGGCCCACTGATTGGAAAAGAGCGCCCCCCCTCTTCCTCCCAGCCCCACAATTGTCACCACCAATTAGTGCATTGTTAGGACACACAATGGCGTTACTGTAGCCAGTGGAATGGGAGGCCTTTGTGCTTCTCCAGCCGGCCGTGGGGGCAGTCAAGTTTCATTTAGAGACTTAAAACACCACGCCAGAAGAAAAATGCTATCAGAAAAGCAAAAAGAATAAAGGGGAGGTGGTGGGGGGAGGGGGGAAAAAAGCACCAAAAAAGAGAGAGAGAGAGAGAGAGAGAGAGAACAGAAGGAGAATGTGAAGTTGAAGACGAAGGCCCTAGGAAAAGAAGGGAAGGCTGCAAGCGAACGCTGAAAAGAGAAGGGAAAAAATCTGCTATTCAGGAGTTAGCCTGAACTCATGAAAGACCCGAGAGGTTGCCACACGCTGAACCCGCCCCCCCCAACCTGGAACACAAAAAGGGGCTCGGGCTTAACAGTAATTAGTGGCCTGATTGTGCTTGGAACACTGTGTGTCTTTAGAGGATTTTTCCAACTTTCCTATTTTTTTTTTTCTTCCAGTCCTCACAAGTGAAGGGGGCGGGGGGAGAAAAGCAGGGGCTGTGGGGAGGGAAGGGCCTGCGAGCCATGTCCCCCCCACTACTCTGCCCTACACCGCCCCCCTCCCCCCCCAGCAGCCGCTCAGCCTTTCTCTTTGACAGGTAAATTGGATTTTGTTCTCTGAAGCTTGTAACTAATTACAGAGGGTATTTTTCTGTAAGAACGTGGCATATGGGTACGTTTTAGAGTCACTGTTTTATTTGTTTCAAGGGCCTTCCGGGCAGCCCAGTCCTTTTTGCAGCCGGCGAGATGCCCCCCGAGGCCCAGCCCTTCCATCCAGGGCCCAGGGGCCGTGGACTTCTCCTGTCAGCCAAACTCCTGTTCAGAGCCCTTTCTGCTTGTAAAATCGAGACCCCAGTTTAAACCCAGGACCGGCCTGGGAAAGCAGCCCTCACTCCCGCGCTAGAATGCACTCGGCGCATCCATCGACCGCTCTGGGGCTGACCACACAACCTCCCCCTGGCTTTTCCTCCCGCTCTTCCCCCTCCCTGATCCCTAAAACCAGCGGAAGTGTTCGGTGCTTACCAGAGCTGAGGGACAAGGAACGTTCTCTGAGACAAAGAAGCCCCCCTAAAGTTAGGCTGGTCTCCTGAAAGCCCAAGTTCATTCGCATTCATACTCAGTCTCTCCCCCTCTCCCTTTCATCTTCCACCTAGACCACACCACACTTTCTAGAAAGTGCAAAGACTCACCGAGTCGGACTTGCCAGGGAGCGAGCATATTCACGGGTTACTACTTTTTAACGGTTTTCTTGGAACAGCGAAGCGGGACGCAGTCAACTCGTAACTTGTACCTACTTCACTCTGCTCTTCGTGCTTCTTATGTCCCTTCCAAGGCATTACATCGGCCTCCCCTTTGCCTCGCCTGGGGTCAGACCAGACTCCGATTAATGTATTTTATAAATAAGCTAATGAGGATCTCCGCTCCATGCAAGGTTTCAATAAAATCACCACCACCCCCCGCCCCGCCTTAGAAACGAAGCCTTCAGAATTTACCCAGGACTGTCTAACCAGTCTGCCTCCTCTTTTTGGCTTTTCCATGTTTGAAGTGGAAAAAAACCATGGGCTGTTCCCAGGTATTTACCTGGGATGGATGGGTTGGTGGGAGGAACGTTCAGGAACTTGAGGACCAGAGTTCTAATCCGCAACCCCCGGTGATGGGAGTGGCCAGGGGCAGGTGGCTGTAGACCCGGGCTGGCTCACTGTGCATGTGTACGTGTGTGTGCATGTGTGTGTGTGTGTGTGTGGAGGGGCTACTAAGCTGGCCCTAAGGTGCTGTGATGAGTGTGGCAGGGTTAGAAGAGAGATCCTAACCAGAGGGAGGAGTCCTGGCACTGGACACACACTGGCTTCCTTCCCCGCTGTCTGCTGGACAGGAGAGCTGCCCACGGTGCCCTCACACTAGTTCTTCCTTCCTCTCTCCGTGCTGTGCCATGCGGACTATTCTGGGCTCTGGGTGGATGCCTTGGCTCCCTCACCTCCCACCCCTGCAAAAAGGACACGTCCTGATTCAGTCAGGAAATGAGAAGTGAAATTCTCGGATAGTGGCCCATGCCATGTCACAAACACGAAGGCCAGGAAATGCAAGTCCCAGGGAGGCTTGAGCAAAGAATGGAGCCTCCTAAGGGCTTGTTTCTAGGGCAGAGGGGGGGGGGGGCTGGTTCAGGTGCCCCAGACCTGGAGGAGGGCAAGAAGGGTAAGGTGTGCCCGAAAGTTCTAGGTGAGGAGCTGGTGGCACTGGCTCTCCACCCTCAGCCCTGTGCTTGGGAGGGGTAACGGGAGCCCAAGATGCCAGAATCTTCCAAGGAGGAGGCTTAAGAGTGGTCAGTGGACGAGAGCCCACTCGGACTTAGAGCTTGAAGACCATGGGTTCCAGACCATGAAATAGGTCTGCACTGCACACCCCGTACACTGTCCAGTCAGAGTCCCATCACCAGGCTCACCGCCTACGTATCTCTTCCGTGTCCCTCTGTCACTTCTCTTGTCTTTAGCCCTCTTTCTAGGCCATTTCAGTCAATGTAAATTATGAATGAACTCCAAGGCAACAGAAATGTGTCAGGATTTCCCATGCTCATTTGTGTGACCTTGAATGAAGTGCTGTATTTAAGAAATACTTGTTGAGGGGCACCAGGGTGGCTCAGTGGGTTAAAGCCTCTGCCTTCGGCTCAGGTCATGATCCCAGGGTCCTGGGATCAAGCCTTGCATTGGGCTCTCTGCTCGGCAAAGAGCCTGCTTCCTCCTCTCTCTCTGCCTGCCTCTCTGCCTACTTGTGATCGCTGTCTGTCAAATAAATAAATAAAAATCTTAAAAAAAAAAAAAGAGAGAGAGAGAAAGAAGTACACGTTGATTCAAAGTATCAAGTTTTCCCTCTAGTGACCACACCGTGCTCGGCGTGCATTCTCATGGTGACACTCCTCACTCCCGTGTCACGCAGGTCCCTCAGGACCACAGCACATGTCACCCCCGCTGGGACCAGTAAGGCAGCCTCTGGTAAGGGGCGTGCCCTAGAGTACCGCGGTCCAGTCAGACTTGCTGCAATGCCAGGAGCGTCCTGAGGCCCCTATGGATGCCCCCCGCACTTGAACGGTCATAGCCAGTGCAACGCACAACAGGAATGTTTAACCTTATTTCATTTCAAATAGTATAAATTTCAACAGCCGCTGGTGGCTGAAGCTCCCACTTGGACAGCACAGCCTTCCCTCATGCAGTCAGTCTCAGCTGTGGCCAAGGAGCAAGTCTGTGCGGAAGGACATCTGTGCAAATGACAGTCTTTGAGCACCTCAGGAGGAAGATTTCCAATGAAAGGGGAAACGGGCTTTTCCGTCTCCTTCGACGGAAACCACCAACTTCTGTCTGTGCACGTTCTGCTGACAACGGCGATGTGGGGCTCCCTGGAGTAGCCGCAGGTGGTCTCACCTCCAAATCAGAAAGAACAGCCTTCCACACCTAGGTGGGAGAGGAATGCCCAGCCCAGGCAAGGGAGTCTGTGATGGTCGCCCGGGGCAAGAAGACGAGTCTACAGTCCTTTCCTCCCAAGTTGTCAAAGGATTCCTGTTAACATTAGTGAGGGACCTCCGAGGAGGAGCCTGCCAGGCCAAGGTCACAGTCTGGGTGCGAACCAGTGCAGGGTCATCTGGCGGCTGGCGTGTTAAAGACTTCAAGGGAGAGAGAGAGAGAGAGAGAGAGAGAAACACTTCCATCCACAAGGAGCCTTGTTTCTTTCAGTGAGGACTCTGTAACTGATGCCGGTAATGGCAGATCACCCTGGGACAATTTCAAAGATGAGAGCAGCTGGGGGAGTAGAAATCACAGCAGATCTGGGCGGCGGGGAATCAGGAAGGTGCAGGTAAAATCACAGACCGAGCCCACAGTGTCTTGGCATTTAAAATGACCCATGCTCTTGGGGTGCCTGGGTGGCTCAGTGGGTTAAAGCCTCTGCCTTTGGCTCAGGTCGTGATCCCGGGGTCCTGGGATCGAGTCCCACATCGGGCTCTCTGCTTTGCGGGGAGCCTGCTTCCTCCTCTCTCTCTCTGCCTGCCTCTCTGCCTACTTGTGGTCTCTGTCACATAAATAAATAAAATCTTTTTAAATAAATAAATAAAAATAAATAAAATGATCCACACTCTTACAAGAAAAGACAATATCCCTGTAGGAATGATAATTCCAAATGCTATTTTAAATTGTCATCCAAAGGAGAGATTACTTTTTCATGCCTCCAAGTAAAACGGGGGTCCTCTTCTCACTTTGGCTGCCTCCACCCCCACCGGGTTCCCTAGGGGTGCTTCCTACTTAATAGGCCCCAGAGCCGGCAATTCTAGGAAAGGAGCTACACTTAAGACCAGATGTTGGGATGAGCACGAGGGAAAGGCCAGCAGGAACTTTGCTCCCCTCAAAGTCTGACTGATGGCATTCACAAACAGGCGCACGGCATTCTTTCCAGAAATATAAAATTCAATCTTTCTTCTCCTCTCTGAGAACAGTTGTTCATACCACTTATTTGTAGCGGACGCTAAGGTCTCAGAGGCTCCGAAATGGTTGTCCACTGAAAACAACACTTTATCAGTCAGTACCTGGGTCCAGTGCCACATTTGAGAAGAGCCTCTGGCCCTGGAGATGTCACTGTTTGTCCGGTGTGACAGGAAACAAAGTTCAGAGGCAACACAAGAACAAACATATGCCTGTATTAAGCTGGGAGTTGCAAACTCCCTGTGTGCTCAGGTTCAAAAGGCAGGGATCCCTAAGGGCTACTGTTGGGAAGCAGCGTCATCCCGCAGAGGGGCAGAGCCATTCCCCAGCGATGACAAGTTGGAGCATTCATGCTGTATCCTAGAGGCCCCTCCGGCCCCAGGAACATGGCAGCGTCTCAGGGAAGCAGTCTCAGGAGGGGGAAGGGGTCATCCAGGGAAGCTGTGGCGCTCTGAAGTTCACAGAGTCACCCCAACTTACATTCCGCAGCCTGCCAAGG
This sequence comes from Mustela nigripes, assembly GCF_022355385.1. Classification (NCBI taxonomy): domain Eukaryota; kingdom Metazoa; phylum Chordata; class Mammalia; order Carnivora; family Mustelidae; genus Mustela; species Mustela nigripes. Next base: position 18,708,069 of record NC_081559.1, on the reverse strand, counting down.
GGCACGAGCAAACCTTCCTGCTCCCGCTCCATGCGTGTCCCCCAGCAAGGTCGCCCACTCTTGGCCATGGTTTCCAGTAGGAACCCTGGTCGGGTCTTGGGGTACCATGGACACAGATGAAAAAATGGCCAAGACCTCAGTGCCTGCCACCAAAGGCACAGGGATGAATTCCCAGCTCCACTCCCGACCACGAGCTCTCCAGCCAGTGACTCAGCCTTCCTGAGCAAAGCCCACCCATTCCACATTTGTCAAACGTGCATGTTTACGGTTCCCCTGCAGGATTATGTTAAAGATTAAATAACAGATGTGCAGTGTTCGGCAAATTATTTGGTACACATTAAGCCTGTACTAATCTTTTCTGGAGAAGAGGCAGGAGGACTGTGCGAAGAACTACGGTCCCTTTTCCACGCTTTTCTAGTCTACGGGTTATTTGATCACTAACTATCCTCATTTTGACAAAGCCCACCGCAGGACCGTTTCCCTGCCGTGCTTTTCAAATAACAGAAACTTGAATGATCTGTGACTTTCATAGCAATTTGGTTTAATAGTATTTTCCCCCCCTGAGCCTGGTAGAACAGGTTAAACTTAAGGAGAGCTGTGCTAGGACTTATCATGAAGGATTTCATTGAGCTTCCGGATCAGATGGATTGCAGTGAATCCTTAAAAAGAAACTGATGAGGGGCACCCGGGTGGCTCAGTGGGTTAAAGTCTCTGCCTTCGGCTTGGGTCGTGATCTCAGGGTCCTGGGATTGAGCCCTGTATGGGACTCTCTGCTCAGCAGGAAGCCTGCTTCCCTTCCTCTCTCTCTGCCTGTCTCTGTGCCTACTTGTGATCGCTATCAAATAAATAAATAAAATCTTAAAAAAAAAAAAAAAAAAAGAAAGAAAGAAACTGATGAAACCATGAACTATCCAAAAGTAATTCAGTCGTTCAGCAAACATTTACCAAGCACCTTCCACGAGGCAGGCCCTGTGCTTTGTCCAGATGGCCGCCTGTGTGCTCTTATCTTTAGAATAATAAAAATTCTCATCAATAAATAGTTCTTAAATAATCAGAGATAAGGACAAGTGTTTGGATCTGGAAGGATGTAGAACGTTGTTTTTAAATGTGAAAATTTTGCCAGGTGTATAACAGATAAAAGAATGAACATCCAAATTACATAAAGATTGTCTAAAATCCCATTAAAAATCATATCTGTGGGCAGTGCATAGAAAAGTGAATTTAAGTTGCCAGGAAACACAGGAAAGATACAGTGGAATCGGATGTGGTCTTAGAAGGAATGAGAGAGGACAGGATCGCCTATGATCCAGCAGTTCCCCGGGTGGGTACCGACGGAAGAAATGATAGCCAGGACTCCAGCAGACCTTTGCACACCCAGGTTCACGACTACATCAGTCACGATAGCCCAAAGGTGGGAATGGTTGATAGAAGAGGGAAAAACAAAATGTGGTTTATACATACCAGGTACTGTGAGCCTTAAAAAGGAAGAAAATTCTGACATATGCTACCACGGGGATGATCCTTGCAGACAGGATGCTGAGTGCAATTTACCGACACAGAAAGGCACATACCACGTGATCCCACGCAGAGGAGGAGCCGGAGCGGTCGGATTCAGAGAGACAAAGTAGAAGAGTGGTTGCCAGGGCAGAGGTGGGATGGGGTAGAGTAGGGGTAGGACGGAATGGGGTTGGTGGGGGCGGGGGGGGGGGGGGGGCGGAGCTCCTGTTTCACTGTTTCAGGAGTGCAGAATGCAGGGAGGGAAAATGAAAGAGCTCTGGAGATGGAGGGGGCCGTGATTGCATGTGAATGTGCTTGAGGTCACTGAACTGGTCACCTAAAATGGTTAAAATGGCCAATTTTATGTTATGGATATTTAACCTCAATTTAAAAAAAAAAAAGTTATTTCCCAACTTGGATTCAAAAACCACTATCATTCTAGGGGCACCTGGCTGGCTCAGTCAGGGGAGGGTGCGACTCTTGATCTCCGGGTTGTAAGTTCGAGCCCCATGTTGGGTATAGAGATTACTTAAAAAAATAAAATCTTTAGGGGCACCTGGGTGGTTCAGTCGGTGAAGCGTCCAACCCCTAATTTCGGCTCAGATCATAGTCTCCAGGTGGTAAGACTGAGCTCCAAGTGGGGCTCCACACTCGGCCCGGGCCCTGCTTACGGTCTCTCTCGGCCCCTCCTCCCTGCTCTCTTTCTCCCTCAGAACCAAATAAACAAACAAACAACCCACCATCATCCTTCTTTTTTCTAATTATGCCTTAAAAATACCCTTCTTTCTCCTCCCGTCATTGAACTTCTTGAGTGTGCCTTTACTATTAACAATGCAGGGGGTGGGGGCGCCTGGGTGGCTCAGTTGGTTGAGCATCTTGCCTTCGGCTCAGGTCATGATCCCAGGGTCCTGGAATCGAGCCCCATGTCCGGCTCCCTGCTCACTGGAAAATCTGCTTCTCCCTCTCTCTCCCCCTGCTTGAGCTCACTCTCTCCCTCATTCAGTCTCTCTCAAATAAATAAAATCTTTTTTTAAAAAAATGCAGGACACCTGGGTGGCTCTCCGCATCACTTGTGCTCTTTGTGTGTGTGTGTGTGTGTGTGTGTGTGTGTGTGTATAATATATAAAATAAATAAATCCTTTAAGAAATTAAGAAACAATTTTTAGAAGAACGAGGGACGCCAAGAAAGAAGTCTATGATAAGTCATGATGTGAAAAAGGTTGCTGTACACAATACCTTTCCACTTATGTTAAGAAGAAGAAATCTCTCGGACGTGCACAAGCCCGGGGAAAGGTCTCCAAGGAATCACCCTACACTGATCACAGAACTTGCTTCTGAGGAGAATGGGGGTGGGGGAGTAAATGGGAACTTGTGATTAACTTTTATCACAATGATAATGACTTTAAAGTGACTTTAAGAATGACTTTAAAATAGGTCCATAACCCCCCAGTGCTGGGGAGGAAGGCTGGAGTCTCCTGCCAGGCAGCTCGGCAGTGAGGGCCCAGGCCCTGCTGCCCTGTCTGACCGGAAGGACATGCTACAGGGGGAGAGAACAGGCTAACGCACGCCCAGGGTAGAAGGAGACCTTTCAGATCGCGAGTATTACGAACGATTGTCAGTAAAAATAAAAACATACCTGTGAAGTCCTGAGTTTCAGCTTCCTGTGTGGGAAATAGGGCCACAGCAGTTCGGCTTGGGAGGGGACAGCTCAGCCTTGAGCCGGAAATACAGGAGTCGAAAGACACCACAGGTTAATGGCGTGAGGTAGGCAAACTATTTTACGTCTTCCACATCTCTCTCATCTGTAAAATGGGTACAACAGGAATACAGATAGGGAGGGGTCGTGCGGATTATAAAGCATCTGGCATATACCAAACACCCAGTAAATACCACGAATACAAAATAACGAAATACTCATTTCTTTTAAAGGGTACCTGGAGTTTGCCCTTTCAAAATACGAAGCCAAGCTATTTCTCTCCCTTGTGCAGAACGGGACATCCAGAAAGCATTCAGTGAACGGGACCCCCCAGCTTTCCCCTCTGGATCCGGGTTCTCAAAGGTCAGTGGACACCCATGTGGTCTGAGGAGCTTGTTAGAAATACAGGTGCTAGGGCGCCTGGGTGGCTCAGTGGGTTAAGCCTCTGCCTTCGGCTCAGGTCATGATCTCAGAGTCCTGGGATCGAGCTCCCCTTCCCCCTCTCTCTCTGCCTGCCTCTCTGCCTACTTATGATCTTTTATTTTATTTTTTTAAGATTTTATTTATGTATTTGACAGAGATCACAAGAAGGCAGAGAGGCATGCAGAGAGAGAGGAGGAAGCAGATTCCCCGCTGAGCAAAGATCCTGATGTGGGGCTTGATCCCACAACCCTTGGATCATGACTCGAGCCAAAGGCAGAGGCTTTAACCCACGGAGCCACACAGGCGCCCCAAATAAAATCTTAAATAAAAAAAAAAGAAAGAAAAAGAAATACAGATGCCCAGATTCCATTCCCAGAAACTGATTCAGTTGGCTTGGAGTGTGGCCCAGGAAACTGCATTCTACCGCCAGCGCCCTATAGAGTGCACTTCAGAAATCCTGTTCTAGGAGTAATCACTGAGAAAGGTGAGGTGGAGTTCAAACGTCCTCACTGCTCCCAAAGGTCCTCCGCCCCCCCTTCTGCTTCTGCCCCCATGTCTGCAAGAAAATGGCCACTCCTTCTCTCCGTCCTTCTCCAAGAGTTTTGGGAAGCACAGTTCCTAGGGGGAAAAAATTGTGCTTATTTCTTGACAAAACCTCAACAGGACTGTTTTTTAAAAAGAAGAGAGGGGAGGGCAGGGAAAGAGGAAAGGAAGGGGGGGGACAGCTTCCTGGAGGCGGGGTGGGTTGGAGAGGACCAGGAAGCAGAGGATTTGGGAGGCATTTGGCATTTAAACCAACAAGACTCAAAATCCTCAAATATCCCATCTAATGGACAGGCAGACCTTTTCCATCCTCCGGGACAAAATCCAAAGAGTTTTCCAGTTGGAGAAATAGCGGAAATGAGAGACAGGAAAAAAAGTGGGTTGGAGGAAGGGGGGGCTGGGGGGGCTGGGGGGGGGCGGAGGGGTTTGCAGACGGAGCAGCGCAGACAGCAACGTTAACTTGGATGTAAGTTCAGTTTCTCGGAACATTTTACACAGAAAATAAATAGATAGACATAAAGACTCACCTAATGCTTTGGGGGTGGGGGTGGGGGGCAGTTTCCTGCCGCTTGGCAAACACCAACTAATGAATTCATCTGCCCAGGACAGCCCCTCCAGAGGGAGGTAAACAGTCACAGGCTCTTAGGCCCTATCTGCTAAGTAAACCAGAGCTACAATGGGCTGGAAGTTAAGCCGCGCGCGTGGTGAGAGGCTGCATCTAGTTAATTAATTGCATCACGTCTGTAGCTGATAAAGCAGGTCTAGAGGGGGGCGATTTTCAAGTCACACAGCTTTAGGTGGAAGTTGAAAAGTAAAATAGTTGCTCCGGTGAGAGATCTGAAATTTCAGGATCAAACCTTATAAACAAGACGGCTTCAAATGAAGGGGCGGGGCGGGTAGGAGACACCTGAAGAGCCGGGGTTGGCTGGACCAGGGCTGGCAGGAGGCAGCTTCAAGCCTGGAGCCCACGCACCCATTAACCTGGATTTTTTTTTTTTAATTTTATTTATTTATTTGACAGACAGAGATCACAAGTAGGCAAAGAGACAGGCAGAGAAAGAGAGGGAAGCAGGCTCCCTGCCGAGCAGAGAGCCCCATGTGGGGCTCGATCCCAGGACCGTGAGATCATGACCTGAGCTGAAGGCAGAGGTTTAACCCACTGAGCCACCCAGGTGCCCCAACCTGGATTTTTAATTCAAAAGACAATAAAGACGCGCCTATCGATGCGACCTGGTGAAGGCATCCGAGAGAATCCATCAGTCTCGTGCAACCCTGACCCCTCCCCGTCAGACCTACGCTCCCTGTGTCTATTAATTCTTTAAACTTCTAGAGAAGATGTCGCCTGTGCATACGACTCCCCATCCCCTCCACGTGTCACCCAGTCTCAATGATCATCAACTCAAGGTGAATCTTGTTTCATCTAAACCAGTCGTTCTAACTGGACGTGGCCTCAGAGTCACCCTGGGGGCTTGTTAACACTGAATTTCTGAGTCAGTAGGTCTGGAGTGGGACGGAAAATTTGCATTTTCCCCAGTGCTGCTGGTCTGGGAACCACATATGGAGAACCACTAGTCTATAAGGGCACTCACTTTTTTATTTTTTTTTTTAAGATTTTATTTATTTGACAGAGATCACAAGGCAGAGGCAGGCAGAGAGACAGGAGGAAGCAGGCTCCCTGCTGAGCAGAGAGCCCGATGCGGGACTCCATCGCAGGACTCTGGGATCATGACTGGAGCAGAAGGCAGAAAGAAGCTTTAACCCACCGAGCCACCCAGGCGCCCCCTTTTTTTATTATTATTAAAGTTAATCTTGCCTCGCATGTCATTTCATCTGAAATACTCAGTGTTCTAAAAAAAAATGATGACGTTATCACACCCAAAAAGTCAGGATAATTCATGGATATCATCAACTATGTAGTCAGGGCCCAAATTTCCAAGAGCCTCACCATGCCATCAATTTTGTTTACATTTTATTTTAATCAGAATACAAATAAGGTACATATTGTGATTGTGGGAGATTACGTTTTTAAGTTTTTTCATCTTTAATCGTTAATCCTCCTTCAACCCTTTTATTTTCTTGTAATCAACGTGCTGAAGAATGTTTATTATTTTTTAAGAGGTAGAGCAGCATGACGGTGAGCTTCGGGTCCAGGGGCAGGCTCGGGACCTTGCCGAGTTAGTCACCCTCTCTCAACCCAGGGACGCTGGTGAATGTTTAACCACCAGCTCTCGAGGGAGGAGAGGCCGTGGGGGAAACGCAAGCCCTGATTTGTACATTTGCCCATTTCTGTGGCGTCAACACCCCCGCCGTGGCTGATCTCAAGGGACCAACACGCTGTCAGGAAACGGAGGGCCTGGACGCACGTCGGGTAGCACACTGCGGCACAGATTATCCGCTATTCCGACACAACCCACGTGAATAACCCCAAAGCACAGACACCCACGAAACATAAGAAAGCAATTAGCAAGTGATGGCTTTCGAGTACTTATTACCTTTGTTTTAAATATAATTTATGTAATTATAGGTTTATTTCGTTTTTAATGATGGCCACGTTTAACCACCCGCTTGCCAAATTCCTGAAGGTTTAACCAGCAGTGCAGGCTCTTGCACACAGTGGTCCCTCTGTCTCTCCGCTGGAATGGAGGCATCAGGGCGCTAAGGCTCCGTTGGGGTTGGGCGGAGTGGGGGAGGGGGGAACACGAGGACCAGGGAAGACCGCAAGGGGGTTGGTGGGGCGCACCTTGAGGACTCATTGCACGCGCGCGATCTTGGGGCCATCGTTAGAGTTGCTCGCTCCCATGGCTGGGCCTGGAAAAGAGCCCCGTGGGGGCTTGTGTCAGATCCAGGGGAAGTTCAGAGTTTTCAGAATTCCAGGGGAAGAAGCCGCCAGAAGGGTGTGAGTCCAGACGTGGCCTCTGGGCCTGGCTAGATCGCCACACAAATTCCAAGGGCCCAGAAGAAATGCCGTCTAGGCAGGTGACGAGGGCGCACCCTCCACTTCACGGGGCCACTTAATCTGTTTGCTAAAACCGAGACCCTTCTTTGGAAGTAGATCAGGTTACTGGCAAGGTGATTATTGTTTCTAATGGTCTGCAAACAGGTTCTCAACTGTTAACCCCTCCAGCCTCTGGGGACCCAGGGACAAGCCAGACCGGACAGACGCCAACTCAGGCATGGCTTGCTTAGGGGGTTGGACGAGGCTGGATTTAGGAAGGGCCCGGGCTAGCAAACACATCGGCGCTGGAGTCCAGGCTAAGCGCAATGCACCTGCCTTAGTGCCCCACATAGCCTGTGCCTCCCTCCTGACTCCCTCCGCTCCCAGGAGGCCCTGAGCTTAACCCGGGGCTAGGGAATTCCTAAGCACACCAGCATTGTGCACAGAGTAAGTCAATAAAGGAGGCAAGATCAAGCGTTCTCAGCCTGCTTCCTGGCAGTGTGAACTTGAGCAAGTTACCCTCTCTGAGCCTCAGCTTCCTTATGTATGCCGCGGGGTGACAGTGATTTCTACCTATGGGGTTGGGGGGTGAATTATAGATAATCTGTATAGGGGACTTAACAAAATACCTGGCACATAATAAGTACACGAGAAATATTAGCTGCTTATTAATATTATTATTTTAATGCATGTAAACGCTGTCATCATTGATAAAATGCAAATCTATTTAATCAATAGCTTTTCCTTTCCATTTGCTTTCTCGTTCAATAAATATTAAAAGTGTCATAGGGAATTTCTCTGGGGCGTTTAGACTTTAAGAAGGGGCCCTCACGCTTGGGAAAGCACACATCTAGACTATGAAAGAGGAGCACTTTCTCCACGCACCCCGGGGGGGCTTGAGTCCATGGAAATGACTGTGTTCTGCATAGTTGAAATTGCAAAGAGGCAGGCGCCTGGGTGGCACAGTCCATTAAGCTTCCAGATCTTGGTTTCAGCTCAGCTCATGACCTCAGGGTCATGGGATCAGGTTCTGAGATAGACTCCACATTCAGTGCGGAAGTCTGCTGAAGGTTCTCTCTCCCTCTCCCTCTGCCCCTCCTCTTGCTGGCTCGCTCGCTCTCAAATAAATAAATCTTTAAAAAAATATATTCTATTTATGTATTTGACAGAGAGAGACAAAGCATGAGAGGGAACACAAGCAGGGGTAATGGGAGAGGGAGAAGCAGGCTTCCCGCCGAGCAGAGAGCCTGATGTGGGACTCAGTCCCAGGATGCTGGGATCATGACCTGAACCGAAGGCAGCTGCTCAACGACTGAGTCACCCAGACGCCCTCAAATAAATAAATATTAAAAAAAAAAAGGCAGAGGGTGTTAAAGAGCACCACCTGAGATGTCAGGAGAGAGTGAGACTAGCGTGAGGCCAGGGGAGCCTGGGACCAGGGGTGGGAGAGTTAAGAGAATGTGGCTCCCTGAAGAGAAAACTTTTTTTTTTTTTTAGATTGTTTATTTGAGAGAGAGCATGCGAGTGGTCACAGGTGGAGGCAGGGGGTCGGGGGAGGGTAGGTGGGGGGCCAGACTCCTGGCTGCTCAGGAAGCCCATCATGGGGTTGGATCCCAGGACTCCACATCACGACCTGAGCCAAAGGCAAACACTTAACCGACTGAGCCACCAGGTGCCCCAAAAGAAAAACCATTTTGAAAAACATGATGTCACCAAGGCATTCTTTTACGCTTTCATAATATCCACAAACTGCTTCTAATCAGGATAACATGGAAAAACCATCTTTTTTTTTTAATTTTTTTATGAACATATAATGTATTATTAGCCCCAGGGGTACAGGTCTGTGAATCGCCAGGCTTACACACTTCACAGCACTCACCATAGCACATACCCTCCCCAATGTCCATAACCCCGCCCCCTTCTCCCAACCCCCCTCCCCCCAGCAACCCTCAGTTTGTTTTGTGACATTAAGAGTCTCTTATGGTTTGTCCCCCTCCTGATCCCATCTTGTTTCATTTATTCTTCTACTACCCCCAAGCCCCCCATGTTGCATCTCCACTTCCTCATATCAGGGAGATCATATGATAGTTGTCTTTCTCCGATGGACTTATTTCGCTAAGCATGATACCCTCTAGTTCCATCCACATCATTGCAAATGGCAAGATTTCATTTCTTTTGATGGCTGCATAGTATTCCATTGTAAATATATACCACATCTTCTTGATCCATTCATCTGTTGATGGACATCTGGGTTCTTTCCATAGTTTGGCTATTGTGGACATTGCTGCTATAAACACTCGGGTGCACGTGCCCCTTCAGATCACTACGTTTGTATCTTTAGGGTAAATACCCAGTAGTGCAATTGCTGGGTCTTAGGATAGCTCTATTTTCACTTTTTGAGGAACCTCCATGCCGTTTTCCAGAGTGGTTGCACCAGCCTGCATTCCCACCGACAGGGTAGGAGGGTTCCCCTTTCTCCGCATCCTCGCCAGCATCTGTCGTTTCCTGACTTGTTGATTTTAGCCATTCTGATTGGTGTGAGGTGGTATCTCATTGTGGTTTTGATTTGTATTTCCCTGATGCCGAGTGATGTGGAGCACTTTTTCATGTGTCTGTTGGCCATCTAGATGTCTCCTTTGCAGAACTGTCTGTTCATGTCCTCTGCCCATTTCTCGATTGGGGAAAAACCATCTTTAACATGGAACAGTTTGACACTCAGATATAACCCGTTTCAGTCTTTTCGCTGGAAGGCCTTCCTTCAGCTGGACACATTGTCATGGGGCACAGGGAGCAGGGGAAGCCCATTTTTGCCCAGAAAGAGTCTCTGGAAGGTTACATAATGTAATAATAGCAGTTAGCCCGAAAGTGTGAGATTTGGATGTAAGAAAAGTTTTTGCTTGCTTCATTACTTCTTTATAAAGTTTTGCAACAATCACATACTACCTACCTCTTTTCCTATTTTTAAATGTAGACAAAACTTATAGTTCTGAAGTGCACGGATCTTAACTATACCAACTGATCAGTTTCAGCAAATGTACGTACCCACGAAATCTAGACCCCTGCCAAGGCATGGGACATTTTCATCATCCCAAATAGTTCCCTCATGCCCGTTCCCAGTTAATCTCCTCCCCTTGTCTTCGGCTCAGGTCAGGATCGCAGGGTCCTGGGATCTGAGCCCCACTCCCTGCTCCCTGGGAAGCCGGCTTCTCTCTCTTCCACTCTCCCTGATTTGCCCAGGAGAGCGGGAGATCCAAAGCCAGATCCACGTGCTGGTGGGAGAGGCCTGTGCTGTGGGAAGCAGCAGGGAAGCCCTTGAGCACTTGCAGAGGGGACTTCCATCGGTGAGGTTGCAGGGGTTGGTGCTGGGCAGCAGCCCAGCAAGTTGAGAGACAGTCCCTGGGCTTCCCGATCTCTCCCACCCCCGACCCTGTAGTCACTCCGGCAACACACATGTCTCCCGGCTGCTCCCGTGAGGCTGTATGCAGCTTTGGGGAGCTGTGTTTTCACTTCGGCTCCCTCCCAGTTCCCTGCAAACGTCAGAGACCACTGACCATTGAACAAATGAATTGACCCGTCCTTCCTGTGGCTTCACGTTGCGAAGAGGCTGAGGCCACATTTTAAGGCTGTGCAGGACGGCTGCGTTGCCCAAGTGACCTAATGCTGCGATCATTATTTCCAGAGCGTTACATTTTCCCACTGCCAATTCCAAGTTAAGTCTCAAAATTCTCAGTCCCTTGCATGAAACTTTCCCATTTGTTTATAGGCAGGAATATTTCCCCTCTGTGTTCCTGCCTCTGGCAAGATTTTAAACATCTTCAGGATGTTTAAAAGTACACCACTCCAAGTAGAACTTTGGGCAGGGGGAGAAATAGAGGATAATGTGAGCATTATTTTACGATTTTTTTTTTTCCCCTCCTGGCCGGTACCATGACTGTGGCTCTGATTACAATAATTTTCCCTGGATCCATTAGGTCTTATTTTATCAAAATGACTTACTCTTGTTTTTCTTTCCTTTGCTCCTGAAAGCATGGCCTTGGGAGGGAGGCGTTTTGGCAGCTGTGAGAAGTGTTGGAGCAGGAGGCCTGTGGGGCTGCCGGGCCTCTCGGTGCTGGGCGAAGGCCTAGGAGCAGATCGGTTGCCTCTCCCTCCTGAATGCCGCAGCGTGCCCTCTAAGGACAGTCCCCAACCAGCAATATCACCACTGACTTGCACTTTGCTTTGCAAAATAAAAGACCAACATCACCTGGAAAGTGAGCTGAGGCTCTTCAGATCCCCGTCCTGCGGGGCCCACAACCTTCCCGGCTGGGAGCGTCCCCTCAGAAACTTGGAGTAAAGACCTAAAGACAAAGTGTGTCATTAGAAGTTGTTAAGCGTTTGTCTTCGGCTCAGGTCAGGATCGCAGGGTCCTGGGATCTGAGCCCCACTCCCTGCTCCCTGGGAAGCCGGCTTCTCTCTCTTCCACTCTCCCTGCTTGTGTCCCCTCTCTTGCTCTCTCTCTGTCAAATAAATCAATAAAATCTTTAAGGAAAAAAAAAAAAGATGAAGAAGAAGAAGTTATAGTGAGAAGCTGAGCCCCAAGGTTTACGGATGAAAAGAAAAGTAATTGAAGGAACTGTGCCATCGGGGACTTTCGGTATATTCTGGGGTGTCTCTCCCTGTCCTGCTGCCTGGTGTCCCAGCCAAAAAGAGCAGCCCCTGGCCACCACCACCCCCCCCCCCCGCATGCAGGGGTTTCCCGCTGGTCTCCAGGGCTTCTTCCCACCTCCCCGAGGGGCCTGGAGAGGCTGTGGGGCCGCAGGATGAACAGGGTGTGGCCCCCGGGCACAGCCCGCCTGGCGCGGATCGCTGGTCCCGCTCACTCCTGGGCATAGGCAGACTGGCGGAATCATTTCATCTCGTTTTCTTTGTGTATAAAATGGGGCCAGTGTTACCTTGGACACAGAATGAAAGAGTATGGACATAGCATGGTGCTAGAACAGAATGGGTGCTCAAATAAATTTGTGTGAGTGAATAACAGGACAGAACAATCCGTGGGTGTCCGCGGAGCCATGGAATGTCAGAACCAACCAAAAAAGGATCCAAGATCATGAGCTCCGTGCGCTTGGAACCCCTGTGTTATCACCTGTCCCCATGCCTGGCATATGGCTGGTGCCTGATCAACGCTTGTCCAGTGAGTTATTCCATATAGAAGGCCAAATGCCATGGACGGCAAACTAAAAAGTCCAGAGACTATTTCGTCTTTTTATTCAACTAACATTTATTAAGTGCCAACTGTGTGTCAGGCACCATGCGAGCCTCTGGGGAGACAAAGAAGCTGGGCTCTGCCTTCCAGACGGCTACGGAGGGCAGGTGTTAGGATGGGGTTGCCCATCGGGGTGGGGAGGAGGGTTGGATGAACCAGAGAGCAAGGGAGCCTGGGTGGGGGCAGGCCAGCTGAGAGACCCCAGCATGGCCTGCCAGGCGAGGCAGAGCTGTGAGTGTGGCCAGAGGGCTGCTTTGGGAGACAGACCAGAGGAGAATTCTCAGCAGGAAGGGGGACAGGGATGATCTCAAGATAAATTCAGGTTTTCATAAATTTTCTGGGCCTGCACTTGGCCATCGGAGAGTGCAACCTCATTTTCCCCTTGGTACCAGGTTGTTGAGCCTTCTTTCATTCCAGAAGGGGAGTGGGCTTGGTCTGAGAGATTTCCAGAGGGGACTCCACAACGTCGGGAACTTGTCCCATCCCTGAGGAGCAGGGGTTTTCCCAACGCTCCTGGGAGGAAGTAGCAGCTTTAACCACCTCCCACCTCTCCCCCTACCCTTAACTAGAAACTCTGTCCTGTCCACCACAGGGAGACTGGGGTTCACACTGGCCTCCAGATGCAGGGAATAGTTTCCCAGTGAAACCTACAGTCCCGGAGCCCAAGTCCCAAGGCTTGGAGACTTTCTAAGATGGGAATTGGGCTGAGTTCCGAGGAGCTTACCTGACTGTTACACAAGCACTAGTCCCTACACCAGCTCGGTGTGTTTCTGCTTGTCTCCCTCATGTGCGACTGACTGTTCCCACTTTATGCCATAATATTCCTCTCCCTCTGCCCCTTTTCTCCCTCTCTCTCTCAATGGTGTGAGATTTTAACTTATCCACTCATTTAACAATTATTCACTGAGTGCCGACATGCTAGAGACACAGAGAAAAACAGGATAGAATTGCAGCTTTCCGGCTTGGCAACTGTTATGGAAAGTTAAATATCATCCGAGCCTTCGATTCAGCAATTCAACTCCCAAGAATTTACTTTAAAGATATATATATATATAGATAGATAGATAGATAAAATATATTATGTAAAAGGACAATTCTTGAACTATTTTAAATACCAATTCAAAATTAAGGGGCGCCTGGGTGGCTCAGTCGGTTGGGCGTCTGCCTTCAGCTCAGATCGTGATCCTGGGGTCCTGGGATCGAACCCCGTGTAGGGCTCCCTGTTCTTGGGAGCCTGCTTCTCCCTCTCCTCCCCACTCGTGTGCTCTCTCTCATTTTCCCTCTTTCAGATAAATAAAATCTTTTTTTTTTAAAAAAAAGGTGAGATTTCATTCTCTTTATGACCGAGTAATATTCCATTGTGTATATACACAATTTCTTTATCCATTCATCCACTGATTAACAGTTTGCTTTCATAGCTTGACTATTGTAAATAATAGTAATAATGTGTAATAATATTGTAAATAATAACATAATAAATAAATAATAATATAATAATAATTAATATATGATTACAAATATATAATAATAAATAATAATATTATAAATAGTAATATTATAATAATATTGTAAATAATAAGATAAGGGTGCATATATCTTTTCAAATTAATGTTTTCATTTTCTTTTTCCTTTTTATTTATTTTTAAAGATTTTATTTACTTATCAGAGAGAGCGCACGAAGAAGTAGGGGAGGACTGGCAGAGAGAGAAGGCGGCTCCCCACTGAGCCAGGAGCCCAACACGGGACTCGATCCCAGGTCCCTGAGATCATGACCTGAGCCCAAAGCAGCCCACGACTGACTGAGCCATCCAGGTGTCCCTTCATTTTCTTCTTAATAAATATCCAGAACTGGAATTGCTGGATCTTATGATAGTTCTATAAAAAGATTAATCTTTATGGAAGATAAAGAAAGATCATCCAGAAAGATTACTCAGTGAAAAAAAAAACTTATATATTATACTAGTCTTATTTTCTTAAATATATGTAATTACATACATACAAAGGCTACCTAGATTCATGAGCTGTCCACCTGGTAGCCATGAAACTTGGAGTGGGACTAGTTGGAACTGAGATGTGCTGTAAGACAAAATCCACAGCAAATTTCAAAGACTTCGTACAAAAACAGGCATGCAAAATATTTCCATAGTTATTTACATATTTGTTTGTTTTTAGATTTTTATTTGAGAGAGAGACAGAGCAGGAGCAGGAGGAGAAGCAGAGAGAGGACAAGCAGACTCCCCACTGAGCACAGAGGCTCGCACCACACAGGGCTCGATCCCATGACCCTGAGATCACGGCCTGAGCCGAAATCATGAGTCAGATGCTCAACTGACTGAACCACCCCGGCGCCCCAGTAATTATTTATCTTGATCATATGTTTGATAAAAACATGGGTTTGAGAAAACATACTATTGAAATTGATTTACTCTTTTAAAAAATTGTTTTTAATATATGGATGAGAAAATGCACAATTGTGTGTGTGGATCACAATATATTTCTATCAGAGAGCAAGCAGTCTTCTAGCTCAGGAGGCAGCGAACGATTGTCCCGGGGCCAGATCAGGCTGAAGCCTGCTCTCATAAATGAAGTGTTCCTGGAAGAGAGCCACGCCCATGTGTTTAGGTCCTCTGTGCGGCTACTTCCCCGCTAGAAGGATAAAGTTGGGTTCTTGTGACAGAGACCCTGTGGGCACAAAGCCAAAAGTATTTACCTTCTGGCCCTTTACCGAAATGGGGCCTCAGTGTTGTCCCAACCCTTTAGAATATCTAAAGGAGTCTATAATGATTATCTTTAGGGTTGAGATGAAGGGAGAGTTGTAGTTGTTGCCCACCACCCCCAACACCGTAGTGATATATTATTTTTTTCAGCAGGGAAGAAAAACAATTAAAATAACTTCTTTTAAAAAGATTTTATTTGTCAGAGAGAGTGTGGCAGGCGGAGGGACAAGCAGACGCCTCTCTGTGAACAAAGAACCCGGTGTGGGACTCGATTCCGAGATCCTGGGATGATGACATGAGCCAAGGGCAGATGCTTAATCCAGTTTAAAAAAAAAAAAAAAATGCTTAACCCAGACTGAGCTACCCAGGAGTCCCTAAAGTAATTGTTAATTAAGCACCTTACCTTCAAGGAGTGCGCCTCCTAGTAGGGGGCGTGGATCAAGCAAGTAAATAACTTAAGAGTCAAGGAAAAGTACAAGGTCATTTTTAGATTTTTGGGGTGCCAAGCGGAGAAGAACAATAGCCAGTGATTGCTAAAAGCTTAGAGATGGCCACAGTGTGTGAAGGAATGCTCTACGTATCTTATTGTGTTTGATCGCAACATCCTCACTCAGACCTGAGGAAACGGAAGCCTAGAGAGACACAGCTTGCTCAAGGAAACACACCAGGCTCTACCGGGGAGTCACCCCGGAGAAGTGATCTGTCAGATCCAGGAAGACTTTTACGATCACTCTCCTGCCTCTGTTTTCCTCACTAGCATTTTTGTCTGTTTTCGTCTAATAGGCGTGAGCAGGTGGGAGCTGTGCGTCCCTGGGGTGTAACGAAATGTCTGCAGGAGTCTTTTCCTTACAAGCCCTAACCTGCTTGTAAAATACTGTGACTACTCAGAAGCAGAAGAGCGGCTTTGCCATTCTGCACCCTCCCCCACCACATCCCCTGTGCCCCTGCTGGGGGGTGGCCTCTCCGGTGTCACACTTAAAACAGATACAATGCTTTTAGCAGGCGTAGTGTGTGACGCTACCGAGAGGTGGCCGTTTCCCACAGCTAACGATGAAGCATGGACTTCTTTACATGATGGCGCTCAAAATCTACTTAATTTTTGAAGAGCTACAGGTTCTTTTAGCAACCCTCTTTTTAAATGAAAACATTATGGACGCCTCAGTCTGTTACGTGTCTGCCTTCAGCTCAGGTCATGATCCTGGGATCGAGCCTTGTGTTGGGCTCCCTGTTCTGTGGGGAGTCTGCTTCTCCCTCTCCTTCTGCCCCTGCTCATGCTCTCTCTAGCTCACTCTCTCTCAAATAAATAAATGAAATCTAAAAAAAAAAAGAAAAGAAAAGAAAACCTCAGTTAAAGTTGTGATTGAATACTAGAAAAATACCTCTTAAAAACTACTTTTACCCTGTAGTCTTGGCTTTCGGGAAGTGGACTTGTGTTTATGGTTTTTCTGAGCAGCAAGCTAGGTGCCTTGGAAAACATGTTCCGCGTTAGTTTTCAATCCCTAAGAGTCTGCAGACAAAGAGCCAGCCGCGGCAGCTCAACGCCGGGTCCGTAACCCTCGGATCCTTACACAATCGCCTGTGTTATACACCTGTAAAACCCAAGATAATAACTGTCCTGGTAATTATGACTTGCCAGGGGAATGTCAAAATCAAGTCCAGGCAGGGTAGGTGAAGGAGTAACACCTTAGTGTTGGCTTCCTTTTTCTACTTTTCCGGCTCCCAACCTAGCTCGGGCCTCCTTTCCCGGTCCCTGGACTCCTGCTCGAGGTCTCCAGGAGGGTGCTAACCTCAGACACACTCTGCTACAATCCATTCGGTATCAGGTAGCTAGATTACACTCCCCCAAACACTGTTTTGTGCATGTTGCCCCTGGCCTGGCTCAAACACCTAAACAAAATTCCAGATCTTTATCTTGGCGTCCAACGTCCTCCTCGGTTTCGCCCCAACTCACCATTCTGGTCTTACCACCGAGTCACTCTGTAAGCTCATCTTCCCCTCTCCACCAAAGAGGTCCTCTTTGCCCCCAGTCTGCCTTGCTCATTCCAGACTCGGCCTCTGTGAAGAGAGCCTCCTGCCTGGCTCCCGCAAATCTCTGGTCCTATCTAAACCCTTCCCTAACTTAAATGAGATTCTCCTGAAGACTTCTGAGTCCCTCAAGCCCACACTTCCTCCTCATCCTAACCTAAGGTTGATTCCACACTCAGTCTTTATCATGTGATGGTTTTGATGGCTGGCTGTCTTTATATAGAAAGATTAGTATACCCCAGCTAGACCGTACTAGATGAGAAGGACCTTCCCACGTGTCATTTTAAATCTTTTATAAAATCTATCTGAGCACCTTCCAAATAAGACAAAGTCAATTAGTGCTGGTGCAGATTGATTTAAAGGATCCAGGTTATTTCCAGTATCAGTATCTCCAGGTTATTTCCAGCTGCTTGAATAATTTTGTACTTCCATGATCTATATTTCTACAGAACAACTTTCTCAAGTGAGAATTGTTAGAACAAAAAGCATATTCATTTGCAGTTTTGATATGTATTTTCACATTGCCTGGAGGAACCGTAACAATTTAAACTCTCACCTATAATGTTTGAGACATAGCCATCCCAGTTAATGTTTGCAAAGTAAACCATTGAGCAGAACACACTTGATTAAACCATTCCTTATTTTTTGTGCATTTAAGCTTTGTCCCTATTCAATTCAGGAACCTACTTTCATAGTCCTGGAAACTAAGAGAATTCGAACAGAACAACAAAAATCCAAGCACCAAACTCTATTTCATATACAGAGATGTACTTCTAAAACAGTATATAAAAATAACATTTTAAAAAGATTTTCATTTATTTATTTGTCAGAGAAAGACAGAGGGAGCACAAGCAGGAGAGACTGCCGAGGCAGAGGGAGAAGCAGGCTCCCCACTGAGCAGGGACCCGGATGTGGGGCTCAATCCCAGAAACCCAACATCGTGACCTGAGCCAAAGGCAGATGCTTACCTGACTGAGCCACCCAGCACACACACAGGTGCACACACACACGCACACACACACACACACACACACAGTATTTTTATAAATAAAATCAAACAACCAACTGGAAGAGTCAGCATAGTTGAATAGAAACAACACAGATTTAAGGTTAAAGTGTAATTTTTCAGCTTTTTCTTACAAGTTGTCTGATTTTGGACAAGCCACCTAATCTCTCTGAGCTATAATTTTGCCCTCCAAAAAAGGATCTAGTATTATATGTTTGGTATGAATGACAATGTTTAAACGTCTCATCCAGCCTGAGCTGGCAGACAGCCAGCGAACCGCGTCCTATTCCCTGATTTGTCCGTACTGCCCCGAGCAGTTCCTGGAATGTAGCCCATGATCAATACATAACAAATGAATAACCCGTATTTCATCTGCTTGTCCACAGGATACGTGACTTGTCAAAGGTCAGATAATAAACAACCAAGAAAAGTTAAAGTGGCCAAGAAAAGAGCTCACAGAAGCACATCTAACTGCTAGTCTGGCCTGTTACTTCTCCACCTGACCAAAGACTCCATAATTGTCCCCAACTTTGCTTCGTTCTGAGTGAAGATCTGTCAGGAAGTCAACTTCTATAACCCATTTTCAGGAATTTTTTTTTTAAAAGATTTATTTATTTATTTGACAGAGAGTGATCACAAGTAGGCAGAAAGGCAGGCAGAGAGAGAAGAGGAAGCAGGCTCCCCGCTGAGCAGGGAGCCAGATGCGGGGGCTTGACCCCAGGACCCTGAGATCATGACCTGAGCTGAAGGCAGAGGCTTAACCCTCTGAGCTACCCAAGAGCTCCCATTTTCAGGAATGTTTATGTATCCCAGAGTCTTTGGTCTGGGGAAACAAGACTTTATATCTAGGCTCCAAATCTAGCTCCCAGCCTTAGACCAAACATATTCTCCAAAATCATCCAATTTTCATCTCAGTAGATTTGTCCCTTTCATTTGGGCAGGGGACCTCTCTCCTACCTTCCCCCATCCCTCTCTTAACTCCCTACCAATGAAGTTCTAGGGCCCGTATCAGTTTTCCAACATTTTCTCAAGCCCTCATAGTTTGCAAGCCAACTCTGTAATTTATGATTAGACCCAGAAATGATCTGCCCAAGTTTACAGAGTGAATTCAGGAGGGGAGTGGATTTTAACTCGTCTTCAGGTTCGGGGCCCAGAGCTTATTCAACAGCCCTCCTCTCCCCTCTGCTCACTTCCCATGGCTTCCCATTTGCCAAGTCCTTTGTTTCTCATATAATCATCGTCATCGTCTCGTCACTATTGCTAGAGTACCAACCACCTCAAAATTGAGAGGCTTAAAATAACAATCACTTCCTATTCTAGCTCCCACCTCTCCAACCTCGGTAGGCAGAACTGCTGATCTTGGCTGGGTTTCTTGAGGCATCCGGAGGCAGCTGGACTGCTCTGGGCAGGGCAGGGCGGGGCGGGCCCGGCTGGGGCAGCTCTGCTCCACACATCTCTCATCTCCCTCCTGGGACCAGGGGCCTAGCCCAGGCAGGCTCCTGTCGTGGAAACAGCAGAGATACAGGAGGGCTAGCTCAACCACGTAAGCCTGCTTTCAAGCCTCTGCTCACATCTCATCTGCTGGCATCCTGTTGGCCAAAGCAGGTGTCATGGGCAGAATCAGTGGGTCAGAGAGCATCCTCATCTCTTGACGGGAAGAGCTGCAGAGGCACAGGGCAGAGCATAGTTGCGGAGGAAGGAATAAGGCCTGGAGGCCCTAATGCAGTCTACAATGTCCGTCAAATATCAAGCCATCCTAGTGAAGCTAGGATGTTTCTTCTTGCCTCCAAGCAGAGGCCAGTTCCCTAAAGCAGCAACCTCGCCTTCATATAGGTGCCCAGAGCACAGGGGGGCGCAGGAGTGCCCACTGAAGGGGCTTCTGTCGCTGGTGACTTCAGTGCGAGGCCGCACCGGCTGCTGCGGAGTGGGGGTTGGGGGGGGGGGGTAAGCTGAGAAGGAGGGCGACAAGCAGGCACTGGCTGGAACCTCCGGGCTCTGTCTCCCGCTGTCCCCACCCTAACAGCCTCTCAGAGCGTGATTCACTGCTCTAGGAAGAGAGAAGTAATTGAGGGTGTAATTTATATTGGAAAACTGGCTCTGAAAAAAAAAAAAAAGAAAAAAAATTAGAGAGCAACAGAGTGAGCGTTCTGGCTCCAAGGAAGTCTCCTGTCCAAAGACCAGAGCAACTGACGCAGGGTCCGGGGACGTGGGGACCCGCGGGAGGAGGCGGCCTCTAGGGGCGTGGGCTGGCGGACAGATCTGCAAGAAACTCCAAAGCCATCTTAGAGGAGGGACATAAAAAGGCAATCAAGCCCACGTTTTCTGAGACTTGTTTTGCTTTTGCTTTCTGGGAGTGCTGGAGGAATAAGGCCTGCGTGGCACACCACGTTTTCAAGGAGAACTTCTGGCGGAGCTGTGTCTCGTGCCCGGCCCCTTCCCCGGCCGGATGAAGGCCAGGAGTGCCCTCGCTCAATCCACACCCGATGAGCACAACCGGGGACACCGAGAGGACCCCGTTTCCAACTCCCGACAGCTCTGGGCTCATCCGTTCTCCATCTCATTTAGGTTAGAAGCTCGCCGCACAGACTGTTCGAGCTGCATGGCTAACCTCACATCCCGGCCGCAGAGGGAACCGGGGGCCTTGCGCTCCTGCATCTGGGGCTCAGAGGAGAAGTCGGTGCCCCGCGGCCCAGTCAGGGCCACAAGGCTTCCCCCTCTCTCGCATTTTCCCTCATTCAGCTGAAGGCACCCCAAATCTCTCCTGGGCTCTTTCCTCCTCTGAAAAAGAGGGGGAGGGGCGCCTGGGTGGCTCAGTGGGTTAAGCCACTGTCTTCCGCTCAGGTCATGATCTCCAGGTCCTGGGATCGAGTCCCGTGTCAGGTTCCCTGCTAAGTGGGTAGCCTGCTTCTCTCTCTCTGCCTGCTGCTCCCCTTGCTTGTGCTCTCTCTCCCTCTGTCACAAAAAAAAAAAAAAAAAAAAAAAAAGGTAAAAGAGGGAGGTAAGACCACACCTTGGTCAGCGTCCATCCCAGCACCTGTGGTGGTTCTAGGATTTTCCTTCCCTCCCCAGCTCCTTGCACCTCGAACGAGAGCGACCAGAGCGCCATGACTCTGTCCAGGCATTCAAGGGCAGAGGATGGTTGGTACAGATACTTAAAATAAAAACCAGAGCAGAGAGACGGCTCGAGAAGGTTCTGTGAAGCTCCGCCAGCTACAAGCTGTGTGCCCGCGGGCGACTGATGTCATCTCTTGGTGCCTCCGATTACCAATCTGTAAAGTAGGGGGATACAAGAAGGTGCGTGTTGAGTGTGCCCGGGACTGGGCGGGAGGGTGTGCCAAGCGCTCAGGCAGGGGCTTGGGTGCGCAAGAAGCGCTCCACACTGTGTTTGATCCTGGTCTGTAGGTGTGACTTCGGTAACCCTCAGGATGGCAGGCATTCCTGCCCTAAGAAGTGAACGCTGAGCAAACTTGTTGATAAATGAGGAACTTTGTTCAGGAGGGGACCGTGCTGTCCGAAGGCAGGCTAGCTGCGGGGGGCAGGGTGAGCTGGGGCCTGGGTGAGCTGGGGGCGGGGAGCCGGCCTGCTTCTCAGGCGATCCTGACCTTCCGATTCTTGAGCTGGGTGGTGGTTACCCAGGTGCCTGCGCTTTGTAAAAATTCACTGTGCTGTATACTTAGGGCAGTGCACGTTTCTACATGCACCATATACTTCGATAAAACATTGCACAGGAACCTCCTGGCTGAAGTTGCCCTGAAGAGCAATTAAAGCAAAATCCTTAGGAGTGGGACCCTGCAATCAACATTTTTGTAAAGCTTCCCAGGTGATTGCCATGGGCGGCCTCAGTTAAGAGGCAGCGCAGAGGTCCTGGGGGCTGCAGTGGGCCTGGGTCTCAGAATTGGCCTTGCAGTCAAGAGCAGAAAGTCCCGTGGAGTAGCCAGGGGTTGGTGGGACTGGCTTGCCCAAATCCAGAGGTCACTGGGCACTACAGCAGGGACACCCGGATAGACATCTGGGTTCAACGTCCAGCTCTGTCACTCACTGGTTGAGAAACTTTGGGCTAGTCACGTAGGTAACCTCACGACATTGCTGCTTCCTCACCTGCTAACTGGCGCTCACAATGGACTTCCTACCTCACGTCGGTGTCCACCCCCTGTCCTCCCATATGTCAAGGGCTCCATAAATAAGCTATTAGTACAAGATGTTGCAAATTTACAAGACCCCGCCCAAAAGTCATTTTGTCTTTGCCTTTGATTTCCAGCAGAGTTCCTAGTAAGTACTTTTATGTTTTCATAACTATTGTTCCTACCACTCACCTTCGTGTACCGGTCCAATAAGGAAGGAAGAGGCACTGATTTGAGTTCCTATTGCAATCCGTGACTTGCTTGTTGCACATTAATTTGTAAGTGCGAAGACCGAGAGCATGTGGACGGGAAATTGGCCGCCCCTGTCTCCAGCATCTGGGTGGGGCTTACCTAAGTCAACTCAGCTCTGCATCCTTTGGAGGAGACTCTGATTTCTCTTATCTGTGCTTTCTGCTTACCTCCACCAAGTTTCCAGGAATCTTAGAGTCAAAAAATTTGTTCCCTATATGCGTCCTGAATCTCCATTTTATTTATTGCAATTGTATCTACCTCTTCTCTTTGTCTGTGGGGAAATGAAGAGCCATCTTGCCCAACAGGACACCCTCATAATATACTCTTCCTCTTTCCTCCTTTGTTCTATATTTTAACATTTCAGGAATCTGGGATTATTTTCCTGAATGTTGTTCACTTAAAATTTTTTTATACATGTGGTTCCTCAGAACTATAATTCTCTTGAGTAAGTACTATGGCAAGTATAATTTAGTAAGTATTACTGGATAAAGGTTTAACAAATTAATTCAGTGAATACTTATAGGGGCTTTTTACATAGAAGATTCTGGGCTGGGCTGTGAACACCATTGATTCGGGCCTTAGAGTGGCCCACACTGAAGTAGATTAAGAAATAATAATATTGGCACAAATATCAGACATTCTGCAGGATAGTTTGCAAACAAGCAGACAGCAATGTGAGGTCAAGAAGATAAATTCTGTAAGTGACAACTGCCCAATTTGCTTTATAGAAAAGAGCTGGGTCTACTGTTGAACAAGGATACTTGGAAAATTACTGATCATCCAACTGTCCACAGAACTGTTACAACTATTTATTTTTGTCTCATTCTCCTGCATGATGTCACTACCAATTTAAAGTTTCATGCTTATGTTAGAGTCAAAAATGTTTTCTTTAAAGAAAGTGACTTACCATCTTTTAAAAATAAGTGAGAGTTGTTTGTGTCAGAAAGATGGGATCAAGTGGATAATTTTGTTAGAGAGATTTGAATACTTGGCTAGCGCCAGAAAAATCACTTATTTAGTAAATCATCACGGATGGAGGAGCAATGGTAAATCCAAAAATTCAGTTGAAATCTGTCCTCCTCATAAAATCCAAGCTGAAGTCCACACATGCTACAGAGAGAAGTTGGCAGTGGCACGGTCAGTGACTGAGAGGCAGGGACGGTCTAGCCATAGTTCAGGCTGTTGCTGAACTCCTGTTGCCAGGAGTCACCTCAAAATGCTAGAAGGCCAGCTTACGATGTCTCTCCCAAGATTTTTCAAGATGCATCATGGAGTCCAGGGATTTCTTTAGGGCTTGTTTCACAGTCATTAAAACACCTTCCTAGATAAAACACCACAATTCATGAAAGGGAAATTCAGGTCGGACTTCATTAAAATTAAAAACTTCTGGGGCACCTGGGTGGCTCAGTGGGTTAAGCCTCTGCCTTTAGCTCAGGTCATGATCTCAGGTCCTGGTCTCGAGCCCTGCATTGGGCTCTCCGCTCAGCGGGGAGTCTGCTTCCTGCCCCCTTCTCTCTCTGCCTGCCTCTCTGCCTACTTGGGATCTGTCAAATAAATAAATAAATAATCTTTATCTTTTTTTTTTTTTTAAAGATTTTATTTATTTACTTGAGAGAGAGACAGTGAGAGAGAGCATGAATGAGGAGAAGGTCAGAGAGAGAAGCAGACTCCCCATGGAGCTGGGAGCCTGATGCGGGACTCGATCCCGGGACTCCAGGATCATGACCTGAGCCGAAGGCAATCGTCCAACCAACTGAGCCACCCAGGCGTCCCAATAAATAATCTTTAAAAAAAAAATTTAAAAGTTCTGCTCTGTGAAAGACATTGTTAAGAATAAGACAAGCCACAGATATGGGGAAAATATTTGCAAAACACATATCCGATAGAGGCTCTATATCATACAAAGAACTCTTATAACCCAGAAAAACACACACACACGTACATACCCGGTTTAAAGAAATGGTCAAAGATCTGAACAGACACCTGACCCAAGAAGATACACAGATTGTAAAGAAACATCTGAGGAGATGCTCCATACAATATGTCATTAGAGCATTGCAAATTAGAGGAACGAGGAACTACCCCATGCCTGTTAGAATAGCAACACCAAAGGATGGCTATGATGTAGAGGAACAGGAACTCTCACTCTTTGCTGAAGGGGACGCAAAATGTACAGCCACTTTTGAAGACAGTCTGGAAGTTTCTTACAAAACTAAACATACTCTTACATACAGATAATCCAGCAAGCTCATGCCTTGGTATTTACCCAAAGGAGCTGACAACTTCTGTCCGCAGGAAAACCTGAACCCAGATGTTGATAGCAGCTTTTTTCATAATTCCCCAAACTTGGAAGCAACCAAGATGTCCCTCAGTAGGTGAATGAGTAAACTGTGGTATGTATGGACAATGAGATACTATTCACCACCAAAAAGAAAAGAGTCGTCAAACATGAAAAGACATGGAGAAACCATAAAATGGATACTACTCCTTGAAAGAAGCAATCTGAAAAGGATATAGACGGTATGATTCCAACTGCGACATTCTGAGAAAAGGCAAAACGATGGATCAGTGGTTGCCAGGGTTTGGGGAGACGGACAGATGAACAGGTGGATCTTTAGGGCAGTGAAGCTGTTCCTTATGATACCATAATGGCGGATACATATTATTATACATTTGCCAAAATTCATAAAATGTACAATACCATCAGTAAACTCTAAGTAATTATGGCCTTTGAGTGATAAAAATGTGTCAGGTACGTTCATTTATTCTAACAACGTGCTACTCCAGTGTGGCATGTTGATAATGGGTACGGCTGTGGATCGGTGGGGGCAGGAAGTAGATGGGAACTCTCTGTCCTTTCTATTCACTTTTGCTGTGGACCTACAACTATTCTAAAAAAAGACACCGGGGGCACCTGGCTGGCTCAGTCAGTAGGACACACAATTCTGTGTGAGTTTGTGAGTTCAAGCCCCGCATTGGGCGTGAAGCCTACTTTTTTAAAAAGTCAAAAAATAAAATAAAAACATAAAAAGCCCCAAAAGTATATATTAAAAAAAGAAAAGAAATAAGCTTTCTAGCCATATCAAGTCAGGAAAAGACATGAAGGAAACTAAAGTGTGTACTAATAAAGGAAAGAAGCCATTCTGAAAAGGCCATGTACTATATGATCAACTAAATGACATTCTGGAAAAGGCAAAACTGTAAAGAGTAAAAAAGATTGGAGATTATCAGAGTTTGGGGGTGGGTGGTGGGCAAGTAATGATTAAGTGAAACGCGAGAGATTTTTAGGGTGGGGGAGCTGTTCTGTACGATATTATAATGGTAGATACATGAAAAGTGTTTGTCAAAACCCATAGAAGTGTACAAGAGAAACAGTGAATCCTTTCTTCCTTCCTTCGTTTAGTTTCAGGTGTGGCATTTAGTGATGAATCACTTATACAAAATACCTGGTGCTCATCACAGCAAGTGCCCTCCTTAATCTCCATCCCCTACGTAGCCCTCCCCTTGCCCACCTCCCCTCCAGTAATCCTCAGTTTGTTCTCTAGAGTCAAGAGTCTATTTCTTGGTTTGCTTTCCTTTTCTTTTCCCCTATATTCATTTGTTTTGTTTCCACATATGAGTGAAATCATATGGTATTTGTCTTTCTCTGACTGGTCTGGTTCAGTTAGCATTATACTCTCTGGCTCCAACCACATTATTGCAAATGGCAAGATTGCATTCTTTTTGATGGCTGAATACTATCCCATTGTCCATATATACCATATCTTTTTTTTCTTTTCCTAAAGAAGGACAGGGTCTTCCTTTCTTTCTTTCCTTTTTTTTTTTTTTTTTTAAGATTTTGTTTATTCATTTGAGAGAGAGACAGAGAGAGCATGAGCAGGGAGAGTGGCAGAGGGAGAAGCAGACTCCCTGCTGAGCAGAAAGTCCAATGTGGGGCTCAACCCAGGACCTTGGGATTATGACCCGAGTCGAAGGTAGATGCTTAACCATTAACCATCCAGGCACCCCATACCGCATTTTCTTTATCCATTCATCAATTAATAGACATTTGGACTCTTGCCATAATTATCCTATTGTTGGCAATGCTGCTATAAACATCAGCATGCATGTGTCCCTTCGAATCAGTATTTTTGCGTACATTGACCAGTACAACTGCTGGGTCATGGGGTAGTTCTATTTTTAACTTTTTGAGGAACCTCTATTCCGTTTTCTTTTCTTTTTTTTTTCTTTCTTTTTAAAGATTTCACTTATTTATTTGACAGACAGAGAGATCACAAGTAGGCAGAGAGGCAGGCGGTGGCGGGGTGGGGGGGGAAGCAGGTTCCCTGCTGAGCAGAAAGCCCGATGCAGGGCTCGATCCCAGGACGTGGGAACACGACCTGAGCTGAAGGCAGAGGCTTAACCCACTGAGCCACCCAGGTGTCCCTCTATTCTGTTTTCCAGAGTGGCTGCACCAGCTTGCCTTACCACCAACAGGGGAAGAGTTTCCCTTTTCTCCACATCTTTGCCGACACTTGTTTCCTGTGTTTTTCTTTTTAGCCATTCTGACCAGTGTGAGGTGATACCTCATTTTGGCTTTGATTTGTATTCTTCTGATGATGAGTGGTGCTGAGTGTTTTTTCATGTGTCCATTAGCCATCTGGACATCTTCTTTAGAAAAATGTCTACTCACGTCTTCTGCCCATTTTTAAACTGGATTATTTGTTTTTTGGGTGTTGAGTTTTACAAGCTGTTTATATATGTTAAATGGCAACCCTTTATCAGATATGTCATTTGCAAATATCTTCTCCCATTAGTTTTATTAAGAGTGAATCCTAATGTAAACTATGGACCTTAGAATAATAACATATAAATACTGGCTCATCAGTGTATCAAATGTGCCACACTAAAGCAAGATATTAATAATAGGGTAAGCTGTGAGTGGGAGGAGAGGATATTGGGAACTCGATTGTCTGCTTAATTTCCTGTATACCTAAAAATGCTCTAAAATATAAAGTCTATTAGTTTAAAAAAAAATGCAGCCCACTGCTTGAGCAACTCTGTAGGTACCGCTTACTTAAACAGGAACCCATCTTTGCGTGTGTCTTTGAGCAGCAAGCACTGGTGCAGCATAGCCCATCTGGGCTGAAGGGCTTTGACGCCAGCAAGCCTTCAAAGTCATCCCCCAGCTAGAGTGTGTGTAGGAAGGCAGAAGGGGGAACAGACTGTGGTGTTGGATACACTAGGTTCCCCTTTTAGTTACAGCCGAGGAGTCATTGAGCACACCCAGGCCGCCTAGCAGGGGTAGCGCTGTTCTAAGAAACAGCTACACTTGTGATGTGGTCTAGCCAAATAACCTAAGTGACTAAATAAGAGCCAAATAATGCATCCTCCATGATCTTCAGTTTTCCCACGGGTACAACGGAGAGTGTTGGCATAGATGTTGTTGGGATGTTTGCAAGCCTTCCTTGATGGTCTTAATGAAAACATCAAAACATTTTTGCAGATTATGATGATGATCAGGAAGGCGGTGTGTGTGATCATTTAGAACACGAGACACGTTACTAAGGAAGATAGGGGAGGGTTTTTCTTTAGAATTCATACTTTTTAAAGATTTTATTTATTTTTTTGACAGACAGAGATCACAAGTAGGCAGAGAGGCAGACAGAAACAGAGGGGGGAAGAGCCCTCAGAGAGGGCTCCCTGCTGAGCAGAGAGCCTGATTCCAGGACCCTGGGATAATGACCTGGGCTGAAGGCAGAGGCTTTAACCCACTGAGCCACCCAGGCACCCCTAGAATTCATACTTTTTTGAAAAGAAGATTTTATTTAATTTGAGAGAGAAAGCAAGAGAGAGAGCATGAGTGGAGGGGGAGGGGCGGGGGAGAGGGAGAAGCAGAATCCCGCCGAGCACGGCTCGACCCTGGGCTCGACACTAGGCTGGATCCCAGAACCTTGGGACCATGACCCGAGCCAAAGGCAGACAACTCTTAACTGACTGAGCCACACAGGTGCCCCTAGAATTCACACTTTAAAAAAAGTCTTTCTAGGAATTAGATATATTATTTTATCACTTTCACTGCTGTTATTCTGCTACTTGTTACTTGAAGTCTAAGAGTCTAAGACTCCATGCCCTAAACCTAAGAGTCTATACACACCATGAGTTATAAAGACCTCAGGGGTTATATAACCCTGCAAATAAGTTTCTGGGGAGCAGGGCCTTCTCACGCTTCTCCTTGCCATGGATAGAGTTTGCCAACCCAACAGCAAGGAGCAGTCTGTCCTCCCAACCCGGTAGCCCTTCAAGAGTGGTGATTCTGGGGGCGCCTGGGTGGCTCACTCTGTTATCCATCTGCCTTCGACTCAGGTCATGATCCCAAGGTCTGGCGATCGAGCCCCACCTCATCGAGCTCCCTACTTACTGGTGAGCTTGCTTCTCCTTCTCCGTCTGCCACTCCCCCTGCTTGTGCTCTCTCCGTCAAATAAATTAATAAAAATCTTAAAATTAAAAAAGAGTGGTGATTCTGAAATGAATTTAAAAATCAGCAATGAGATGCATTCCCCTCACTTGAGATTGGCAAGTGAGCATTCAGTAAGAGAAAACGAGATGCAGAACTGAAGAAGGGGGCTGGAGCCCATGAAGTTCTAAGTATCCCAGCTGTTGAAGACACGTTTGCAGACCAGGAAAGCAGCTCAGTGAGTCCAGGCTGAGTGAGACGGAAGGCCTTCCCCTTCGCCCCAGACGGTGACTGCTTTCTCCTGCTGTATGGAAAAAAGGATTGGGGAAGAAGAGATCTCAGACTGTCTGGGATTCACTTGAATCTTTCCTACTACACTGCTCACTGGACAACATTCTTTTTCCTCCCGGAGGTGGTCAGGCAGCAGAGGCCGTCGCCCATGCATCCCTCCTCATCACTGGGCATGAAGCTGTGTCTGCGCCAACACCGGTTTGTGGCAGTGAGACTGGCCGGGCTCCTGGAAAGCAAGCCTGCAGGTGGCTTTCGGGGCGATCCGGCCGCCACACCCCAAGGACGCGGGCTGCGGGAGCTGTCACTTATCCCGCACGGGAAGAATCTATTTTTGGTCATGGCAGCCTAGTGCGGATTCTGTTTTTGGAAAAAGATAACGTGTGTTCTCCAAAAACTGGAGGATTTTTTTTTCAGGGGGAACAGGGGTCCTCCCAGCCCCACTTTAGAACGAAAAAGGGAAAAACTGTTGAGAGTACAGACTTTTTCTTCCCAAGAATTCATGTAGATGTTTCAGAACGACTGGCAAAAACACAGACTTCATTGAATGTTGGAGGCAAAAGGGTGTGGAGGGCCCTCTGGTTGAAATTTCTCTTTCCATAGTTGAGGGAAATGAGGTCCAGAGAGGTTAAGTGATATGCCCAAGGACACACAGCTGGCTCACAAGGATTAGCCACATGTATTAGCCAATGCTCTTCCCATTACGCTGTGCTCCGTTTACCAGCCCCACAAGGTACCCGTTGCCTCGAGCAGAATTTAGAGACTATTTTATTTACTTTTTTTTTTTTTTTTTAAGATTTGATTTATTTATGGGAGGGGGGTGCAGGGGAAGAGGCAAAGGGAGCAGCAGACTCTCCATTGAGCAGGGAGCAAGATACAGGACTTGATCCCAGGACCTCGGGATCATCACCTGAGCCTAAGGCAGAGGCTTTTTTTTTTTTTTTTCTTTTTAAAAAGATTTTATTTAATTTATTTGACCAGGAGAGAGATAGTGAGAGAGGGAACACAAACAGGGGGAATGGGAGAGGGAGAAGCAGGGTTCCCATGGAGCAGGGAGCCCACAGACGGGCTCGATCCCAGGGTCCTGGGATCAGGACCTGAGCAGAAGGCAGACACTGATGGACTGAGCCACTCGGGTGCCCCTACAAAGGCAGACACTTAACCAAGTGAGCCACCCAGGTGCCCCTGAGACTTTCTTTTTTTTTAAGAGACTAGTTTTTTTTTTAAAGATTTTATTTATTTATTTGACAGACAGAGATCACAAGTAGGCAGAGAGGCAGGCAGAGAGAGAGAGAGAGAGGAGTTAGCAGGCTCCCTGCAGAGCAGAGAGCCCCATGCGGGGCTCGATCCGATGACCCTGGGATCATGACCTGAGCCGAAGGCAGAGGCTTTAACCCACTGAGCCACCCAGGCGCCCCAAGAGACTAGTTTTTTAAAGCTTGGCACTAAACCTATGACTAATTAGAACGGAGTGCCCCAGCACCTTTAAGTCACAAGCTAGAATCCGTTGCTCCATGTTGCTGCACACCCGAGGCCTTCTGGGTGACCACCTCAAAGCAAGATTATTGTCTCAACTCAGTTCTCTGTGTCTAGGTAGCCACCAAATGGAGATATCATTACTTGGGGAAGAACAAGAGGACAAGATAGGATGAAAAGGAAGCATGTTTAAAACGGATAAAAGCAGGT
This sequence comes from Mustela nigripes, assembly GCF_022355385.1. Taxonomy (NCBI): domain Eukaryota; kingdom Metazoa; phylum Chordata; class Mammalia; order Carnivora; family Mustelidae; genus Mustela; species Mustela nigripes. The sequence goes on along the minus strand of NC_081559.1, from coordinate 18,677,202 downwards.
ACTTTTTTCCCACTACACACAATTGACCTGGGGAACTCACTGCAGCAGGATATTAAGATCAATGGTAAAGATTTGTGTTTTAAAAGATTAGACATTTCACATGCATATCATCAACAGCGAGGTTCAGCAGGATGAAAGCGGGATGAAAGTTCTCGAGCTTCAGTGCCTAAGCTGCTCACCAGCTGGGTCAGGCAAAAAGGAAAAAAGTTGTCTACTTGGTCATCGAAGCTTTCACAGGAAGGCAGGTTTGCATAGTCCAGTCATCGTCCCGGTATAACAAAGCACTCCACGCTCGGGTGTAAACCAGTATGCACTTTATTAGGCTCATGGAAGCTCTAGATCACAAGTTAGGAGAGAGCACAGCGGGGATGGCTTGGGTCGGCTTTGTGATACCTGGGGCCTCCGTTGGGAAAATTGAACTGCTGGGGAGGAGTGGAGGCTGGGGGCCAGAGTCATCTGGAAGTTTCTTTATTCATGTATCAGACTCCTGGCCTGGGATGACTTGAACGCTCACTCAGCTGGGGCCGTCACCTGGAGCATCTACAGATAGATTCCAAGAGGAGGTACTCCAGAGAAGGAACATTTCAGAAAGCAGGTGCTCCAAGAGAAGCAGGTAGAAGCTGCATGGTCTTCTACGACCGATCCGTGGAAGTCCCGCAGCTTCGCTTCCAAGTTCATCCGCTGGTCAAAATCCTCGAAAGCTCACTGAGGCTCGGGGGGGGGGGCATCGGACCTCCTACTTCCCTCCCCATGGGGAGTGGCAGGTTTACACTGCAGAACACGTGGAATGAGAGATGTTTTTGCAGCCACCTCTGGAAAACACAATCTCTCAGGGAAGGGGTGAGGAGGAACAAGGTTGTAAGAACATGCAGTCTGGTGGAAAAAACCGATACATGACCAGATAATTACAGCACAATAAAATAAACTTCAGTGTAGTTATTTCCTCCTCTTTTACTTGTACTTTTTAAAATATTTATTTATTTATTTGAGAGGGTGGGAGACGGAGAAGAAGAAAGAGAATCCCAAGCAGGCTCCATGTCCAGCACGGAGCCCGAGGTGGGGCTTGATCCCAAGACCCTGAGATCATGAGTGGAGTCGTAAGAGTCAGACATTTAGCCAACTGAGCCAGCCAGTCGCCCCTCCTCTTCTAAATGCTGCCATGGGGTTATTTTTTCACCCTCTGATAAGAGTCAGGACATTTAAATGTTTTTGGTCATTTTCTGTCTTCCTGCTAGACTAGAATCTCTATGCCTCTAGTTCCCTGCGGTATCCTCGGTACCTAGAAGATGACCAAGCCTGTAACAGGTACTCCATAACCCTTTGTCAAAAGAGAAGGAGTAAAATGTTCCAACAGCGGCGTGGTGGAAGGGTTGTGAAAATACAGCCTATGATAACTCAGCCAGACAGGAATGAAATCTGAGTGGGTCTCGAATACTTTTTGAAGGATGAAAAACAGTTTTTCTGGTTAAAAAAAAGAAGAAGAAGAAAAAAGTGGGGGGGAGGGTATAAATTCTTGTCCTTAAATCTCCCCTAGAGATTTCTACTAGCCAAGTTTAAGGGGGCAGATCCTCATTCTAAACCCGCGGACTGTGTGTGAGTAGTCACGATGTTCTCAGTTGTAAGTGATAGAAAACACTGACTCAACAGGCTTAAAAAAAATTAGCAGTGTGTTCCATCACGTAAGAAAGAAGTCTGGAGGCAGGCAGCTCAGGCAGCTCCAATGTCATCCCTCCCGTGTGTCTGCTCAGTTCTTTCATGGTTACAAGACGGTCCCCACAATGGCAGGCATTGCACGCAGACAAAATAATAGAGAGAAGCCTGCTTCACATTGGCTACTCCCAGACTGGCCAGAACTGTGTCCTGTGCACCTGTGTCACCTAAATATCGATCAGCAGCATAATCAGCTGGACCAATCACGTGTAACTTCTTGAGGCTAGGCGCAAAAGAGTAAAGATTAAAAAGAAAAGAAAACAAAAAACCTGGGATCCTATTAGGAAAGAGAAAGAGGAGGGGTTCTCAAGCAGCAACAGTGTCTGCAACAGTAAGCTTGGGGAAGCTTAAGGTTCTGTTTTCTTTGTGCATGAACACCGCCTAATACTTTCATTTATTTCTTCTTTGTGCTTTCGGTTCATTTCCTTTCTCCTTCTGCTTTAGTAGTAAGTTGAGTAAGTCAGGTACTATAGCAATGAAAGCATGCTACATGTAGAGTATACATAGGGATCTAAGTTTAAAACTACACTGATTAGACAAGAGTGGGCTTTCAGGGAAGGACTTTGATTCGGGCGCTTCTGTTACTCCCTGAAAGTCTCTTGCGCCGTGCTCTGTCATGGCCTCATGCCCTTTCCTTGTGCTGATTCCTCTGTCTAGGAAGTTCTCAGTTTTCTCCCTTGTAGCAGATGCTGGGAATTGATTCTGTTAGGCGTTTCTTCTAGTTGGAGACATTGGACGCTTCGAAACTACATTTCCCAGACTCTCTTGCAACTTGGGTCTGCATATGAAACAGGTGCGTCCTGGTGAGATCTTGCAGGCAGATGCAAGGAGAAGGCACCATGCTGCTTCTGCCACTGCCAGCAAGAAGAGTTTAAGAGGTGATGCCGGAGGCACTGAATGCTGGAATCAGTGTCCTGTCACTTCTGGGACACAGCCGCTGCAGTGGTCCCTGGAACCCCATAATTCAGGTAGCCCGCTGACTTCTGTGCCTCCAGCCCTTCCAACAATTCTGCAAGACCGTGCTTGATTCTCAGTATTGTCTTCCTCTGCTCCAAATACCTAGAGGAGTTTCTATTTCCTGTGCCAAACCCTGCCTGATAGATTGCCCAACTCATATGCAGCCTTCCAGGCACAGCCTGGGGCTTCCCTCAGCCACCAGATCAGGATGGGCACCTCTGCTGTGCTTCCACCATGCCCTGCCTGGAAAGTCCACGCCACCCTGGCACCTGTGCTTGGCCCACAGCACGTGCCCCATCAGTATTTACCGAACCAGAGCTTCTTCTGCCAAGGTACCAGGAAGGTTCTAGTCTAAAGGGCATCCCACCTCATGCTTAGGCTGCAAAGCCCAAAGAACAAGTTGGCTCTCAATTCACACTGGATTCTAGATGAAGGCAGAGCCCTCCGTGTTTTCACACATCGGACCCCCTCCACAAGAGACCACCCCAGAATTGAAGATTCATCCTAGTCCCCAGGAGAGGGGTGCAAAGGAACAAGGGGACTTGCTTATCTCAAGATTTACCTTCTGGTGGTTCTCGGGACCCTCTCTGCTGGGCTTAACTTGCAGTCTGCAGTTGATGGCAGCAGAGGCTTTGGAGTTGGGAAAAATCTAAGTCGGAAGGTGTGTAACCTTATAGAACAAATTCCTCGTCTAACTTCAGTTTCATCTATCAGACGGAAATAATATCAGCCTTACCAGGTTCTTGGGGGTAAAAGAGATTATACATGTAAAAATGTTATTATAGTCCTCACTGCGGTTAAGGGTCTCATCACTAAATCACAGTCCTGTTGCTTCACCCAGTTTTGCCCACAGCCCAGACAGACTCACATGCAATTAGACGGCACTTTCTCCCGAGGAGTTCCATTTACATACGGATGTGAATAACCCTTTCTGCAGAAGATCCCGCTGGATATGAGCTTGGGGGGACAGAACCATCTATGGTTAACAGAACCACCTATGTCAGTCATTCTTGACCCTAGCCCCAAATCAGGATCACCTGGAGAGTTAAAAACAAAGCAGCAAAAATAAAGAAATAAACAAACAAAACCAAAATAACAAGATCTCAGAAGTCTCCGAACTAGAGATTTTTATTTAATAGGGCCCAAGCATCAGTGGTTCTTAAAGCTCCCCCACATGCTCATAATGTGCTGTGGAGAGCCACAGTTCAATGTGGGAAATATTAGTACTTCCATTTCCTCTGGGGGCAGAGAAAGCTTTTACTTTGCTATAATCCCCACCATTGGAGGAGGAAGAAGGACTAAAGGTCGTCATAGAATTATTCCACTTATAATGTGAACAAGACATTCTCATTATGCACATGGAGAAAGGACTTATCCTGTTAATCTTCTGGTCAGTAATGCGGTTTCTCACCTAGAAGTGTCTGATCTGCTAAAAGAAGTGATCAGAAATGTGCTAGGATGGGTAAGGAGCTAGTCTGGAAACACCTGTGTGGGATTCATGTCGGCTGGCGGGGTCTCTCCTGGGCCAGCCCTGCGCACGTTCGCACACTCATTGGCTGGTTGTGCTTGGATTCAGGGCAAGTGAAATGATCCCTACTTTGGCAAAAATTGAGCTGATGTCTAAGTACCGGAGATAGCTGCTAACAGCTGAGTGTGTGCTCATACATAAAATACATCTAAAAAGTGTAATTTTTCCCCCAATATTAAACTAATATACACAATAAAATATCGAAGATTGGGAAAATAGAAAAGTAGAATGAACCATAGTAGAAACTAATAATAATGGCTAAGACCTATTACATAGTTACCAGGTACTAGATGAGGTTCTAATCACTCTACCGTATCAACTCACTCACCCCTCACTACCACTCTATTTGTATCTCATTTTACAGGGAAGGAAAGAGCACTTGGAGCTGTTAGATGGTTCAACTAGTAAAGGCAGAGACAAGGTTTGGACTCATGCTGTGTTTAACAGGGTATGGACAACCTCACAGACAGAGGTCATAGGGATTCAATGCCAGTTGCTAAAGTTTAGAAAGTTAATCTCACTCATGTTGTCAGTCACTCATCCATTTATTTCATAAATTTTTAAAAAAAGATTTTATTTATTTATTTGACAGACAGAGATCACAAGTAGGCAGAGAGGCATGCAGAGAGAGAGGGGGAAGCAGGCTCCCTACTGAGCAGAGAGCCTGATGTGGGGCTCAATCCCAGGACTCTGAGATCATGATCTGAGCTGAAGGCAGAGGCTTTAAGCCACTGAGCCACCCAGGTGCCCCAGTTTATTTCATAAATATTTATTGAGGGCATCTATGTGCAGCATACTGTTCTAGGTCTGATTACAAAGACACCGAAGAGTACACAAAGTCTACCTATCTTTCCTAAAGCATTGAACTCTCAGGTGTCTCAACAGAATAATACGCATAGAAGGAACACAAACCTAGTAATATTAAAAATGCTCCAACTATTCCCTGGTAACCAAATCCAAAGCCAGTACCTCGAAACTTTGGGAACATTACACACTTCTTTGGTGGAATGGTTAGCAATGTCCTCTGTATTTTCATCAGTTAAAAAACATAACTCAAACAGTAATTTAAATTGGATTTCATGAATTTGGCTTTGTAGAAACCTCTTTAACATGGCAGCTGTGTCTTCAACTCAGAAATTTGGCTTCTTGGATGGATGGATGGATGGATGGATGGATAGACGAATGGCTAGATCAAAGGACAGATGGGTCAATGAATACAAGAGAATGCTTGGCAACGTTCTAGGTGCTAACAAACTGCACCTTTAAAAGATCATGTAGTATTATCCAGCTTGTTGAATAATAAATTATGACTCAGGAGAACATTTTGATTTCTATCCTTTCAATGGGCTAGATAGGCAACCTCAAGCAAGTTGTTACAGTTCCGGGTTCCATCTGATTGTTGTGAGGGGTTCAGTGAGGTGATGTAAATGAATTACTTAGCGGCCTAGCACATGTGAAACAATCAGCATGTTTTAAACTGCTTTTAAATTGAAGTAATATATGTAAAAAGGCAAAAATTTAAATGATATCCCAAAACTACACAATACAAAATAAGTCTCTTCTGGGAAAGTCTTCTGCTGTTATTACTACTATTATTAGAGACCTCCAAGCAAAAATAACATTTTGCTCTTGATTAAGAGGAGAGAGGTTTACAGACCAGTGGATAACACTGTTTGAATCAGAACCAAATGAAATAACACAAGTATTCTGGCCAAATTCCAGCCTGAGTGATTAACATTCTCCAACTTCAAATAATTTTTATTATTAGCCACCACTTGTCCATCTCCAATAATACACACGTTGCATAAAGGGCACAGAGTGAGACAGCACTTGCTTGGCATGTTCACAGTCTGCACATACTTTCCACTAAGGGTTTCCCTTTCTTTTTGATTGCTATTCCATAGCTTTTCAACTCCCACTACTTTCAACCCTGGGATGTTTGCTGACCCAGAGTGCCAATTGTTTCCAAAACACAAAAGAGGTTAAATATGAACACCTGTAGAATTTCAGGGACTGAAAGATGTAAGGTGCATTGTAAACATATTTATTCATAGTTTTGATGCTTGTGAAACAATTGTATTTATTCATTTTAAACTTCTAGTCTGGGATTAAAGCACATATTCTTCGTTATTGTCCACAAAGCCTTGTTGATGAGCAAGAGGGAGAGGGCTATTCTGCAATTCAGTCTCCCAGACTGTACAAACGGGATCCAGGACAGGAGACCCGACAATGACTGTTGTCTATCTATCTCAGCTGCTTAGCCCAGTCCTGACTCCCTGAAGTACCTAGGCCCTCCCGCTTTTTTTCTGCCTTCTTCCCAGGGGAAGGAAGGGGTGGGGGAGCGGGAAACAATTCAAACCCTCTTTGTAAGTGTGTGAATGAATTTCAAGAATGCTAAACACCTCAGTCTTCCAACCTAATTAGAACACGTAGAAAAGAGGCATTTTTAGGACATTTAAAACTTGCAGCGTAATAACCTATTTGGAGAGCGCCACTGTGTGTTCCAGCAGCGGGGGCACCCAGCGGGTCTTCTCGCCGGCCGGGGCTGCTCCCTGCGACCTGGCTCCCCAGAGGCGCGCGGGAGCTCCGCACAACAGCAGGCAGCCCCCGGGGGTGGGGGGTGGGGGGTGGGGGGTGGGGGGCGGGCGTCCACCCATTACCCAGCCGCGAGCCAGGGCCGCTTCTCCCTGCAGGCGACTTCGGGACTGGCTGGGATTTTAAACTTCGACTGATAAAGGGCTTCCATCTCAGGAATCTTCCTAAGACTGGAAGAAAACCGCTTTCTTACCGCAGTAAGATTTTGTGACGACATGCTAAAGTAAAGGTTGAAGGCCGGGGGATACGGAGAGTGCATGGCTGGGGTGCGAGGGGGTTAACACTGGGATGTAGCTGCGTGGGTTCGAATACCGAGTTGTCATTTGAGCGCCTACTGTGTGCCAGGAGCTCGGAGTACCGGGCTGAAGAAGGCCTCTGTTGCGGCTTTCCTGGGAAAGTACTAGCTCGGTCGCCTCGGTCAAGTTTCAAAACCTTCGCTCCTTCACCTGTAGGGAGTACCTGTGTCACAGAACCGTGAAGATCTGACATACGAGCGATTAACGCGCTGACACACAGTAGTGGCTCCAGAAGCCTTCGCTCCTCGCCGCGTGAGCTCACCTGGTACGAGGACCGCGCGGAGCGGAGGCAGGTGCCGCGGCTAAGAATGATTCTTCGAGCGCTGAAAGCGAAGGACTGTTAGCTGCAGGGAGAGCTGGTGCGGCCCTGGAAGCGAGGGCTCAGGAGCTAGTCTATGACAGGACGGCGAGCCCTGTCCTGGTGGGCCACCGCCGAGACGTCGGGAGGGACTTCCAGCAGAGGTTTCCCGCCTGGGGTCTCAGGAACGAGCGATTAGCATTCTCCCCGCCCCCCATCGCTTTCCCGCCCGCTATTGGCCCGCGCTCGCCGCCCGCCGGCTCCGGGCGGGGCCGGAGGGCGCCGGGGGAGAGGCCGAGCCCGCGGGGCAATGGGCGGGGACGCGCGGAGAACGTGGCGGGGCGGCCCACCAACCGAGCCCCGGCGCGAGGGGGCGGGGAAGGGGCGGAGCCTCCCGGCAGGCTTTAGAGGCAGGTGACCCGGGCGGGGCGGGACAGGCCAGTCGGCTCGCGTCGGTGTCCGCGGTGCTGTCGCCGCCGCGCGCCGTTCTGTACCCGCCGGAGGTGGGCGAAAGAGTGAGAGAGCGCGGGGGAGGAGCCGAGCCGGGCGCGTCCCGGGAGCGCCGCCACCGCCCCCAGGCGTCCGCTGGAGCGCGGAGCCCCCTGCAGGGGAGGAGGCGAGCAGCGGGCTGGACGCGGCGGCGGGCGAGCACCATGCAGTGCCGGCGGGGCCAGCGCCGGCTGCTCGCGGTGCACTGAGGCAGCGGGATCCCCTGGGGGCCGCACACCGCCTTCCTCTCGCCCAGGTGCTGCCAGGCGCGCTCGCCCTTCGTCCGGCTCCCGGCCCCCGGCGGAACGCACGGCCTGCTCCAGCTCTGCCCGGCTCGGATCATGCGGGGGGCCCCGGAGGAGGAGAGGGCGAGTGACCAGCCTGCGGCGACCACGTTCAGGGTGCGACCCCCTGTCTGAGACGCCCCCACCTGCTGCCATGTGCCGCATCTCGGATTACCCAGCCTGTCGCCAAACTTTCCGGGTGCCAGCCCGTTCTGAGTCGCATTTCTGAGCGAGTGTCCCGGGGTCGGAGAACCCAGGCTGGGGGCCGACTATCTGCTTCTTTCGGGATCCGCGAAGGTGAGAGCCCGCGCCTTCCCTTTTCTCCCCGTTCTTTTCCCCGTTCCTCCGCCCTTTTCCAGGCGGCTGAGCTTTCTGACCCCGGGGTACAGCCCGGAGGGCCCAGCGTGGAGGGAGTTGGGGGAGGTGGGGGGCTGGGGATGGGCCGGGAGTCAGTAGTTTGGTTCCCGGAGGAGGAGGGGAAGGAACGGAGAGACGTTAACTTAAGAGATTTGGAGAGCGCTTGCGGGGACTGTGCCGTTGACTCGCTTCTAATTGGGAGTGGTTGCAATTTTTCTTCTCCCCCCAGCTTCTTTTTTAAAGAGTACTTGCCCTGGAATCGGAGCCCTAACCGTCCCTCCCCACCCTATCTGGAGAAGAGCTGAGCGCTGCCTGCGGAGGCAGCGCCTTCCCGAAACATTTTTTCTTTGGACGGATTTAAGAGAAAAGGAAACCAACAGGTTGCCAGACCCGGCGCCACACACAAGTCGGCGGAAAGGCCGGCCGGGTTTCCCCTGGCTGCGTGGGCCCCGCGCGGGCTGCGGAAGGCGAGGCGAGGGTAGGGAGGGGGCTATGGCTCGGCCTGACCCGTCCGCACCGCCCTCGCTGCTGCTGCTGCTCCTGGCGCAGCTGGCGGGCCGGGCGGCGGCTGCCTCCAAGGCCCCCGTGTGCCAGGAAATCACAGTGCCCATGTGCCGCGGCATCGGCTACAACCTGACGCACATGCCCAACCAGTTCAACCACGACACGCAGGACGAGGCTGGCCTGGAGGTGCACCAGTTCTGGCCGCTGGTGGAGATCCACTGCTCGCCGGACCTGCGCTTCTTCCTGTGCTCCATGTACACGCCCATCTGCCTGCCGGACTACCACAAGCCGCTGCCGCCCTGCCGCTCGGTGTGCGAGCGCGCCAAGGCCGGCTGCTCGCCGCTCATGCGGCAGTACGGCTTCGCCTGGCCGGAGCGCATGAGCTGCGACCGCCTCCCGGTGCTGGGCCGCGACGCCGAGGTCCTGTGCATGGATTACAACCGCAGCGAGGCCACCACGGCGCCCCCCAGGCCCTTCCCGGCCAAACCCACCCTCCCAGGCCCAGCAGGGGCCCCGGCCTCCGGGGGCGAGTGCGCCGCCGGGGGCCCGTCGGTGTGCAAGTGCCGCGAGCCCTTCGTGCCCATTCTGAAGGAGTCGCACCCGCTCTACAACAAGGTGCGCACGGGCCAGGTGCCCAACTGCGCGGTGCCCTGCTACCAGCCCTCCTTCAGCCCCGATGAGCGCACGTTCGCCACCTTCTGGATTGGCCTGTGGTCTGTGCTGTGCTTCATCTCCACCTCCACCACGGTGGCCACCTTCCTAATAGACATGGAACGCTTCCGCTACCCTGAGCGCCCCATCATCTTCCTGTCCGCCTGCTACTTGTGCGTGTCGCTGGGCTTCCTGGTGCGCCTGGTGGTGGGCCATGCCAGCGTCGCCTGCAGCCGCGAGCATAGCCACATTCACTACGAGACAACAGGCCCCGCGCTGTGCACCGTCGTCTTCCTGCTGGTCTACTTCTTTGGGATGGCCAGCTCCATCTGGTGGGTCATCCTGTCGCTCACCTGGTTCTTGGCGGCCGGCATGAAGTGGGGCAACGAGGCCATCGCCGGCTACGCCCAGTACTTCCACCTGGCCGCGTGGCTCATCCCCAGCGTCAAGTCCATCACGGCGCTGGCGCTGAGCTCGGTGGACGGGGACCCGGTGGCCGGCATCTGCTACGTGGGCAACCAGAACCTGAACTCGCTCCGCGGCTTCGTGCTGGGCCCGCTGGTGCTCTACCTGCTGGTGGGCACCCTCTTCCTGCTGGCGGGCTTCGTGTCGCTCTTCCGCATCCGCAGCGTCATCAAGCAGGGCGGCACCAAGACGGACAAGCTGGAGAAGCTGATGATCCGCATCGGCATCTTCACGCTGCTCTACACGGTGCCGGCCAGCATCGTGGTGGCCTGCTACCTGTACGAGCAGCACTACCGCGAGAGCTGGGAGGCGGCGCTCACCTGCGCGTGCCCGGGCCCCGACGCCGGCCAGCCGCGCGCCAAGCCCGAGTACTGGGTGCTCATGCTCAAGTACTTCATGTGCCTCGTGGTGGGCATCACGTCGGGCGTCTGGATTTGGTCCGGCAAGACTGTGGAGTCGTGGCGGCGCTTCACGAGCCGCTGCTGCTGCCGCCCGCGGCGGGGCCACAAGAGCGGCGGCGCCACCGCGGCGGGGGACTATGACGCGAGCGCCGCGCTCACGGGCAGGACCGGGCCCCCGGGCCCCCCCACGGCCGCCGCCGCGGCCGCCGCCTACCACAAGCAGGTGTCCCTGTCGCACGTGTAGGAGGCCGAGGCCCAGAGGGACCGGGAGTTGAGGGGGGAGGGGAGGTTTTGTTTGGTAGCTTGGCCAAGTTCACTTCCATTTACCTTCATGGTGCTGATGCCCCCTCCTGGGGCAACTTGGAGAGGGGAAAAGGGCCCTTTCAAGGAGCACCTGTCCCAGGACTTCTCAGAGGGGCTCAGCTCGCGTGTATTCCATTTTGCGTTTCTTACTACCTTTTTTTTTTTTTTTTTTTAGGGAAACCCTGTTTTTAATTTATATGTAGTTTTCTTAATTTTTAACTTTGTTGCATTTTGGCAACAAAATTTACCTTTGCTTTGGGGGCTTTACAATCCTAAGGTTGGCATTATAATGAAGTTCCGCTTGGTTCAGATTTCTTTGAACTGTGTGGTCTAATTGGGAAAATATATTTCCTATACTTGTGTCTTTTTTTAAAAAAAAATGTGAATAGTGAAAGTTTAGGTTGCTATGACTGGGGAGTTGTTGGGTGTGCTTTCTTAGCTTGTTTTCTCCTTTCACTGCTTAAAGTGTCCAAGATGCTTTAAGGTGAGCTGCTTGTCTCTGTTTATAGTCCCTGAATTAGGGGAAACCCCAATTCATGCCAAGGTTAGGGCCCCCTCAAAGTGACAAGGTTAGAGAGTGTTTGACGATTTTGTTTATTTATCGAGCTTCATTTTCTTTTCTGTAGTACTTGTAATCATTCTTATTCTTAACAGCACCCAGCGTTGTCTTGAATAAGTTAGAGGTGGCATTATAGCGTGCCGGTATAAACATTTAGGAAATTGAAAACCTAAAGGATGGTGATTGGTTGAGCTTGAATTTAGACTGGTAAAATGGCAGCTTTGTGCCAGAGGAGTGGGTGGTTCTTAATAGGCTTCAGTGATCCCATTTTTTTTTTTTTTTTAAGAACCTGTGTTCTGATTTTGGTCAAAGTAAACCCCCACTCCCTTCTTCTGGAAATACTTAGAGATAGTTGTTAAAGGGGCTGCTTTTTTAGATTTAAGGACTAAACATACCTCCAGTAATTAAGTAAATTTCCAACACTTCTCTTATCTGCTCCACCCAGCCCACCTCCTTTATCATGTTAAACAGTCTTTTTGCTTTTCTTATTCCTCCTCTCCTGGAGAGCTGTGATTAAGAAACCACACCCACCCTTGAATGGGGTGCTTGAACTGGGGGGAGGGAGGCTGGCTACCTGTGAACAAACATTGGCAGCGAGGAGGGAAAAATAAGTGTCCCTGGACTTTGGACTAGTTTAATAGTCAGATAGTCCCAAAGCAGCACAACGCGGCTTTCTGCAGTCTCTCAAAACAAATGACACACAGGATGGATCAGGGTCCTGCTGCTGTAGGGGAAAGCTGTCCTCTCTCCCCCACATTTGTTTCTCTCTCTCTCTCTCTTTTTTTTTCCCCTGAGAAAACCTATGTATTGATCAGCACACACTTGCATGAACCCACATGCAAATACACATGCACTTTGCTGTTAGAGAATTCTGTTTCTTTTTCTAAATCATCTTAACCATTCGTGTATATATACGAAGGCCTATGTATGCACACACACACACACACACACACATTTCTTCCCTATTAAAGAATTCTGTTTGCTTTTCTAATCTGTTTAACTGTTCCTTCGTGAAGAGTCTGAGGCCATGACTTGGGGAAGGAGGCGAGAGTGCATTGGCCTGCAAAATGCCAGTGACCAGGGTTGAGTGGGGACTATATTTAGGAAGCGAAAACAGCAAAAACAATTGGAAAATTTAGAATGGCTCCCTAGGAAAATGACGAGTCTGGGCATTTGAGCTTCGTTTATACCAAAGTTGGGAAAGTAAGGTTTAAATCCGGGTCAGTTTTTACTTCATGGGTTTTAAGGAAAGACCTGCATAGTTCCCATAGTGAACTGAAACCCTTTGCTGAGGGAGAAGCCTGGTATTATAGTTTTGCAGACTCTCAAAAGCTGTTTGTGTTTATAAAAATGCACAAGGTAAAATTTCAGTGGATTCAACAAAATTTAGTACGTAGAACTACAGAACTTTGCACATCTTATTCCTGTCCTTACTCAGAAGCTGTGGCTTGGAACCTTGGAGTAGATCCCCTGTCTGAGGGCCAATTCTTCTGTTTTTCAAATGAGGACCTTTTGTGATCACCTTGACCCCTTCCCTCATTTAGTGTGTCTTCCCAGAAATTACATAGAGTTTTCTGCTGCCTCCAGTCCTTGTGATTAATTTGCATTGTCCCCCTTACATTTTCTTTGTGGAGGGATCTGGAAATGATGCACAGTATATCTAAAAGTTGTGGCATGAAATGGATAAAAGTGGATTCATTCCTCTTTAAAAAATTTTTTTTTCATTTTGGCAACATGCTAACTCTAAGAGAACGACCAGTTAAACAAAACCAAACAGAAAAAGGGTGTTGACAAAGGACACAAAGCCAAGGAGAGGCGATGTAGGTAATGTCTTTTGGGGTCTAGTTGTAGAACCGATTTTAGAGGTGCCCCTTTGTTTTCAGTCTGTGTTCTCACGCCTGCCCTCTCTCCCCCTTCCCGCAAGGATAAAAGCCCACCTGCTTCCCTCGGGTCTTACTACTGCCCACCACCCCATCCCTGCCCGGAGGAGAGAGGTCAGATCTGTTTATGGTCCCCTTCTGCTTCTATCCCACGCGCTATTTCCCCAGTTTGTATTTTTATTATGCAAACAATCCATACTCATGAAAACAAATACAGTGAAAGGTTGTGTGTCGCGGGGCAGGGGGAGAAGTCTGGCAACTTCTTCACAGATAGCTTTGTGCCGCTGAAGAGGATTTATGGTTCCGTTGAATGGCATGCACAGCTTCCAGGCTGTCCCTTTCACGGTTCAGCTTTTCGCATTCTATCACGTCATAGATTGGGGGTGAAGATGTAGAAGGTTATCGAAAGGAACTAATGTGACCTCTTAGTGAATCGGTTAGCCAGACTTTAGGAAGTCTCTTTAACTTACAGTATTTCTCTCCTCACATTTTGATGTTGTCTAACTTGGCTGAAAATAATTTTTCTTGGTGCCTTATTGGTTTATCTTTGCAAACCTTTGTCATCTTTCCACATGACTGTTCGCAATGACAGGCCTGTGTGTGTGTGTGTGTGTGTGCGGGCATGTGTGTGCGTGCGTGTGTGTGTGTTGTGTGTAATTGTGCGCATGTACAAGCTTAAATCCTGTGCCGACAGCACTGTTTCCAAGTTGATGATATTCATTAGACTGTTTCCTCCTGGGCCAGGGCTGCACTAATCCCGACACTGGCTGCCAGGAGAAGACCCCATAGATCCCACACTGAACCTTAACAACAGTGTGGGTGACCTGCACTCTCAAGGCCAGAATGGGAACCCCAGAGCTAGGAAATGTAGCTGTATATTTTAATGAACTGCTAGCCCTGCTAAAGGGGCTGCTTTCACTGTTGTGCTCTACAGAAAGACCAAGGCGGGTAGGAGGGACAAAGCTTCGAGTAACTGCTTTCTTACACCAACTGTGGCAAAAAGGACAGAGAACATCACAAATCTAGGCAGGTGTGAGGGACAGTGGCTGCGAATCGCCTGCTCCCTCTCCGCGTGCCTTCTCTTGCCTCCGAAGTCCAGTCAAGGGATCCTGGAAAGAAAATATGCCTGGAGTGGGGGGGGGAGGGTGATTCTGAGGGGGAGAAAGCTACCAAGGCATTAAAGCCGGGCAAAGGGAAGGCCGGGTGGAAGTCACTAAGTAACCCGACTCAGAACTCGAAAAGCTTCTAGCAGCTCAGTGACCAATTCCCAGGATTTATTTCAGCCAGGATCATGTCCACGGTACATCATTTTGAGACAGTAGTACTCCAGGTTGTTAGAAACTGTATGTGTAGTGTGTGTGTGTGTTGTGGGTGTGTATATACGTAATATATATTATATATATGAGAGATTTAGTGACTTTCGATACGGGTTTGGTGCAGGTGAATTTATTACTGAGCCAAATGAGGCACATACCGAGTCAGTAGTTGGAGTCCAGGACATTCAGTCCTTTTTCTGATTTTCACGGACGCACAGTGCCTGTCGTGCCTCCTCACTGTCCTGTCAGATCCAGAACTCACAGGTCGGAGCCAGCAGTATCCTATTTGGAGACAATCAACTTGACTCTATAAAGCATTATTGGCAGATGATTATAATTCTGAATCCATAACATTAACAAAAGGTAACCCAGAGCATCTTGATTAAGAAGTTTTTGTTTGTTGTTTGGTTCCTGGAAGTCCGTAGAACAGCAGTTGTATGTGGTTGTGTTAGTCTCAAGATCCTTCATTTGCTGACCTTATTATTTCAGAAAAGATTTTGTATGTATTATATTTGTGGGAAGGTAAAATAATGGTTTGAAATTTTTATCAAATATGGAGAGTAGTTATTTATGAAAAACAAAGAAATGTCTATTTTTGTTTCTTTGTTCCCAATTGATGTAGATAAATTTTAAAGTGCATTAAAGCAATGGTAAAGTAAATAAAGAGATGCTGTACACGTCTTTTTCTCCTCATGCTTTTATGAAGACACATACTGCTTTCTAAGAGTACGTGAGCAGATAGATGGGTTCTGATTTCATAATCTGATTTCTCAAATGTGCTTAAAGCGGCATTGTTTTCATTGATAGAAAATTCAAGCAAATTCCAGTCACCAGAAGCAAAACTAATGGAGACATGTTTTACTTGAATATTCTTCATAGGTTTCTCCTGCCGATCCTGTGACTGAATCGTGATTCACTTGAGGAAATGAAGGGAAATACCCGTAAGACCCGAGACATTGCCCGAGACTGTGTTCTAGTTTATCAACCCTCCAGCTGTACTCTCAACTCAACCTCTTTGAGTAGAGGTGACACTGTTGTTTTGTGTTTCCACTTGGGGGGCAGGGACTCTCAAAACTGTTTACAGTCATTCAGCAGTTAGCCCCCCAACTTGGTAGTAAGCTCTACATACAAGTCAGGGAACCCAGGTGAGAGGATAGAAATTGCTCTGGAGTTGGCATGTCCCTGATAATCTGGACAGATGCTCAGTAAACCCGAGATCCCATCGTCAGAGGACTTTCTGCTGGCTGCTGCTTCGACAAAATGCAGATTAGCTCCCAGTCAGCCAACCACTGCCTCCAGTTCTTGTCTCCAGCAAGGCTCAGGGGCCTCCGTGAAGAGGAGGAGCTGGGTAATTAGGAGCTTAAAATTTTGTTTGGGGGAGATAAGACAAATCCGATAAGAGGTGAATAATGATATGAGAGTACGTAATTTAATGTCAGCGTGAGTGCTATGAAGGTTATCAGATTCCCATAGAAGCTGGGGCAGTTGGGAGAAGCAGAACTGAAAATACTCTAGGTGAGCTGGATCCTGACAGAAGAGCAACAGTACCTTTTGTGTACAGGACTCTGGTTGGCGTGTCTTCCCGGGGCTTTCACATTGCTTATTTTCCCGCGGCGGGAAAGGGGGTCAGGGCAAAGCCGTAAGCTGGAGCCAAAAGGACTGTAGAAACTTAGCAGGTTGGAGAAACAGGTGGGTCCAGAGTGTTACTGGAATCATTATTGGAATTACTCTTTTAGTGATCTAGAGGTCTTTAACTGGTCATTAATGAAAGCGGGATTGAGAGGCAGTAGGAGGGTTATGCCTAAAGGCTTGGCAGCTAGATGGCTAGGGATTCAAGGTCCAGCCCCACCATCTACAGGCTCGTGATCCTGGACATACTAATCTCTGAGGATTCACTTTTCTCATCTGTGAAAGTGGCATAATAGTACTTACTTATGGTTAAGAGGATCTAAAGCATTAGATCAGGGTAAGGTAAGGCAAGGCTGAAACCACTGGTCAGTCATGGAATGGAAAGGTAATTGATAGAATCTTTTGGGGTTCCTATTAAAAAATGTAGATTCATAGACTTAAGCTCCAAGAATTGAAATTCAGTAGTGCCCAAGCTGCTGACTCCTCCCCATCGTCTTTTTAGTAAACTTTATTTTGGAATTATTTCAGGTTTACAGAAAAGTTACAAAGATAATCCAGTTCTTACATACTCCTTTCCCACTTGGCCCTAATGCTAACACATCGTTGTAGTACGCTGTCAGAATGAAGAAACCAACACTGGCACGGTACTGTTAACTCCAGACTTCATTTGGATCTCACCAGACTTTCCACTAATGCTCTTTGTCTGTTCTAGGATCTGATCCAGGATTCCACACTGCATTTAGAGAAGCTTCATTTCATAGGCCCCTTCAGCGGATGAGAGGTAGGTGGTCCGGGGACCGTATCTTGAGAAATAATACGACAAGTAAAAGCACCGATCAAGGTCAAATTGCCCCATCCTCATGTTGGGCAGATGCAGCTTTGAAGCAGAAGGGGGTACACTGGTGGAGGGGTAGATCTAGAAGGCTGGTATTAAAAAGTTGGAATGGAATCCCCTCCATGAGATGAGGGGCTACCTTAAGAAGTGAGGCGTCTGTTCCTAATGCTGGATGAAATGAGTCTTGGAGCTGTAAGGTGGGGATGCTACCGAGACTAGATCCACCTTGGGTTGTGGGCAGATCAGAGGAGTGAACAAGGGCACAGTATATAGCGAACAGGTGCTTTGCGGAAACCAGGAGCTCTCTCAAGTAGGTGACTATACTGGATTACAAGGGCCGGGTTAGCCCGGAGCCACATAAAATCCTGTATTTCCTGGAACCCTGTAGAAATGCTTTGGAAATGGGTCACAGTAGTAACTAACATCAAGCATTGCCACTGGACACTAGCAGAGGGGAGATGATCTTACTGAGGGAGGACCCTAATCGGGGGTGGGAGGGGGACACACTGAAGATCTGCTTTTGAGACTGTTCCAAAGTGAGGAGATAACGGGGCTCCCATCTGGGCTAGAAGGTTCGTAGAATTGAGAGTGGTAAGATGAAGGAATAGATGCTTTAAGAAAAAGTCGCTGGTGGGCGCACCTGGGTGGCTCTGTCAGTTAAACATCCAACCCTTGATTTTGGCTCAGGTCATGATCTCAGGGTGCCAAGATCAAGCCCCGCCTTGGGCTCTGGGCTGGGCGTGGAGCCTGTTTAAGATTCTCTCCCCCCCTCTAAAAAAAAAACCACTCAAAAACAAAAAACTAGCACAATAATTGGAGGTCTTGAAGTGGATGCCATCGATACCTTCTTGAGGACCTTGGGTTCTAAGGCAATCACTGAATTTCTCTAATCCATTCAGATTTAGTTCCTTTCCTAGCAGTTTTAATCATTAAAACCTAATTTTTTTCCTTCTTAAAAGAATGTTAACCTTTTCTCATTTGTTGTTAGATTCCTCTTCATTTCTATATTATTTCATTCTTAATTCTTTCTGCACCCTAGAGATCCCCAACCACAAACTGGTATTCTTAAAATTTGTATCAAATTAAGTACATGTTCTTAAAAGTAGTGAAAAATTGCCTCTGAAACCAAGCTGCTTGCATGTGTGATCTGCGGGAATTGGCTTTGCTGAAGGGCTCCTAGACCATTTGCTCTCTTGCTGTGTCACTGTAAGACTGTACCCTTTATCATGCCAACTGCTAAGGAGAACTGCTGGCATGAGCGATCAGAGGCGACATAAATGGTTAAGACTTTAGGTAGTTGAATCCTTACCGTGATAGATGCTACATGTCATCTACAGATTCAAGTGCATTTCCAAGTAGCTCTGTACTCAGGAATGCAGCTTCTGGGTGAGGCAGCAGTTGTAGTCATTTCACATGTGAGTAGAGAGAAGTCTTGGTGATGAAAAGATTTTGGCTAAGTTGTACGCTGCAGCTCAGCTTATCCAAAAACATTGTATAATACCGATATAGAATGAATGGTTCTTCCATAAATACTGGCTTCAGCATTCTTCTTTTAAGGGAGTTTTTTAAGGGAATTCAGGGAATAGGGTATTTATACATATAGGGAAAATAAACCAAGCAATGAACACTGAACTCTTATAAAACCAAGATTCAGGGGCGCCTGGGTGGCTCAGTGGTTAAGCCGCTGCCTTCGGCTCAGGTCATGATCTCAGGGTCCTGGGATCGAGTCCCGCATCGGGCTCTCTGCTCAGCAGGGAGCCTGCTTTCTCCTCTCTCTCTCTCTCTCTGCCTGCCTCTCTGCCTACTTGTGATTTCTCTGTCAAATAAATAAATAAAATCTTTAAAAAAAAAAAAAAAAAAAAAAAAAAAACCAAGATTCAGTGGTGTTGGATTTCAGTAATACACGGGCATACATGGGGTACGTTAAGAGTAAATGTCAAGAAGGTGGTTGTGGTGGAATCTGATAGAGCACGGAGAAAGTTTCTCTTTAACCAGAAGCATTAGGCCTTACGAATGTCTTAGCAGAGCTATCTGGAAACTGCTTATGAACAGCCATTTGTCAAAAATGGCAATTTCATTTCGGTCAGACATACATTTCAAACCTTTGTCTTTTCCTTGTAAATACTTAAAAACTCAGTTCCCAATATATCAGTTAAAAGTTTCACCGAAGTTAGTATTCCAATAAGGAAAAAAACTAAAACCGAAGATAAACGAGGTATTTTTTTAATAGTCTTATTTGGGGAACAAACTCTTCCTCGGTGTAAAGCCCTGAGAAAACTGCCATAGTTACTACCCTCCTTGTGACCAGTTTCCATGCCCATTATTTGTCAGAGAACCTATGAGCTTTCAGGGATGTGTGTTACTTTTACCCCAAGTTGACTCCATTTCCCATTTATCAAGATGGCTGTACTGTCTTCTAGAATTCAAGCCAAAAGGGAAAGAACAGTTTGTGATTCTGCCGATCCTGGCAACTTGTTCTTGAAGCTAGTCCTGTCCAGCCTCCCACCCAAGACCTGTATGTCGCCTCTGACTGCTCATGCCAGCAGTACTCCTTAGTAGTTGGCATGGTCAAGGGTACAGTCGACAGTGATTTGTGACAGGTTGCCCTTCTAAGTGAAATCAGATCATTTAACCTCATCAGCAGTTTATCAAGAACAAAGTGATCAGGTGAAGATTGGACCTTAGGTAGTGAATTAAGGTGGACGAAATTACAGCAAGACTCTCGGGGTTTACAGAGCCTCGCTTACCCTGGGTGGCTAGGGTCTTCAACCTTATTAAGATCTGCCATATTTCTCACTGAAATGTAACTTTGAAAAGAGTATTTCAAAGTCCAAATATGTGGGTTGTTTCGCTTTACAACCACCACAAATCTAGTTCTATTTTCTTTCCTATGTTTTAACTGCTTAAAATCCTCATATAACTCACATTGTTTATGCACTATTCTTGTAGCTCCTTCTCTCTGGTATACTCTACCTAATTTAACCTTCCAGTCTTGGCACAACAATGAGCTGCAATGCCTCTGAGTACTGTGGCCAGTGATTTTAAGTGTGCTAACTGATCTTCAGGTTGCAAAGAGCAGAAGCCAAAGAAATACATGATAACACTTAACTAGAGGCAAGAGTCAAATCAAATTATGGTCAGTTTGAAATTGCTTTAAGACCTCACTCACCATTAGAGTGGACGGAAAAGCACTGAAGTTAGGCAGAGATGTAATGCTATGTGAACTGAAAGGTTACAAACACACTAGCCGTATTTTAATTAAAATAGAGTTTATTAGCTTTTAATATAAACATGAGGAAGAAAAACCACGTAAGTTGTAGCATTCTTTTCAAAATAAAACTGCAATCAATACTTGAATCTCCAAGCTCCAAACTCCATAAACAATGTTTTTTGAGGTGGTAGATTGTAGTATTTTATATACTGTTATTTATCATTTGTGTGTCTGTCCTTTAAAAATGATGGAACCTGCAGCACTCAATATAATAATGAAGATTTGCTATATGGAGAAAGTATTCCTGGCCCAGAAATGCTATGTTTACAGGCAAAATTCCTAGGATTACATTTGAGAAGGTAGGAGAAAGATTTCACATAGTTAAGAACACTTTTTTTTTTTTTTTAACATTTCAAGTTTAAGTGACATCATTACCAATCTCCTAAAAGATTGATTACTTAACTCCCTGCCCTTTAAAGCCTGAGGTGAGGGTTCCTCTTAAACAGCAGGACTCGAAATGAGCCCCCCTCCAGCCAGGTTACCGGGTAGGCTAGAGGAGCTGTTCCAGATCCCCTACTTTCAGATGACTACTATTAGAGTCCAGTTCCTTTTGGTTTGTTAGATGTGAATTATCACTGCTCTTCATACTCTTTACAAATGTAGGAAAAAGAAATTCTGGTGACCAAAGCAGGTAAGCAGCACAGCCCTGCAAAGAATGATTTTAAAAAGGGGAGGGCGCGTCTATGAAGATACAAGGCATCCCTCCAGTCTTAGTGCAATTTTAAGCTTTGATACCTGTGGAAGGATGAATGCTACACAGTGATAAAACACCATTTGAAAGTTTAATTATTTCTTGGAAACCTACCCAGTTTTGTAAATTTTAAATACTAAGCTTTTCATTTTAATTTTTTTTGTTTTAGCCAATGTGTGCCATCTTCAAGAGGGGCTGAAACAAAAAAATTAAAATGAAAAGCTTAGTATATGAGGTTTTTCATTTTAGTATTTTTGTTTCAGCCAATATGTGCCATCTTCAAGAGGGGCTGAAACAAAAATACCAAAATGAAAAGCCTCATATACTAAGATTTTCATTTTAATTTTTTTGTTTCAGCCAATATGTGCCATCTTCAAGAGGGGCTAAAACAAAAATACTAAAATGAAAAGCTTCATATTTAAAATTTACAAAAGTAGGTATGTTTACAAGAAACAACTAAACTTTTAAATGATGCTTTATCAGTGTGTAGCATTTATCCTTCAGCTGTGCCCCAGAGGGCCCAATCACACTAGGTTAAAGCTTAAAGCTGCACTAAGGTTTTCAGGACACCTTCTTTTCACTACCTGCTTGTTACCACTGGACCACCATGTTGGTTGGCATTGTGAAAATATCTTTTAATACAGGTATTTAATAAAGAGGAAAATCATCAGAAAGTGAGAAGCACCATTATTATAGTTCACAAGAAATGCAGCGTGGACCCAATAGAAGTAGATAATCATCGATAACATACTTTCTCTGTTTATGACCCTAAATATACTAATATGGTAATAAGTAGTGCTTGCAAAGAATTTGAGTGACAAGTGTTATCCAGCAGCTTTTTGGTTTAAACTGATTGCCAATAATGACTAGCAGCTTCAGTGATAAAGTAGGAAGAACCCTTCAATACCTAACACAATGCTACAGTCTGTTCCTAAGTGGCTTTATGAGTTGTTAGGAGTCCCATGTTTTCACGGTTGGTAATACTGCATTGATGCTAAAGAAATATGCAGCAATATGGGGGGAAGGGGCAAGAAAAATAGGAAAAAACATAAAAGTTATATAGTTAGTGTCTTTAAAGTTTAAAAATGTAAGCTATTAAAAAAAAAACCTCACTTAGTTCACAGCTATCAGCCTACATAGTAAGCAGATATCCGTGTGTGGGTTGGAGCTTTTGCTTTGGAGTGGTTTTTGTAACTCTGTTTACATTAAAAAGGACAAAAGAGTGTGTTGCATTAACAAGGTCCCATTCTTTCCTGTGACCATAATCCTTGCGGTCCATGAGTTTCTTGAATTCGAGGTCTTTCTTTTAGATGAAAATACTAACTTTGCTGGTTTTTGAGCAGGAGAGGTGGTATTTCTCCAGTCCCTGTAGATTGAGGGGTTCATGATGTTACAACCCCTCCCTTCTCCCTTAAGAGAGGATGGCATTAGAGCGCTGAATACCAATGAAGTTATCAGCGCTGAAAGACCTTCTCATAGCAGCTCTACACAAGTCTTTGTATTTGTCTTCACACAATCTGGAAATGGCCTGGGAAAGTCAATCAAAGAGAACACAAGAACAAACTTTTAAAAAGCATTCCAACCTTGGGCAAAAAAAAACCAAACAAACAAACAAACAAAAAAAAACCCCAAACCAAAAAGCCTCACTGATAAGTCACACAGCCATACTCCTTCACATAGTTCAGTTACTGCTCCTTTGGATTGTGGAGGTCTACATTCCCAGATTCTGGGGATGCTACTTTCTGACAATTCACTATACGGTAATATCCCTTAAAAGGCTATAATTAGGTCACTGGGCAAGGAAGAATGTGCTTATTTACAAACTGGGTTCCAAAGATGTCAAAGGTATTCTGGTAGGCTCCTAACAGCAATATCCCCTGTTCCCTGTCCACCTGTTCGTCAACACAGTGAACATCAACCTGGGCAAAAACCAGTGTTTCTCAGCCATTCAGCTTCTAGTCTTCATTGGTTATTATGTCCTCTAAGCAGATTCTAACAGGGCAGGCATGTCTGGACCTTATTATTAGAAGGTCACAAGTCTAATGATCGAAGCACCAAAAAGTGCTCTTTCACTTGCACACTAACCGTGGTAGAAAATACCTGGCTGAGAACTACACCAAGATACTACAAGAAGTGTCCATTTTAAGTGTCTCGAAATTTCAGTTGTGAATACTTTTGCTGTAAACTCACTATAAGCTATAAACCATAATTCCTTTGTCTCTTATCCTTTACCATTTTCATTAAAAACCCACAGGCTCTCTACGGCAGTAATTGAAACACAGATACAGTCTAAGTCTCAGGTGAGCCACAGATGCTTTGTCTAATGAACTCATGGGACTGAACTGTGGCACCTGGAAAAGACACTGGCATGAATTTGCAAACTGAGTAAAAGACTGTTAAGGACAGTGAGTAGAGGGGCACCTGGGTGGCTCAGTCGATTAAGCATCTGCCTTTGGGCTCAGGTCATGATCAGGGTCCTGGGATGGAGCCCCCATGTCAGACTTCCTGCTCATTGGGGAGTCTGCTTCTCCCTCTCCTTCTGCCCCCCGCCCCACCATGCTTGCTCTGTGTCTATCTTTCCCCCAAATAAATAAAGAAAACCTTAAAAAAAAGAATGGCGAGTATGTAGATATGGTTGGGGATACAATCATAAGAAATTATGTATATTGATACGATTAAGGATACAATTATAAGAAATTATCTAGGTATATATGATTGTATGATTATATGGAAGGATAAAGTTCAAATGGAAAACCATTAACATGTTAAATTTGAAAAAAAAAGGTTAAATTTTGACTGAAATATTCTGAATTATGGTCACAGAGGAAATATCTACATACCTTTTAAACCTTACATAAATCATAAAAGACACAGGAAATATGCCACCAAAGGGTTAAGAAACTCTTCGATGTGTTAATTTCAATCTTTCCGTTTTGCTAATCACTGCTTAATGAGCTTTAGCCACAGATGCTGGTTTTAGTGGCCGAAAGAAAACCCCAACTAACGATTTCACAGCCTTACCTCTAGGTTTTGTGCTCTTTCTTTGCTAAGAGGAGCAAATAGAAAATTCAAGTTGTTGTCATCGGCTAAGGAGCGAAGGTCAAAATAGTATTTGGCATAAACACTGGCGGGAACATTAATATTAAACTGAAGTAGCTCCAAAAAATGCCTTTCCATCTCATTCCTGGGGGAGGAGACAACAAAACCAACACAAGACAATTTTAGTCAACTGGGCTATCTTCAAAAATATCCTCCTGCGCTACGGGGAGGGCTCTAAATTCTGTTTTGGAAGAAACAGAGGCTCCCGGTGGATTAGTACACTAGCGTTCAAACAAGGTGCAGCTATTTGTGGACCTTTCCGCATCCCAGCACTTGGAGCCTGGGGCAAGGGGAAGAGGTTGCGGCCCCCTTAGGCACTCCTGCTGCTGACTCAGGGGCCCATTCTTCAGAGTTCCATTAGTGCAGCTGTTCCACGCTCGCTCACAAGGCCCTGCTATAGTGATCAGATGAAAGGAATGATGTATGCTGTTTATTAGCTCTGAAGAACTTGCAGACATTTTCACCGGGCCGATAACAGGAAGGGGCTTATTGAAGTAGAGACGCGCCAACAAAAGGAGTGGGCACATCACCACGGCAACAAATGGACCCATCGAGAGTCACTGCTATTATCTCTGGGGGGGAAAAACTCTTGAAGCAACAAGGATTCATCTCAAATAAATAAATAAATAAATAAGCTCCACTGCATGGAAAAAGGAATCCCCTTCCCCTGCCCCAGTGCACAGGGCTATGTCAAAGGGCACACATAAATGCACATCTCCGTGCACCTTCATTTTACTACAGCAAGAAATTGTCACTCTGATAGGACAGGATGCACTTTTTTAAACTCTGGAGGGCAGAACGATCAAAGAGATGTCTCGGCTTGACTAAACTCACTGTGATGTGACCTCTGGTCGAACACTGGACTCAAACAGCCTTTCTCTCATGTTGGGAATGCAACCCCAAGATGTGGCGCCACCCTCTTGCCAGAACACGACGAGCACACCCGCAGGGGGCGAGTTCAGTAAAACAGGAAGGGAAAATGCCGGGAGCAGTCCTTGGCTCCACATGACCACACGGGCTCACTTGCCCAATATTAAATAAATATCAAATTGACCACTTTCACAGTCATCCTTTAGAGAATCCCATTAAAACGCTAAGTACCCGAACAAACATGAGCAGCTTACTTTATAACGTATTTGGTTTCTTGGTTTTAAAGTTTTAGTATTTTATCTGTTGGATAGGTCAACAAATGATGTTCTCCTGTATGGTAGGGAGAGCATTCAGAATATGAGCAGAGATGAAGTTCTCATTTGTTGAATTTTAAACCCAACTGAACCTACTTCCAAATTTAATTTCCTGTTCATATGGCTGTAAGTCTATAGAAATGTAAATCAGATAATGTTTTGATAATCAGCTAATCAGGACTTAATTTACTACAGGAATAAATGCACTTCACTATCCCTTTTATATTTTCTCCGCTAATACATTTTAATTGTGTGGAAATACAGTACTTCATAGGATTAACATGTCTATTAATAAAGGTTTAATCACTGGAGAGAAGCATTATGCCTATAGAATACGCATCTTCTGGGTTTTTTGTTTTTTAAATAGCCAAATGGCTGAATAGCACACCATTTACAGGCACAGCAGATCTTCTGAATAGCAGCTGCTCAGTTTAACTTATTCTTTTGAAGGGGAATATATTCTAAAGCATAGATGTTGGAAAGTTTGAAGAAAAAGCTGATAGACACCAATTCTTCAATTTAGACTCAAAATGAGACTACTACAAATCGAAGTCAACAGCAGGGGGACAAAACAAATGTGTATTAAACACTTTGTTGTAATGCTTTCCAATTTCCAAAGATCATAAACAAAAGCAGCCCATTATTATCAGCATAGCTCCGAGTGCTGCTCTGTTGACACACACAAAGTATTGCTTGGAACTGGTCTTCCCGTAGCCAGACACTGTCATCACTGCTCCTGGAAACTCATTCTCACGAGCTCACACACTTCCCAGCATGTTCTGAGGTTTTGCTAGAATCAGAGCCCCAGCCAGCTTCGTTGAAGGTTTGGAGAAAATTTCAGGTGCCACCATGGTAGGGCTAGGGTCTGTGATTACAAATTTTTCTTCCTTCAAGGCACCAGAGTTTGCAGACTGATGACAGTGTCTCAAAGTCACTTTAGTTTCCGCAACTTCCAAAAGTACTTTTATTTATTTCAAATCCATTATTTGCCATTACACCATTTGCTACCATGGCTGCAAGCAACATCTCCACGCCCACTCAGTTTCCACTATTATCAAAAGCCATTCGGAGAAGCACCAACAATCACTGGGCTCTTCTAGTCACAAGTATCCTCATTTCAGTTGTAAATATGCACTTCGGTAATTCTGAATGACAATCTTACCTAGAGTAACGGGCAAAGGTAACAAAAACAAACTTGCCACTGCCTGCCATGATCTTAATCTTCCTACGCGGTTCTGTATAATCAAGACGTGTTCTTCCACATTTTCCCAAATGCCACCCACAAAGACATTTTCACTCTCAGATGGGCACTCTGAGAATCTACTGGAAATACCTCGCTGGCTCATCCTTCCTACCACCCTCAGGGCCCTTCCCGGAAGCCAGGGTGGCCAGATCAAAAGCCCTTGTTAAGTCTGGTGTTTCATGCCACCAGCAAGGAGCCCCCTCATGGCGGATGGCAGGCCCCACAAAGCGCTGCTGTGGTTGCTGAGTGCCTCGGGAGAACTCTCAAATACGAATACAACAGGCACTGGTGATGTCCCAGTGCCGCTTTTCAGGACTGCCTGAGAAACAGGAGCTTCCTAACTCCTCAGACCTACTTTTAAACAAGTGCAATACTCCTAGTATGGGAGGAAGTAGGAACACTGGGATCTGAAACCTTCATACGTGTGGCCACTTTCGTACCACGGCTTCTTTAACAACAGAACTTCAGATAAGGAGAGAATGACTGACAAAAGCTGACTCAGATTGAAGAACCTCTCAATGGTCTAGAGGACCTAAGACCTTAACAGTGGCCAAAACATTTTTAAAGGTCAGTCATAGGCTTCTTTAAAATCAACTCGAACTGTAGACAGCTTTAAGAAAGCCATGAAGATATTCACGATACTGTGTTGAGCGTAAGCCAGTAAAATGTATGCCAAAACCCAGCAGAAATTCAGGACCACCTGGGTGGCTCAGTGGGTTAAGCCCCTGCCTTTGGCTTGGGTCGTGATCTCAGGGTCCTGGGATCGAGCCCCGCATTGGGCTCTCTGCTCAGCAGGAAGTCTACTTCCCCCTCTCTTTCTGCCTGCCTCTCTGCCTGCTTGTGATCTCTCTGTCAAATAAAATATTTAACAACAACAAAAAAGGAATATATACACATCAATTTACCAAGCAGATTATTAAAACAACAACACATCAAGCCCTACCAATCAATGATGGGAAATATGAATTGTTATACTGTAGCTAGATAGGAAGTCTGTTATTTTATGCCTATTTCAGTTCTTTGCACAATGTAACCTTTAAAAATATTTCTTAAAACGTACACCTTACCAGAGCAATGGAGGTACTGGAAAATGGTTAGAAAGTTCACCAAAACCTTATAAACTCACATGTCCTCAACTGTAATGTCCTTGAGGATCTGGCAGTAGTCCACATTCCATACAGCCTGATCGTCCCAAACCTTG
The DNA here is from genome assembly GCF_022355385.1 of Mustela nigripes. NCBI lineage: Eukaryota > Metazoa > Chordata > Mammalia > Carnivora > Mustelidae > Mustela > Mustela nigripes. The sequence continues at coordinate 18,649,456 of NC_081559.1, read as the reverse complement.
GAGGCAAGAAGAATGGCTCCCAAAACAATTCTTTTCCAGTTAGTGGGACAAATGTCGATCTCAGCATAAGTTAAAAGCCTTTCTAAGTAAACCTGCAAAAGTAGAGCACTGGTCTTTGATTTTAGTTCAGTTTAAAGTGCTGTGATAAGAACTGTTAGGAATCACAGATTTCATCTGTTTTTGACATGCCTTTTATTCCTACAAAGGTCTACAAAGACTTGGCCCCGCTGGCCAAAGCCAGAGGCCGGGTCACAGTTGTAGGTCAGATACTTCTGTTGCCTACTCTGCCCATGTGGATTTCCAGCCTTTGTCGCAGGAATGAATGGACATCTCAGCAAAGGGCATCTTGAAGGCAGGCATTGGGTTATTAACCTTCCCATTCATAAAGGGAACTGACTCAATACAACTGATTGCAGATTCAAGTTGTTCAATAAGCCCTTGAGTGCCTACCCTGTGCAAGGTACCACAGCTGGCTGGTCATTACATGGCCATTTTACATAATACTTGAATATGTAAAACCCTGGATAATACAAAGCACATTTTTGCCTTCCCCTTTTCAAAGTAGTCCTTTTGTGGCACAAGCCTGAGGACAGAAACTGGTGGGCAAGAGAGCCCCCCAGTGGCTGCTGAGTGGTGCAGCAGGACAGCAAGCACAAACAGGTGTGCTGTCAAGTAGTCCCCCTCATAGTTAAGTGTCTTTTAAAGGAACATACACTCATACAAAGGAGAGTCCTTCTCTTTCCCCTCATTTTCACATCACCATTATCATCATTTCACGATAATTCGTTTGTTACCTGCAGCTTAGTCAATTCTGTTGGTTTTAAAGTGCTAACAGAGCCCCAGGTTCTGTACCCTGGGGCTCCTCTAAACCCGATGGACGGATCTCCCTTACAGTAGCAAATGTCTGCTCCAGCAGCCCCAGCCAGAGTTAACAGCCGAGTAAAGACTACAGAGGTAAGCGATAATTTGTTGTTACTTCAAAGAATTCTCTGCAGAAGAGTATATATGCCATTTGACAAGAAAAATCCAATTTTAGAGTGTGTTTGTTGTCTGAAGGCTGTCTGATCGCCAGCTCAGATTTGCCAATATTTTCCAAACTCAACTGTTTTTAAAAACAAATGGTTCTGGAACATTTTATGTCCTCAGTGAAATTCTGCTCCCATTCCCCCAAATGCAGCTCTCTCAGGGGTCCTAAGAATGAACAAGTTGAACCTATAGGTTCAACTCTACTTTATGGGAATTAATCAGAGGCACTTCCACAACACCGGCAAATCTCTCAACTTCCTCTCTACCCTCTTTATGGGAAACTTGGGATTCGCCCCGCCTCACTGATAGCACTAGCTCTCCTGTGTCTGTGGGAATGAGATCTTCTTTTTCTCACTCAAGTAACTCTTGGATGAGCCCATCCCACTTGTGCGAAACTGTTTACACAATTTCTTTTTGGAGACTTTTCTTCCCCCTCTGCCAGAGGTTCCCCCTGCTACGACGGGGATTTACACTGCCCACGGCTCCCACCCCACATCCTCTCATTCTGCTCACACAAAAAGGCCTCGCGCTGGCTTCCCACCTCCCATCAGCTTCCGCACCTGTGAGAGTGCCCTCTGCAGCTGTCACTCGTGAGCTCCCCTGTGCCTTCAGCCCGACTTTGCACTCCCCAAGCCTTCCCTAGGAACCTAAAGGGCAATCTACTGGCCTTGCTGCTGGGGCCTCCACTGGACTTAACCCTGTTCCGATCCGCTGGCAGTTTTTGTTATTTCTATCCGCACTGCTGATCTGACCGATTTCTATTTCACTATCTCACTTCTCGGCTATAGCACCGTCACTGCCTCCTTAACTCTCCGCCTCCAGGCTGACTCCGGCTACAGTCCACTGTCCCCAAAGCAGCAAGGCCAGCCTCTTCAATGAAGAGCACGTCATAATCCTGCTCAAGACCTACCAGAGCTTTCCATCAAACCATGACAATTTCCCTTCTTCCCGGTCTGCTAGCGACAAGGCCCCGGAAGATACAGCCCTGCCAGGCTGTGACCTCATCTCGCATGTTCCCCTCATTCTTCCTCTGACACTGGCCACCTCACTGTTCCTTAAATACACAAAACGTGCTCTCCCGTCTCGAGAGTCTCGCATTTGGCCCCTCTGCGTGTAATGCCGGAGCCCATCATCTTCCTCAGGCAGGCCATGGTTCAGGTGCTACCTCTTTCAAGAGGCTCGTCCTGATCATGCTATCTACAATGGCGAGCCCCTCCGATCACTTATCCCTTCACGCTGCTTTCTCTTCCTGGTATTTACCACGACCTGAAATAGTTCGGTAACACTCTTTTGAAAAAGCAAATGAAAAAAACCCAACTTATTTCTTCCTTGCTAGAATATAAGCTAGACAAAGGCAAGAACTGTATTCCATCTGTTTTCTCCTCTGTCCCCAACACTTAGTGACACAGACTTGGTATTCAGTGGGTATGCAATGGGCAATGGTTGGCAGCATTTGGCCTTCTGACCCCTCTCTCCTTGAACCCCTCATATCTTGGCATTTCTTATTATTCTCTCCTGGGTCCTACCACTCTCTAGCCACTCTTCTGAGGATGTGTCCCTTAAATGCTAGTAGTCCTTACAGATCTAGCTTCTATCTACTTTTTATTCTCTACTTTTCTCTGCATTTGAAGAGCTACTACTCTTTAATTCCCTCCGCCTAGCTCGGATTCATGCTCTGTTTCATATATTCAACTGATGACTAGACAGTGTCACTCTGCTATCTCACGGGCATGTCACGTTTAACCTGTCTACAAAGAACTCCCCAACTCCAATCCAGATGCTCTCCTCCAGGCGTCGTCTTGCTCTCCATGTGGGAGGACCACTCTGCCTCTTTCCAGCATGGATTAGCCACTCTGAATGGTCAAAGAAATGGCCTGAGTGCCCACTGAAGGGTCTCTACTCAAAAACAGAGCAAAGAAATGGCCTGAGTGCCCACTGAGGGGTCTCTACGCAAAAACAGAAGCCTCCTCTCCTAAATTCTAACTGGATACTAAAGGAATACAGGCACTGACCTAAGTATTCTTTCCCTCCAGACATTTAACTTTCCCTCCAGATAGTTAACTTTCCCCTACAGGTCTGCTGTACAGAGGAGTGAAAATAACCCCAGCTGTCTCTCACTTAAAGAGAATTATTTTTCCAACGATAAAATCTTACCACAGGAATTCTGTATGGATAACACAAAGGTCCTTAGAAGTACTTCCGGTGCTATAACCCTGGGCAACTTCACAGGCAGGCTCAAAAGGACACCAGGGGTGGATGAACACCCATCACCCAAGGAACAGAGAATTTAGGGCAACAGTTCTCAATCAAGACACACATGAGAACTGTGTGGGGAATACCGAAATAATCTGGGACTCAGCTTAGATCTACACCAAATGAGTCTCTGCCTGTGGACCAGACGGTTCTGTTACTGCCTGTGGTCCCCCAGCACACCACCTGAGTGTGCACATGTGTGCACTGAGTGTACATCTGTGTACTGAGAGGTATGGAAGGAGAAACCAGAAATCTCTCCTGCTGCCTTTAACAGCCATTCTTTTGTGATGAGAAAAGCAACAGCAATGTTTTGAAAAATAATGATATTAAGTTTGAATGTGTGTATTTTTTACTTTCAATGAGTTTCTTTTAATAAACTTCTGTTGATCATTTCAGGAACCTATTTTTATGTGAAAAGCAGGACCATACCCTGTGCTGTAAGATTGACATTGAAGAAACAGGCTGTAAGAAAGAACTATCTTACCAAAGTTACTATTGCACACTCGGCTGTTAGCTGTGCAGCACTGAAAAGAGTACGAACAAATCTGTAAATAAATTTGTGTTCAGGATCATGCTTAAAGTATTCCTCTGGAACCTGTTCTCTCTGAAAGAAGGAAAAAAAAATGCAGTTTAAGTATCCACAGAGGAAAAGTACTTAAACGCCCATAATACTGCAGTCTTCATTTGGGCCCATGTTCCCAAAATGATTTTGATTGGGTGACATGTCTTTTAGTGGTTTAGATATAAACAACGGGATATTAAAATACTATAGTGATTCGATACGTACCACCACATTTGTTAAAGAAAAATATAGGCATGACCTCAGAAAACATATATATATTCCTTTCTATCAAAATTTTGGGCTGCCTGAGTGGTTCAGTCAGTCAAACATCCAACTCTTGGTTTCAGTCAGGTCATGATCTCAGGGTGGGGAGACTGAGCCCTTCATGGGGTCCTACACTCAGCAGGGGCTCTGCTGGAGACTCTCTCTCTCTCCCTCCCCCTGCTTGCCTATCTGCATGGGTATGCATGTGCACTCTCTCTCTCTGATAAAATCATCTTTTAAAAAAATGATAGAGGGATGCCTGGGTGGCTCAGTTGGTTGAGCGGCTGCCTTCGGCTCAGGTCATGATCCCGGCGTCCTGGGATCGAGTCCCACATCAGGCTCCTAAGGAGCCTGCTTCTCCCTCTGACTCTGCCTTCCACTCTGTCTGCCTGTGCTCGCTCTCACTCTCTCTCTCTCTTACAAATAAATAAATAAAATCTTTAAAAAAAAAAAAAAAATGATAGAAAAAGTTTGTTCCCTGTAACTGTAAGACTCTTAAGTGTGACCTATGTAATAGTCACCAGCCACACGTGGTGAGAGCACCTGAGGGAGTAAACTGTCATTAACTAAGGAAGTTAAAATTGTTATTTTAGGGATGCGTGAGTAGCTCAGTTGGTTGGGCGTCTCCCTTTGACTCAGGTCATGATCCCAAGGTCCTGGGATTGAGCCCCACGTCGAGCTCCCCACTCAGCTGCAAGCCTGCTTCTCCCTCTCCCACTCCACCTGCTTGTGTTCCTTCTCTTGCTGTGTCTCTCAGTCAAATAAATAAAATCTTAAAAAATTAAAAAAAGTTTTTTTTTTTTTTTTAAAGATTTTATTTATTTGACAAGGATCACAAGTAGGTAGAGAGGCAGGCAGAGAGGGGGGGGAAGCAGGCTCCCCACTGAGCAGAGAGCCCAGTGCAGGGCTTGATCCCAGAACCCTGAGACCATGACCTGAGCTGAAGGCAGAGGCTTAACCCACTGAGCCACCCAGGCTCCCTGTTATTTTAAAGGATTTAACATTTAAATCATTTTCGAATTTTCTTTAGAGAGATCACAACATATTTGTTAGGCTTATTTGCAAATACTTATACTGTTTGCAGTTACTGAAAATTATCTTTTAAGAAGACACATTTTCTGTTGTCTGGGTACATCTACTCACTTTTGCTAATTCTACAAAGCTGCAGCTCAGTTCTTGCGCTCGTATATACCTAATACATCATTCCTTTGGTAAAATGATTAGACACAACATGGGGTAGGGAAGAAGACTTATGATGATTTTGACTTCAAGGATGCCTGGGTGGCTCAGTGGGTTAAGCCTCTGCCTTCGGCTCATGTCATGATCTCAGGGTCCTGGGATCGAGGTTCTCTGCTCAGCAGGAAGCCTGCTTCCCACCCCCTACCCCGCCTGCCTCTCTGCCTACTTGTGATCTCTGTCAAATAAATAAATAAAACCTTTAAAAAAAAAAAGATGATTTTGACTTTAAGCTAGAGGGAGTAATTTTCTCCTGGTAATTAATTTCAAATCAAATCAGTATGAAATAAATGCAACTGCGTGAGAGAAATAAAACTGACACTTACTGTGAGTGGATGTGATCTCTCATCAAAAATATCCAAGGATCTATTTGCATCTCTATAAAATAAGAACATGCGTTTTAAAAATTAATATAGAAATTAATATCTTTGTAAAGTACCTGCTGGGATTAGAGAGGGGAGTAGAAGAAGCTTAACCTTCAACAAAAGCAAACAGTTTTACAAATTCTTTTGCATTCTGGCCTTCAGAGGGTTTCCTGACCTCTGTGAAATCTCTTCTACCATGACCAGCCAAGCCAGAGGTGCCTTTCAGAACACTGACTTTCCCTCACAGGCAATGTTAGTAAACCAAATATATTTTCACTCCTCTAACTGCACACTGGAACACATAAGAACATTTTATAAACCAATAGTGGTGGGCAAAAAATCTTTAGAATTTAATAAATGTGAATATTAAATCCATGTTTTTTCCATGTTTTTTTTTCTCTCTGTAGCTCTCTATATTATATATTACCATGTATTTCTTCTAGTCGCTCTTAAATAGTTTGGTGGAGTTAAAAATGTAATTTTCTTAAATTTTAAGAGAGACCTGTCTTTTTCATATAAAAGGTCACCCCAGTAATACACTTTACCCATTTAGACAGTGGTTCTCTAGATGTGCGGCTCCACTTTTCTGAGGCTCATGAAGTCAAAACTGTTTTTATAGGAATACTAAAGACCTTACTTGCTCATACACCTTTGACATTTGCAATGACTGTAGACAAAATAAAAGGGAATAAAACGGCTTGTTTTTGCACATAAACCAAGGTGGCGGTGCCAGTCGCACCAGCCCTCCCTGCCGCCTGCAGTTGAAAAAAATTCTGTTCTACTTAAGAACATCCTTGATAAAGCAGTAAGATTTAACAGTGTTATTAAACCTTGATCCTTCTAATATTCTGAAAAATTAGAAAATATTTATAAAACACTTCTGCATGTTGCAAGACAGTTAAGGAAAGAAAAGAACCTGTGACTTCGTTGTGAACTGAACAGACCACTTTTTTCACAGAGCACTTTTTACAGATTTTATTTATTTATTTGACACGGCAAGAGAGAGAACTTAAGCTGGAGGAGTGGAGGAGGGAGAAGCAGGCTTCTCGCAGAGCAGGGAGCCCGATGAAGGACTCGATCCCAGGACCCTGAGATCATGACCTGAGCTGAAGGCAGATGCTTAATGACCGAGTCACCCAGGTGCCCCATTTTAAGGTACAACTTAAAAATGAACAAAGTGAGAGGCGCCTGGCTGACTATATCAGTAGAGCATGGAACTCTTGATCCCAGGGCTTTGAGTTCAAGCCCCATGTTGGGTATAAAGTTTACTTAAAATTAAATCTAAAAATTAAAAAACAAAAAAACAAAAAAAGAACAAAGTGGGGCAACTGAGTGGCTCAATCAGTTAGGACAAGTCACGATTAGGGTCCTGGGCCTGGCCCTTACACTGGGCCCCCTGCTCGGCAGGAGCTCTGTCTCCCCCTCCTTCTGCCCCTGCGCTCCTGCTCTCTCTCTCTCTCAAATAAATAAATAAAATCTTTAAAAAAAGGAAATGAACAAAGTGAGCCTGAAACATCAAGAAAAATAAAGTATTTGTTGCCAATGATAAAATTCAGGCTATCAAGCTAAAAAAAAAAAATCAGGATTTTGGGAAAACTTGTACCTTTTACTATGAGCTTCATCTACTGTAAGCTTGATAGCTTCTCAATACTTAAAGGCTCTTCTGATAAGACAGGTGGTGATACTAACAGAAGTGAGTTTTTGACACTGTATAAAGAAATGTATACTAGTACTTTCCAGCTGACCAATGCATAATATTCTAAAACTACATACAGGTAAAAGATCCATTCAGTGTGCAAGATATTAACAGAGTATAAGTTCACTGATACGATTTAAAATTCCATTATATATATATTTCCATTATAACCTAAGAAACTGGCACTTGTGGACTTTTAGTAAAGTATCATAGCATATCTGAAGGTTTTAAAAGTGCACCTTTTCCCAACTCGGTATCTAAACAAGGCTGGGTCTTCATATTGTTTCTTCAAAACAAACCACGGAAGACAGGATATGAGAATGAGCTGTCTTCTATTAAGCCAGATAGTAAAGAGATTTGTAAAACTGTAAATTGATGACATACTTTTCACTCAACTTTTTTGTTGTGGAAAAGTTACTTTTTAATAAAAAAAAAAAAAAAGATTTATGTTAACACTGGGGTTCCCAATCCGGGGTGACTTTGTTCCCCAGGGGACATCTGGCCATGTCTGGGGACACAATGTGGAGGGAGAGAGACGTGCTACTGGCATCTGGTGAGTAGAAGCCAGGTGGACTGCTAAACATCCTATTATGCACAGGACAACCCTCCACAACAAAGAATTATCTCGCTCAAAACTTCAACAGTGCCATAAAAACCCTGTTTTGATACACAGTGTATTTAATTTTTAAATTCTCAAATTTTATTTCTAATACAGTAAATATTAATATAACCCACAGGAACAATTACTCCTTGGGTCTTCAATAGTGTAATAAAAGCACTCTACAAGTTTATTCTAATAATATTTATACTCGTTACCTAACACTAAACTTGATATCTTGCAAATTAAGGAGCTGGAATAACAAGACAGGTTTTAAAAGAGCTCACCTGTTCTTTATGTGGTAATATATTGCTAAGGTCACACTGTGGAAGGAAAAAGAAAATTGTAACAATTACTTTTATCACGTTAGGCATGAAGTCATTTTTTTAAAAGGGGTTGGGAGGGAGACAGGATCCTTCCAGGGCCCCAGCGGCCCTGAAATCCTCTAATTCAGAACAGTTCATATGGGCACTTTCCCCCTTGTTTTAGTCCTTTGGCTTTTGGCAAAAAGGAGGACCAACTGTTACAAAACCTGTTTTGGTGCATAATTATAATATATAAATTATTACACATTTTCCCTGTCATTTGACCCTCTACCCACAGAATATTTCATCCTCCTATACAAGTTCTATCTGTTTGTACACATGCTTAAATTTAAGCCATAATTTTTTGTATTAAAAAAAAAAGACCCTACATTTTGATTGATTTAGTTTTCTATTCACCAAACCCACCCACTTTTTATTGTTGCCCTAAAAGTTGATAATTAAAGTGTTCCATACCAAATAATTTAAAATCATAATTAGAAAATTTAATAGCAAATATAAGTACTGACAAAATCAACAATAGGTCGTTACCCCGAAATAAGCTGTGCTAACAATGCAGTATAATACTATACAATAAAATATTTAATGACAGGTATTTCCAAATTAAATATTAATGAACAGATAGATATAAGTCCTCAGACACTCTTTAAGTTACTATATTCCTAAGTTACTCACAGATGTTTTGTACAGGCAACAAAGGGGTTCTCTTAGTTAAGTTATATGCTTCCCTTTGCCCTCAAAATGTCTAAAATGAAGCTCAAAACAATTGAGGGAAGGCAAATCTGAATTTTAGAATTAGATCTATAGAATACGAGCACTTGTAAAAAGGCCTAACATGCTATTAGGATCAAAAATGGATACTTCTATAGTGCTTCAAACAGTTTCATCTTCAACTTGATTTTAGAATCACAGAATTCAGAGTTCTATGCTGAAAAGGACCATGAAGCCTTAGCATTTAATTAAACAACCCATCTTACACACAAGGAACCAAGGCTTAAAACTGACTTGCCCAAGGTCCCACAGATGGTCAGCAGCGGGTCTCATTCTCCCACACTCTAACCAGGCAGCGGTTCTCTCCAAGCTTGGCTGCACACTGGACTGCCTGAGGAGCCTTTAAAAACTGCTTGGCTTCCACCTCCAGATGGTCTAATTTCACTGACACTGGGTATGACTTGGGCATCAGATTGGCTTTTAAAGTTCCCCAGGTGACTGCAACGTGCAACAAAATCTGGGAATGAATGAATCCTTCCGGGATGCTTTCATTCATACAATTATGCCTTGTATCCTTCCTCAGCCTATCAAAAGGCTTGTGAGAGTGTGGTAGGGGAGAGGGTAATGCATGTATTTTGAAACAGATTTTTGAAAAAAAGTTGCACAAGTGATTCTAATATGCTCCCCCCACTGAGAACAATGCACTACCCCAATGTAAACATTTTTCAAAATCATTCCTAAAAACCAATTTGCCCTATTAGTTTTCTCAGTAAACATTTATTTCATCAATAAATGCACTGAATTATTTTTAAAACTTAATGAAAGCAAATTAAATTTACTGTACTTCTACAAATTAGGCCAAGTAGGGAAAAACAAGCATGAAAACTACTTGTCTGAGCAAGGTTAATCTTTAAAACCACTTTTGAATTATGTACCAAAATATTAGAATCTTCTGTAGTCAAAAGCTGGGAACTCTAGCCAAAGTAGAGTTTTGTTTTGTTTTTTTTACAAATGGATTCAGTGTTTTGGCTGAATAAAAACACTTAGTGATTACTTGTTAGGTGCCAAAGCTCAGGACTTTAGACTTTTGATGCTCAGTTTTTGCTGAAATACAGATTTGATCTCTGCTGTTATAAGAGTGAGAGAAAAGTTACATTATAATGACTGTAAACTTGCTGTTTTTAATTAAAGTAGAAGTTACCGATAGTTTAATTAGCTGACAAAGCTGGTACATAAGAAACAAAATAAAGTTTACAAGCCAGTTGTTTCTAAGACTGAAAAATAAAATTCAAGAGGAGAATATTAATATTTTGAAGTAGTGTTCTAAACTGTGTTCTGGAAAATCAACACTCATGTCCCAAAGAGATGTTAATAATGTTCTTTGGCCAATTTCGATGAAGTCAGGAAGCTCTGCATATCCAGTTTTGGGCTTATCCTCTTCCTTAAATAAGCTTGAAAGGTTCATCTTGGGGTGTTCTAAAAGTGCAACCCTAATTGTGGATTATAAGGTGCTCCTGGAAATTAAGGTATAGTTTCCATCATCGTAACACTGTTCATGTTTGTTGTATAAACCTGACCACAGCTATGTTTCCAAAAGCATCTCTTTCATTGTTCTCTGCTGTGGTTTTCTTATACATGGACTGATATATGTCCTAGAGATATATTTCTATATTGATACACATTTATAAAGTTAAGATTAACTATATTTATTAAATTATAATTTTCAGTTGAGTAAAATCTCATCCATAAAGAAATTAAGCTTGAGAATTTGCTCAAGATTGACTTGGTATATTTTCCCCCTCTTTGGGAGATAGGAAGGAGAAGTTAATTTTCTTACAGCAATAGTGCAGAGGGAGAAAAAAAATGAATCTTGGGGAAAATCTGACAAAAATTCAATTAAATTTAAATGCAGTTACACTCTGGTGCCAGTAGGGGACAAACTGTTCCTTCTTTCAAGAGTAGCTTCCAAAATACATTGTTTAAGGCCTGTAACTCATAAAGAAATACTTCTTTCTAGAAACATCCAATAAAAAGCACCTCTCCATCTCCTCATTATGTTTAACAATGTCTTAACAACGGAAATGTATTAAGTAAGAGGTATACTTTTCCTGGGATTTTTTATTTGCTAACTGGCTTTCCCTTTACCAAGCACTCTAAGATTAAAATGGAAACTGATAATTCAGACTGAGGTCCTGGAAAGCAATATAAAATAGACACCAGTTTCTTAACCTGATTACTGAAAAGGACAATCAAATGACTTAAATCAGATCAAGTATGGCTAGGATGCTTTTAGCATGAGGGGGGCGTCTGTCACTCAGCCCTTGGCAACCTAGTTGTACTCACCATTTTATTGTGGTTCTAAGATTAGGCTGGCTGACTGTGCTGTCATCTAGAAATATTGTTGAGCATGAGCTATACTTTTTAGTAAGCTGCCCTGGAGATACCTGAAGGGGAAGGGAAATAGAAGAAAATGTCACAGTAAGTTAAACCTATAAAAGTGTGTTTTTTCCTCGGTTAAAATGTCAAACGATAAAGCATTAAGATTTTTCTTACACTTCATGAACTGCTTGAGTGTGCTATCCTGTGCAGCTCTATGGGAAACACAGTGGATGCTCTAAATTCCCAGATGGGATTTAAGGAATGGCTTATAAACTACAGCCCTTGATAAATTACCTATTATCAAACCTGGCAACCACGTATTATAAATTCCCTGTATATTAACGTAAGGAGCTTAGAATAAGATTTCAGTGGTTTTTTCCCCCCCCCTAAACTATGAAAAGCAGCTGAGACTTTCTACTTTTGCTATTCATTTACTACAATGAAATGTAATGCTTTATATAATATTGATGCAAGAACATTTTATTGCAGAAAATGAAAGCCAATAATAAATGTATCAGTTCAGGAGACAGTGTGATGAAACAAATGTTCTTGAGTCAGAAGCTGTCTGTGCCAGGGTTGCTCTATCATTAATAAGCTAAGGGGGCTGTAGGTGTCTCTGGGCCTCAGGTTCCTTATCCGGAGGGCAAGAGAGTACTGCATTAATATTCTCTCATATCCAAAAAAACCCAGATAAAACAGCTTATGAGAACTTCACTTTAACTTCATGTTTAAATAAGACTGCCATCATATTAGTTAAGTGAGAACCTCAGAGGACTTTCCATTCATTTAAAAATTTTATTAATTCTATTCTATGAGTTACTTGATATTCATCACAACAATTTCCTGCCTCCCTCACGCCGCTTTCTATGCCTACAATGCCTTTTTCTTTCTCCTTGTCCCAGAAAGCTTGACCCTATCTACCTCCAGGATACCTTTGCCAGCAGTCACACCACAAAACTTCTTTCTCTGTACGCTCACACATCTAATCTGCCACTTGTTACATGCTACCAACTGCTGGAGGGTGTCCCCTCCCCTCCTAAAAAAAAAAGTAAGCTTCTCTAGAGAAGGGCGGACTCTTATTCCTCCCACCTCCAGCTACTGAACACAGATTCTGGGACAAATTAGTAGGAGTTGAATTAACTGACAAATTATTTAAAATCAGTTACAACTGGAAGGTAAATCTTACTACAAATTAATGAGGATTTATCTGCAGTAGTGTCCAAGAGGTGACAATGAACTTTTGGAGACCCTCCATAGAATAAACCATCTTTAAAACACTTTAGAAGTATCCATTTATCTGTGAAGAGCCTGTGCCCAAGTATATAGCAACAGTCAAATACTGAAATAGCCTAAACTATGTTAGGACAATTCTCTTCCTTAAAGTAAGACCAATAAACAAATCCCAGTCACTCTAAGTAGTTAAAAGTAATAGCAGCATTCGATACCAAAGAATGCCAACAATTTTAATCTTGGTTTGTTGTGGTTTTTTTTTCTTTTTCTTTCTTTCTTTCTTTTTTTTTTTTTTTTTTTTAACTAATTCAGATGAGCCTTCCTTCCTCTTATCAATATAAAATAGCATTCGCCATGCTGTCACACTCTGTCAGCAACCCCCTCAAATAAACGACAAATGGGGCAGGGGGAAAAAAAAATCTAGTTTACTTTTTAAAATACAGAGCATTTAAAAGCTGCCAGTAGCCAATAATCAGAAATATCCACATGATATATAAAAACACCACTTTGCCTGTTTCAGATGTTTTCCTACAAAGTCATTTACCTCTTACTAACAAAAAGTTCTAGACCTTCTGTTTTTGAAAAGTATCACTAAATTTTGCTTCAAACCAGAAATGTTCAACTATATGTAACACTGTCATGTTCTTTAAAGCTATTCAGTCAATACGTATTTTAAGAATCTCAATAAATACAGCATGTAAAACGAAAATTAATTCATTTAAATACTTTTACTCTAAATGAAAGAAAGTTCTTTAAGGCCACTACTAGTAGAGTATACTATGGTGTATAATTACATAATAATAAAAGTCAATGCTGACCAAAACCTATACTGAGGAGCCATAAAAAGAATAGAAAGAAAATGCACCAAAATATAGATCAGTTGGTAAAGCTTTGGGTTATATTTATTCCCACTTTCCTCATTAACTTTTTTTCTAGTATGAATATATTTTGGCTTGCCTTTGAAAATATTAGTGTGAAACATTTAAAAATTTTAATTAGATGTAGTCTTACAGCCATATGGGGGGTTAGTGAATCAGCAACTTACAGTGTACTGGCTAGATCCAACCAAAGATACACTGAACACTTCCCTATCAGGTCAGGCCTACTTTTCAGTATTCAGTAAGACCTAATATTCAACTAGAGGGTGGCAGAATTAAGCCTCTGAACAATGCCTGGATATACCAAGCTATAATTATTTATTAGCTTAAAATTAGCCGAGATTTAAAGACAATTGTCTTTTATGGTTAAAGGCTTACCATCACTGGCTTACAGCCTCAACAAACAACACTGACAAGCACAGGGTCATAAAAAGTAAATACTTAAAAAATCAAATAGCAAAAAACAGCAGTATAGTGTTCACAGATATTTCAGTTGTTACTAGAATAGACAGAGACAAAGGCAGTGTTTATTTTCATTCATTGAGCACTAACGGAATAGGTGGACTTTTATAATCTTTACAACAAAGGTTATTTCACACACTTAGGATTCAATGGCAAAGACTAAAAAATAATCATACTTAGAAGTCTAGGAAATCACAATCCAAGCCTTACCATCAAAGGCCAAGTACCTGTTGAAATCCAGGCCCCAGCCACTGTCCTGCCCATTGTGCCTACTGCTAAAGTTCACTTGTGGGTCTCTCATTTTCACAGCACAAGTTGTCTTTTTCACAAGACAACTTTAAAATGTCCAACACTATGCATTAATGAAAACTGCTTCATCTATGTTGTGCATTAATGGGACAATATGACAGGGTGTGTGGTCTGAATCCTTAATCAAGGCATTAGGAGAAAAGTGTAGTATGCTAATTATGAGGATAAATGGAAAATACTGCCTGAATTAATATCATTAATTATACTGAATTAAAACTTTAAACTTAAATATATATTTTCAAAACACGTTCTAAGTTTGACTTAAAAACATGGTGGACTGATCACAAATCTACTTCCTCTCCTTTCAGAGGACACATACAACACAGGATAAATAGCAGGTGCTTTTTAACGTTTGAAAGGTGAAAAGACCAAAGGAGTGGCGACTGACACAGCAGAACAGAAAAGCACAGAGGCTGGAACGGCAACAAGAAAGCCAGTTTGTCTTACAGAACCCGAGGCAGGCTCAGAATTCAGAGACTCAGCCCCCAGACGCCCACAGGGAGGCCCATCCGTGAACAAGTCCTGCTCACGCATAGTACTACCAGTGAGATCACAGACACAGGCAGAGACCACTCCATATTTGAGAGAAGCCTCTGACAAATAAGAGAGATCAGAACGGGAAAAGAAATTGATGGGAATGATAAAATTAAGAAGCAAATGAAAAGTGCAAAAATTCTTAAAAACCCTAAGATGAGAAAACGCATTCATGAAAGAACCAGATGCTATAAATAACGAGAGACTATAAGAGAACTCTATAAATTAAAAACAAGATAGATAAAGCTCAGTATTCAATAGAAGGAGAAGGGTTAGAGCATAAAGTCAAGGAAGTCCCCAGGAAGTAGGACAACAAGACAAAATGGAAAATAGGAAAAAAATTAGAGATCTGTGCGGGAATACTGGTTCAAGAGGTCCAACATCTGAATCACACACACACACACACACACACACACACACACACACAAAGACACTCATTAGAAAGAGAGATGGTCTGCAGACTTACTTGCCCCAACAAAATGAAAAGGTCCATATCAAACCATATTATGAAATTTCAGAATCTCAGGGATAGAGAAGGTACTAGAAGGTTTCAGGGAAAGAAGGGATGGGGGAACAATGACTAAAATTGGTAATGTACAATGTATCATACAATGTCAACAGATTTATGAGCAACACTTTAAATAAATGAGAAGACAATAAAGAAATGTCTATAGAACTGCAAAAATTAATTTCTATAGAATTCTATACTTCATCAAATATCAAATAGTTTCAGAGAAGCTAGATCTCTAAAAACTTCTGCCTATTCCCAGAAAAATGTGCTCCAGTAAAACAAGGGCCTGTAACAAGACAAGGGGAAACAGAGAATCTAGGACATAGGGGATCCAACACAGGACAGCAGTTATGTGAGATCCCAGATGACTTCAAGGAGATATACCAGGAAAACAGACACAGAGCCAACCTAGTGAAAACCAGTCTACTCTACTGGAATAGAACAACAAAAGCCAGTCTCCAAGAAAAAAACAGAACAGATGTGTTTTAGTAAACGAAAAATATTTCTGATGGACATGTGACAACTGTTAGAACATTTGGGGGGAAAATTAGCTATTAGAAAATCAGCAAGTGAACAGTGTCAGGAAATTAATTCCACACAAAAAAGGAAGAACGTGAAAGCAGAAAGACCCGCCAGGGAGCTCCTTACAGCATTTGGCCGTGTGAGATCATGTTGGCTAGGAGAATGGGGCCCGGATTACCCTGGAGAAGTGCAGAAGTGCTCATGTCTCAGAAATACTCAAGACAAAGAAAGCGGTGTATACAGGAGAAGGCACAGGCAGAGAACTACATGGCTCAGCAGGGAACAACGTTTGCACAGTCATAACAACATACACCTTGATTCTGACAAAGACCGTGATGCAGGTTGAGGGACTAGCGGCAGGGGCAAAAAGGCCATGGTGAAGGACGAAGCTAAGCTTGCATCTGGCACAATAGGAAGTTGAGAGTGCTAAAAATTAACGTAGTTATTACATTTTTGTTACTTTGGTTAAAAAATAAGATTAAAAAATGAAGGCAGAACTTTATACCATAGCTATGTTACTGAAATTTAAGTTAAATGTCAGAACCCTTAAAAAATGGGCACTACTAAGCCAAAGACTTTCTAGAATACATTTGGTAACGAGGAAAATAGAAGAGATTTCAGAAAATCTACAAAAAGTGGTCCTTACAGGGCTAACAGTATGGGATCCATTATATTTTTGGGGAATAATGACATACATACTTTTAATTCAAACTATTAATTTCTTACTTAACTTTTCAACTGTTTACTTACATGGTTTAAATGGTTGCTCTTCCTCTTTTCTCGCACTAAGAATAAAAAAAATTAACTGATCAATTCTGATACAAATGCCACAGAAAAGTAAAAGTAGTTGCTACTCATCTGACAGATTACCAATGCACACAATGAGGTGAAATTTCATTTTAAAAATATAATTTCCAACAAAATTTATAATTTAAATTACCTAGCAAGACGAATCCTATAAAGAAAATCTAAAAACTTAGTTTTACTTTTTGACCTAACAGATTTTCTTTGTTAGGTACAAACAAAAGGCTCCCCATGTACAAAAGAAAAGGACAAAGCAAACTAGGCCAGGTGAAAATTTAACTAATAAAAATGTTTACCTGTTGAATATCTGAACCACGACATAGTATTTTCTAATTCTATATTTATATACAACTTACTTTAATTACCAGGATCCGACAGCTCTAAGAATCAGTTTCTGGCCAGGCACTAATTTCTAGATACATCAGTATTCTGGAAGCATCCTAAAGCACTTATTGGTGATCTACTAGAATACCTTGCTAAAAAATAAATGGGCCATTACACAACTGGAAAGTATCTATCTTAAATTTATATTTTAATAAGTGTGCTAACCTAACCGATTGTTATCTACAGCACACAAAATCACTTTGCTCTAAAAAAGACTAGACGAAGAATAAAAGCTCCAATGAGGGTCTTGGACCCCATTTTTTGTTTGTTCGTTTCCCACACTGCCTCCTTTAATGTGGGGTGACATCCTAGGCACACATTCCTTATGACTCAGGAGACAGAGACATGAGAAAGCTTTGCTTTTACTGTCTCCACACACTGTCTCTACATGTGGAAGAAACAGAGAAATACAGCAATCCTAACCAGAAGTGATCTGCTTAAGTCAGGCTATGTACATACTCTATGAAAATGCAGGTTAAAACCCCCCATTTTTTATCGTGCCGCATACTTCAAATATTATGGAGCCCTCACTTTTTAAATTCCTGCTGTCATAATCATCCGAAAAACTTGGTCACGTATGGCTCTTAGTTCAAATAAAAAAGGATTTAACATTACATTAAGGAAAATAAGCATGCAAGCAGGAGCGCTAAAACTCTACAGTTCTGATTCTCATCATACATCAAGGACACAGGCAATGATTACTAGTCTCTAACCTTCCAGGAAACCCCACAGGCCATGTTTGGTCCCATGTATCCAGGCACACCACTACATTAGGATGAGAAATTTTTGAATAGCTCAGAAGTTCTGAGTAGAATAAATGTGGATATGAGATAGGCTTGTTGGTTGAGGCTGGTGTAAAATGGGGCCAGAATCACAGATTTAATCCCCGTAAGTTAACAATTTTTTTTTTTTTAATTTGTTAAATGAAAACTTAACTGGGGCCTAAATCCTATCACTCATCTTGAAAACCGTTGTTCTTTGGAGTCAGGGGTTAAAGGACAAGGCAGTACGGAGAATTAGACAATATCTAAATCATGCGGTCACAAGTGATAAGTTGATAAAAGTTGGTAAAAGAGGTGGCAAAATGTGTACACAGAGTCTCCGTTTCTGCTAGCTAAATCCGTAACAACGAAAGGAGAATATATCATCAGATATCATAATAAGAAATGAATACATGAAAGAGTGAAACACTTAAACCAACGTACAAGCTCTTTTAGGGACTTTCTATAATACACAAAACAAAAACAATCTTTTTCTCAGAGGGGGAAAAACACTGTCTTACCATCCGTTTGAGATTTGCTCAGGAAAATTGTGCTTGCCCTTGGATGGTCAGAAGGGTTTGATTCCAAAGCTAACTCTGTATAGGAAGAAGAGAAAAAGGTGTGACAATTTGAGTAGAAAAATACATGATTTTAAAAATAGCTACACATCAATTTTAATCACTTAGCAGTGTTGGGAAGAGTTTTTAGTAATGACAAAAAGCCAGTTTCAGTAAAGGCAACAATATAAAATTATACTGGGAAACCACAAAATTGTAGAATCTCTTCACATCTGTGGAATAAAACCAAGCTGTGTCTTCAACTTCTTTTTAACCTGCACCTAAATAATCTATGCAACTTTTGGATGGAATTTTATTTGTGCCTTCCCCCTCCTACTTAACTATTAAAAATCCTGTCACCACCCCTTAAGCTGATATTACTGGCATATTCCAGAAACAGTCTCAAAAAGCAAGTTATGTTGTGGCTATTACTGTCAGATACCAGCTCAATATACCAAATATGTCAAAACCAAACAAGTTGCTTTTGGCAAGCAAATATTCTTTAGACAATCAAATAGCTAATTCTAACTCCATTCAACAAATGAACTCATTTAGTTTGCTGTGGTTTATATGGGAGACTATCCACCATGGCAGATTTTTAAAAAACTGTATGAAAGTTCAATGTTCTATTCTACAGGTACACTTCCATAATAGCAAGTAATTTTTAACTTTTGCTCTCAATTTCCAAAGTAAAACTCCTGCTTCCTCCATCCATGCTGCATGATTAATTTGGGGTTTCAATAAGAGTACTTTTTGGACCAGATCATGGGGCTACTTGTAAAAAATTTTGTCTATACCTATGTAAAGGTATGCCTGCCTGTAGTCCACACCTTGTACCAAGGTGGGAAATTCTCTATTTACACAAGAATACAAAGCAGGTACTTGAACTTTCATAAAAGAGGGTTTGCCACTATATGCGATAATAAAATTATCATTTTAAAAAAAAGTGAAACACCTTTGGTGTGTCTAAGATTCCAAACAAAATGGTTTCTGCATTTCCTCAAGATGTTTAGTGACAGTCTGATAAGCAAAGCAGTCTGAGCAAGAAATAGGAAATGCAGAAATAGGTTTTTGTCTGGTTGCATATAATCTTTGTTCTTTTTAAGCTCTGTTAGCTCTGAAATATATTTTTGGGCTACTTCACTGTTTTTGACAAGACAGCCTGATACTTCTATCAAACAAATGACTTTCATATTGCAACAACCTTTGTTAAGAACCACTCAAAATTCTCTGGGGGAAAAAAAAAAAAACCACCATATGACACTCCTCAGCAAGGTCCATCCCAAAGTACTTAGCCAATCGTGTAAGAAACCGGACCAAGATCCTGAGAGAGTAATGGTTAAGTCTAGTATTCCCCAAACCACATAACAATTGTTCTGTTTTTTAAAGGCGTGTTGGCAGTCTAATAGAAAATAGTATCCTTGGCTTCCCTGGCTCTTAGAGAATCAAAATGTCCATTAAAACCTAATCAGTCTTGGGACGCCTGGGTGGTTCGGGTCATGATCTCAGGGTCCTGGGATCGAGTCCCTCATTAGGCTTCCTGCTCAGCGGGGAGCCTGCTTCCTCCTCTCTCTCTGCCTGCCTCTCTACTTGTGATCTCTCTCTCTCAAATAAATAAATAAAATCTTAAAAAAAAACCAAAAAACTAATCAGTCTTGTCCCACATCAGGCTCCTCGCTCAGCAGGGAGCTTGCCTCTCTCTGCCTCTGACTGACAGTGCTCTCTCTCTCTGACAAAATAAAATCTTAAAAAAAAAAAAATATCGGGACGCCTGGGTGGCTCAGTTGGTTGGACGACTGCCTTCGGCTCAGGTCATGATCCTGAAGTCCCGGGATCGAGTCCCGCATCGGGCTCCCAGCTCCATGGGGAGTCTGCTTCTCTCTCTGACCTTCTCCTCGTTCATGCTCTCTCTCACTGTCTCTCTCTCAAGTAAATAAATAAAATCTTTAAAAAAAAAAAAAATATCAGTCATATAGTAAATAATGTCTAATTCAGCATTTCACAAACTTATCTACCTAGAATCATTTTTTCCTCCAATAGAATCTTTCACAATCACCATTTCGGACTTCTTGGTTTAACAGGAATCTGAACCATCCATTTTAATGGTACTGCCAGCACTAGAAATTTACATAGCTAAACATAGCTTTGTTCTTCATGGAAATTCCTTCACTGAATTTGAAGTCTGTTTGACTGCTTTTGGAGAAACTATTCTATTCAACATTTTTATGTAAAAGAACCATACATAAAAATTAAACTTTTTTTCCACATATTTGAAAAATAAGACAATGTTAGTTATTTGGAAAATCAATGAATTCAGCTGTGCTCAAAGTGACAAAGACTTTCACGGCTGCCTCTAACCTAAGGCTTTCGAAAGCGTTCATGACCAACTTCTTACAAAAAAAAAAAAAGCAAATATATCACATGTGAATCTAGAAAATAAGCAGAAATGTTTGTAGAAATAAACATACTACCTATCAGTGCCTATGGCACAAAAGAAGTTTAATTAACACTTTTCAGTGGGAATTCTAGGGATCTCTCTCTCTCTCTCTCTCTCACAAACACAAACACACACACACACACACACACACCTTCCCAAACCAAGATATGCTACTAAGGATCTAAATATTAAAATTCAAGAGATCTTGGGTAAAAGAAATATCAATATGCAGAAAAAGTACAAAATGAGCCCAAGTGATAAGAAGGAAATTGGCACTGTCCCTACTCCATTTAGGCTGGGCCAGCTACTGCTGCCCTGGGACTTCCCAAGAACCACTGAGAGGGGCAGAGCTGGGGCGCCTGGGTGGCTCAGTTGGTTAGGCATTTGACTCCCTAATTTCAGCTCAGGTCTTGATCTCAGGGTCATGAGACTGAGCTCTGCTTCAGGCTCCCCATTCAGCAGTGTCTGCTTGAGATTCTCTCTCCTTCTCCCTTTGCCCCTCCCCCCACTCATGCTGTTTCTATACATAAATAAATACTTTTTTAAAAAGAGAGAGAGGTGGGGCGCCTGGGTGGCTCAGTGGGGGGCGCCTGGGTGGCTCAGTGGGTTAAGCCGCTGCCTTCGGCTCAGGTCATGATCTCAGGGTCCTGGGATCGAGTCCCACATCGGGCTCTCTGCTCAGCAGGGGGCCTGCTTCCCTTCCTCTCTCTCTGTGATCTCTTCCCTTCCTCTCTCCTACTGTGATCTCTCTGTCAAATAAATAAATAAAATCTTAAAAAAAAAAAATTTTTTTAAAAAATAAAAAAAAAAAAATAAAAAGAGAGAGAGGAAAAAAAAAGAGGCAGAGCTGTAGATTCTTGGCTACTGTCTGGAGCTTCCCCAGGCTTCCTTTGCCATCACGGGGGTGTGGGGGAGGGTTGCGCATGATGGAAGCCTTTTAGGATGTATCAACAGAGGAGAGCAGAACTGAGAAAGGCCATTTAATTCCTGGGTCAAGTACTAACCAATTTACTCCATGAACTCTGGTTATAGAAGTCAATATATATATTTTTTAATTTTTAGATATTAACATGTAAATGAAAGAAACCAGGTTAATCAGCAGTACTGATGGTCACATTATAGGTGCAAACAGTTAAAGTCATTTGCTCCTTCCTTTAACAAATATCCTATCATGAACAAAAATTTGCAAGAACCAAAATAATACTTTGTTTAAAAATTACTCATCAACTCACAACCATTACCTTGTTACTTACCCTTAAAAAAATAGCTCCATTTATGTCCTACTTTTTTCCTGACAAGCAATCTCAACCCCATTCGAATATATTTACTATTTAATGGATACACAATGGCCTACCAAGTGTTATTCCCATACTTTAGTCAATCACATATTTTTAGGGTTCAGGTTGCTTACAAACATCTATTCTTATGAGGAAAATCTTCATATACATAGTTTTTGTCTATCTCCTTAGGAAAGATCTCCAAAATGGGATGACTAGACCATAAGGTTAAATAGTTGTCATGACTCAATGTATAATACAAAGCTGCTTTCTTATTAAAAAGGTGGGAGCATTCTAGTGTGTAGTGCTATCAACTGCACCAGTTTTCACTCCCACCCTGACTTCTGATACCTGAAAGAAAAAAATTCCTACTGATATAAATGAAGAAGTTCACTGTCTCTAATTTGCACTTCTGATTATACAATTTAACTATTTCACCCATAGTTAACAGTATTATTTCCACTTTGGTGAGATGCCTATCACATGTATGTATTATATGTACTATAATTACAAGGACCGTAAAATGTTCTCAGTTTGTATGAGGTTTTCAGAAAATAATAATCTTCTGTCTCTAGCCTATGACAATTTCTATATAACTTGCGATTTTTGCTAATGACAAAAACTACATTGCTATTTTATAGAATGGATACTTAAGCCTTTAGATATTAAACTCAGATGAGCACACACACAGTATTTCTGCCCTGTCCTTTACTGTCTTCTCAAGAACCTAAGACAACTGAACTACCCTATTTGCTCTATGAAAGAGAAAGACTGCGAACCATTAAGCGAAGCGTTACCACCTCCCACCAACATGCACATAGGCATGTGTGCACACACAGTGGTTTAGAGAGATGGCATGAAATTACTGTACATCTTGTATGTGACTCTATCCCAAAATTACTTTTTTGGAAACCTCTAAGAATGTTTTAACCTAAGAGAAATACTCCTGAGTTCATGATTAGAAGCTATGATTCAAATTGTATTTTAAGACCCATCACTTTTTTAAAAAAATCAATTTAAATTGCAACTTAACTTGACAGCATGACAGGTTAATGTAGGAAAGTAGGGCTTCAAAAAAAAAAAATTAAACTTGGATCTTAACGTAAATACAGAGGAAATCTATAAAACTATTGACATCCAATATTGCTTGCCCCCTAATCAAAGATTCTACCAGTTATAAGATGCAGAGATGTTAAAAATGTGAAAATACAAGCAACTTAGAATAAATGAAATGCATTATTAAAGGCCAAATGTGTAAAATTATGCAACTGTAAGTGTAGTAAATGATTTTTCCTTGTCAAAATATTAGGGAAAGAAGGAAGTGACCAAGAAAGTGTCAAAGCAGTGTGTTTCACAAGGAGATTGTTTCAATATATTGATTTCAATATATTCCAATTAAATAGAAGATGTCAGCAGTTTTTCTGGGCCAGCTGCTGGGCACCTGTTCACTTAAGGCTTCCTGCACTTACTGAACTACGCCGTCATCCTTACACCGGACCGTGCTCATTTTATGGCCCATTAACACAAGTCTCTCAAGTCTTAAAATTACCTTCATTTTATCCCTGAGTCCACACCTTCCAGGAAATTCCTAATTCTTCTGCTTCCTACCTCTGGCTTCTAAACCACTTCTGTACCTGAATCTACCTTGGTTCTCAGTCCTGCCATTTCGTAGTGAAGTGCGTCTTTTTTCCTTTACACACTTCTAAGGAGTATTTTTGCTCAGTTTCTTGAATGTCAGAGAACATTTCTGGGCTGCGAGTTACCTTTATTTCATTTCACACTGGGCAATGTTAATATTTTAATTCTAAAACCTAAGTACTTTAACACACACACACACACACAAACGGTAAGGGAAAATAGTAGTATCCAAAGTAGCCCACATGATAAATCATTCAATAAATTCTACCACAGTATGCCATATATCTGTGATTTATATCCCTGATCTATCATCTCATTTTCAAAACGTGAACAACTCAGTTTATACCCCTCAGAGCCCATCTTCTCATGTGTAAAACATTTAATTTTTATACTATGTAACACAGAACATTGTTCGTGAGGATGGAAAGAAATGCAAGAGCCATCCACGTTAACATATAAAGCACAATAAATGACCAAAAAAAGCTTTCACAAGCGAACTCAGAAGCAAAAACTGAACATTCAGCATTTCATTGTAAAGTGCATGAAATGTCCACTCATTACTCTCAGCCAATATCACCTCAAGCAAATATGTGCTTTGGCGAACACTAAAGGGAAAGGACTCAAAGTCACACAAGCAGTAAGAATTTCTCACAGTGATTTTGGTTTAAATATCTAGTTCTCCTGCTGCTGTCATGCAGATCACTGTGTGCCCTCTCCTTGCTGCTTCCATGTAATGTAACCTAGAGATCACTGCACAGCAGTGAGGACCTTGCTCTTCTTTACAGCTGCGTAGCTCTCCACTACGTGGAGGCACCAGTTGATTTTACCAGCCTCTTACTGGACACTTATTAGTTATTTCTAATACTCTGCTCTTGAAAATATTGCAACATAAACTGTGTGAATATGTGATTTCATACCTGTGGGGTATATCTTCAGAATAAATTCCTCGGGGTAGGACTTCTGGGTTAAATCTATCTGCAATGTTGTGAGATTGGGCCGATTTCCCCTTTATGGGGTCAGACCATTTTGCATTTCCAACAGCAACGTACGAATGTAACTGTTCCTTCACAGTCTCACCAAAGAATGTGGTATCAGTGGATTTTTTCTCCCAATAGGAGAGAAACCATAGTATAGCTTTATTTTGCATTTCCCCTGTGCATGAAGACATGTTTAAGGGTCATCTGCATTTGTTCTGTGGCTTGCGCTTCATATCTTTGTTGTAAGTCGCTCTGTATTTTAGGCCTGTATTGTTTTTCAGTTCAGTCTCCTCTTGCCTCCCACCTGAACTACCGGAACCAGACTTCTACCTGGTCTCCCTGCTTCCATCCAGGCCTATCTTACACATGCTCACACAGTGGCTAGTCTGTTTGTTTTTAAAGAATTAATGTCATTCCCCTTTATATAATCCTCCAAAAGTTTCCCATTACAACTAAACTAAGATCCCAATTTTTTGTGAAGCCCCAGTATTCTAAAGGTCTGAATCTACCACATTCCTGTTGGCATCCCTCACCCTGCGGCTTCCATCCCGGTGTCTTCCTGTCTTTGCCTGCACCAGCATATTCCCACGTGAGGAACTGATCGAAGCATCTTCTCCCATATCCTCCCATAGCTCCCTCTCACTTTAAGGGCTGTACACTTGTCACTTGAAAGCAGCAGTCTTACACCACTTCGTGGAAACCTGTCCTCCAATCCTTGACCTTCTTTCACCACTTCACTATCTGAGGTTCTTTCAATATTCACGTGCTGTCTAACCCTAGGTTCCTCTAGCATCTAAGAAGTTAAGGTTATAGGCTTTGCCCTGTTTATGTCTGTCCTGCATCTGGAACAATGCCTAAAAAAATCTCTGTTTCAGTGTGCCCAAATCCAGTTAAGCTTCTCCCAATTTCCCCAACTAAGATTTCTTCTAATGCTTCTTTGGAGAAGTCATCTTAGACCGGCATGACTTTCAGATCTCTTGTAGTAGTTATTTCGAATTAAAGACATAAGACAGTCTACAAAGAACCACAAAAATCTCAAGGAGGAATTCTAACATCCAGTGAAAAACCAAAAGTAACTTCAATTTGGTATAAGAACATTTAATGTTAAAGTACTTTACCTACAAAAAGAACAAGACATAAGACAAAGAATACCATCTGAATTCTAAAGAGAGGTACAATGCAGCAGTTTTTATCTGTGTCCCCAGAATAAGGCATGATAATGGGATTGTGTTCTGTTTTACTATAAGAGATGCCCAACCATAAAGGGTAGGTAAATGAGTGTTGCTCCAACCATTCAAAGATACACTAAACAGTTATTAAAAGGCATGTGGTAGAGCTATGTGCAGCTCCATGGAAATATATCCTGAGTGCTCTCTGGGGGTCAAGCACAGTTCCAGGAACTTTATGCCATTATTTCTCTTTAACACAAAAAGCTATATGGAGGGATCGAGTCCTGTATAGGGCTCTCTGCTCCTCGGGGAGCCTGCATCCTCCTCTCTCTCTGCCTGCCTCTCTGCCTACTTGTGATCTGTCAAATATTATAAATTAAAAAAAAAAAAATAAAGCTATAAAGCGGCACATGAAGCTATCTCATTTTTGTAAAGTTAACAAAATAAAATTAACAAATGTTTATATACAAATGAAAGGTTTAGGAATAAGAAACACTAAAATATTAATAAAAGTTCTGGATTTTCTAAGTGAATGACTTTTTTGTATATATATTTATTTTTAAGATTTTATTTGATAGAAATCACAAGTAGGCAGAGAGGCAGGCTGAGAGACAGGGGGAAGCAGGCTTCCTGCTGAGCAGGAAGCCCGACCCCAGGACCCTGGGATCATGACCTGAGCTGAAGGCAGAGGCTTTAACCCACTGAGCCACCCAGGTGCCCCTTTTTTGTATTTTCTAAATATTTTACAGCAAATGCCTATTGTCATTTAAAAAAAAAAAAAAAGTGTTTAAAATAGCTATTGGAAAGAGGAAAGCTCTGTTGCTCAGAGGTTTTTCCACATCAGATTGACAATTCTTTCCTCACTCACTCTTCAGGGGAAGGGGGAAGAAGGGGTCACTTGAGAGAGAACTTTTGGCAAGCAAATTAGCGAAGACTGTAAGGTTGGAACATAAAAGGCTGTATGAAAAGTTGATGAGTAATATAAGGTCGGATAATAGGACTTTACTGTCTTATTTTGTGTTATTGATACTACCACCAGTTATTGTGGATACACTGTTAGATAAAGGTAAGGTAGTAGAAAAATTCTTTTGAGTCTATCTGAAATCTATATTAGGTTCTTAGGAATATCTCTTTGAAATGGCTTACAAATGTTTCAATGTTAAATTTCAATGTTTCAATGTTAAATGTTGAAATGTTTCAGAAAAACAAGGCACAACATTATTTATGGAGGTTTCTGTCTAAGAAAGGAACCAATTAAATTCTTCATCATGGAAAAGCCAAAATGTTCTCTATTTAAGTAGGTATTTCTTAGTTCCCCTGTAAAAATTGTCTGAAATAGAGACATTAAAAGCAAACTTTCAATGTGCCTGCACTTCATAGTTGGTGTTCTGACCCTGTTTCTATGGAAACCTAAGAGGCAAATGCTGAAATTGAGGGTTCTCTTATCATTTTATTGAACATCAAAGAAAATTAAGACAAACTAAAATGAATTTTAACTATGTTAAATATAAAAGGTAAATTGTATATTCACGAACTTTTTTTTTTTTTTAAACTTTTCTGGTTTAACACTCCTTATAGTCCTATACTTAATACTGGGTAACTTACCTTATCAGCTTTTCTTACTGTTCCTGTGTCCAGGGCATTCTTGGCTTATTCGAGATCACCAGAACAAACTCTTTTAAATGCATCAACGCGTTTACCCGACTGGTTAATCTAGGCTATATCATGACTTCTTTTAGTCTTATCTACTGTAATAATTACAGACATGGAAGGGAGAGGTAAAGTTGCTTCTGAATTGCAAATCATCAAGCTAAGCGGAGACAGGCCTATCGCATGGATAAATAATAACAGATGCATTCTAAAGAGGTTTTTAGGCACCCCAAGAACTGAATTTGGCAATCCATCCCTTCCATGTCAGTTTCTTCTGTTCAGCTGCTGTGTTACAGTCATTGCCCATCTCAGAATCTCTCCTCCATCAGCAATGCAGGGAGAACACACTCATGCCCTTATGTGTAGTTGGAAGGGCCAAATCAGACAGACATGAAGATGTGTCACAAAATCTTCAAAGAATTATTAAAAGGTCCAAATTTGGTCTCTCTTCCAACACTACCCATCTACTAACTACTTTGACCAATCACTCAGAGGCTTGCTTACCTTACAGCACCAAGAAGAGCGGAAGTTTTCACAAGTATTTACATGCTTTGTGTTTAAAAGTACAATGAACTCAAATAATTTGCTCATTCTTTTACAACACTTCAATATTCTGAAAAAGCAGTGCTTTCCAGTTACAAAGCCATACCCATCATATGGGTAAATCCACAGGCTTAATTATTATAACTCAAATTAACAGCCCACCTAAAGTTTACATAGAAAAAGAACTAGACATTTCCCCTAGGAAATAATGAAATAAGCTGGGGCACTCAAATGAAACAAATGGGCTAATGGGGCTTTAACATCTTTATGATACAATGTTTTCTACTTCAAAGGATATAAGACTTCATTAAAGAGCCAGGCAGTTACTCAGAATTATCTTTACCTAGTCATCCCTTTCCAAAATTCCAGAGGCAAAAATCAAACATTTCCTCTTTACCCTCCCCCCTCCCCCAACCGTTTAGTCAGAACTTTTACCCCAACATTCTTAAAGTTGAACAGGATTCTATAGACAGGAGCGGGGGAGGAAGGAAAGAGAGATTTGGAGACATTCTTGTGCAAGATCTGACACTTTAAAAAACATATATTTTATTTATTTATTTACTTATTTATTTATTTGAGTGGGAGAGAGAGAGAGAGAGCGCGAGCCCACAAGCAGGCGGAGGGGCAGAGGAGGAGGGAGAAACAGACTCACTGCTGAGCAGGGAGCCCGGTGCGAGGCTCCATTCCAAGACTCTGGAATCCTGACCTGAGCCGAAGGCAGACACTTAACCGACTAAGCGACCTTGGCACCCCAGGATGACACACATCTTAATTACCAAACCTTTATATTACAAATTAAGGTCTAAATTTATGGCTTGTTTTTTTTTTTTTTTTTTTTCCTCTCCGGAAACTTTTGACCAATCAATCGTCTCATTAACCACCCGCCTCTCATTTTTAGAACGGGCAACAAGTAAGTGAAGTCTGTTAAGTCACTGAGGTAGGGCTGAAGACCTATTTGGGCCAAAGTGGGAATTAAAAGTAATGAGAACTGCCCGGATTCTCCGTTCGGTATAAGAAGTACTTCTGGTAGCCCTGGCAGTAACGTTCCGCACCGTTCACAGTTATTTCAAGACCCTTCCTCCCATCATTTTCTTCCCGTCCGTCTTCAAATTCTAGAGGAAGGCAGCTTCCACCGAGGCTGCTGAAAACCGCCTACTTAGGAACACCACACGGACTCTCCCAGGCCAGTCTGTACTGTGAATTTCAATAACAGAGCCGTAACAATGCGTCTCAACTGTCCCGCGTGTCCAGTGCCTTAACGGGTGGGAGGAAGGATACCATCAGGCTCTTACCTGGTTTCTTCGCTTCGGTACGCACAGGGAGAGGAGGTGGACGGGGGATTTACATTTTGGGGAGAGAATAGACCAAAAAGTCTTCATAAAAAGTCTTTATAAAAGTCCCCCGAGATGTTAAGTAGACCGACAAACAGGAAGGAGTTGCGCCTGGGGGGGGGGGGGGTCTCGGGCCGGGCTGGGAAATGGGAAGAGGGGAAAGAACCGAGCGTTCGGGGCAGGGAAGAGGGAGAGCAACTGGCCGGACACGACGGGGAAAGAATAAGGGGTGGGGACGCCAGGCAGAGCCAGCCTTGATCCCCGGCGCCCAGCCCTGGGCAAGCCGGCTCCGGGCAGGAAGGCGCCCGAGGCGGCGGCTGCGTCCCCGGGGGACCGCCCGAGAGCGGAGAGCGTCGGCCCCCGAGAGGGACGAGAGGTGCCCGCCTCCTCCTTACCTTCAGGCATCTCCCGGTCGCTGATGTGCTGCAGGTGGTGGCCCTCGCCCGCTCCGAAATCCAACTCGGCGGGCTCCACGGCAGCAGGCGCCGGCGCTACTGCCACCGCGTCCCCGGCCGCAGCCTCGTAGATCTCGGACTCGTAGTCGGGCACCGCCGACCCCTTGCGCCGGCCCAGCTTGGGGCTGGCATTGGGGGACACGCAACAGGTCAGGGTGTTCCCCATGGGGCGCCTCCACTCCTCGCCGCCTTCACTCGCCCCCGACTCCGCCGCGCTCAGCAGCTACCCCCTCCCCCAACAATGGCGCGGTCGGCACCGGCAGCCCCGGGCTACGCCGGGGCTGCGCCGCGCATGCAGGCGCGGCCTCGCCCGCTGTCCGATGGTCCGCCCAGCCGCCGGGCCCGGGGCAGGGCTCCGGCCCCGGCCGCACCCCCGCCGCCGCGCCGCTGCCGCCGCCTCCCCCAAGCCAACTAGTCTGTGAGGGCGGTGACCAGCCCGGCTTATTTAAAAGGGGTGGGGACCCGACAAGCGCTGAGACGCGCAGCCACTGCCGGGAGAGAGCGCGGTCGGGGCTCCTCCTCCTTCCGCCGCCACCTCCCGACTGAAGTCCGCTGGCCTGGCTGGCGCCTGCCAACCGGAACGCATTCTGTGGTCACCTGGTTACAAGGGACCAATCACGCCCAGAGTTCCCTCCACGCGCCCGCCTCGGTGCGGTGGCACGTGACTCACAATGCCCCGCCCCCGCCCCGCGGCGGCTCCGCCCCCCGCGCGGCGCGCCTCCGACTCCAGCTCCCATTCATCTCGCGCAGCCGGGAGTTTTCCGGTTCTGCGGGAAGCGCTGCGGGCGTTTGTGGCTCCAAGCTGCCCTGGGTCGGTGGGCTTTACAGAAAGTCTTGTTAGTAAAGAGCCGATGCCGTCAGGAGCTCGGTTGCAGCGGGTCCGACAGCTGACTCATGGGATGCATTGGTCGCCGAACTTAGTTCCCCCCGAGTTGTTGACCGTTTTCGTAACCAGACGCCCCTCTCTTGCCCCCCAAGTTTCAGTTTTCGCCTGCCACGTAAGCGCAGCCACTCCCGGAGCCCTGGCCCCGCTCGCAGGAAGGCGCTGTGGCTGTGTGTCTTGCATGAGACTCGAGGACACGTCACCCTCCCTTTCGTTATCGGTGAAATGGGGACCGACCTGGTCCCTCCCAGCCCAGAAACGCGGGGATTCACCAACTCGCTTTTCTCCCTTCCGTTTACTCCCTTCCAAGGCAGGAGTTTCCAGGTGTTTTATCTTTGGCCAACAGTCCACTAAGCACGATTTTCTCATACGAAATTGAGAACCACAAAACGGGGTGACAACGGTCCTGATTTGATGATGATGATAGTTTGGCAAGCACTTAACTGCGTGCCCTACCCCGTTCCAAGTGAGGCACTCCTTTAACCCTCAAACACAATCCTTTTACAGATACTAAAGAAGAAATTGAGACGAAATAACATTGGACACGTGATCGCTCAGGTGTGGGGCCGGGATTTGATCCCAGATAGTGCAGATCACCCCAGGCACCTTATCGTGATTACCAGAAAATAAAGACAGAAGTAAAACTTGAGAGGAAGTGACATGGTATATCAGGATTTTTTTTTTTTTTTAAGGAAGGACAATTTTTTAATGTAGATTTTAAAATGTTTTCCCTTCATTTAATATTCTCTCCCACATGCTAGGCACTGTATGTGAGAAAGCCTCCTGCCCTCAGTGAGCTCACAGAGATGACAAAACAAAGGCTTAGAGAATCCTACTGTCTGAGGTCAGACTGCTGGAAAGGGCTTGAGTCTGGGAGTCAAACCTAGAACTAACTGACCCCATAGTAGATGCTGAGGGACAGAGGATAGATTTTATCCTGCAAACATGTGACAATTGAATAACGTAAAGTCAAGGAATCACTTTCAGATGGTTTGTAGCGAGACAAATAAGGACTCAAGGAGGCAACAAGGCCAATTCAGAAACTTTGTGTTCAACTAGGACAGAAGGCAGTGGCAGTGACTGAAGTGGAGGGAAAGGCCTTCAGATGTTTAGGGAGATGGAATCGAAGGGCTTAATGACTAGATATGGAGAGACAAGTGAAGAGGGAGGCAAAAATGGCTACCAGGGTCCTAGCTTGGCGGACTGGGTAGACAGCAGTGACTCTCTCCTAGAGAGAGAATACAGGAAGAGGAACAGGTTTGAGGAGGAAGATAATATTTGCCTGTTAAGTGGGACATGCGAAAGGAGCTGTCTGGTGGAAAGTTGGATATTTACCTCTTTTGACTGATCTGTTTTGTAATATCCCAACTTACATTTTCAAAAATAACACATATTAAACCAAAAAAAAGAAAAAAGGAAACATAATCAGGGAAACTTCCTAAAGCTGACATGCTAAGAATATAACATTTGTTAATGATTACTTTCACAGAACAACTTGGTTGTTCATAGAACACTATGGTTTTAGCGAATGAAGCATTTTATGTAAAATAAAACTGTTAAATGAATAAACATGTAAAATTGTGTTTTCATTAGAATATATAGAAAGTATTTTAAGCCACGGGTACAGAAATGACTGTCTTAAGAAGATGTGTGTAATTAAAAAGATTTTTTTTTTAAAGAAAGACTGGGGGCGCCTGAGTGGCTCAGTGGGTTAAGCCTCTGCCTTCGGCTTGGGTCGTGATCTCAGGGTCCTAGGATCGAACCCTGCATCGGGTTCTCTGCTCAGCGGGGAGCCCGCTTCCTCCTCTCTCTCTCTCTCTCTGCCTGCCTCTCTGCCTACTTGTGATCTCCGTCTGTCAAATAAATAAAATCTTAAAAAAAATAAATACATAAAAAAAGAAATAAAAAGAAAGACTGGAGAATAGAGAGATTTAAGAGGCATTTAAGTAAAGCCTGAAAAGGTGAGCAGTGAACTCAAAGGACCTGAGTATTAATCAGGAACGACTGATGGATCAAGTGAGTCCCGTGAGGGTGGGGGCCACAGCTGCCTCTCATTACAGGGCTACACCTAGAACAGTGCCTGGCAGGTAGGCAGGCAATAAGCAATTCCCTGCGGGGTCCAGGATGGGAAAGCTACAAATGCCTTTGGCTATGGCAACTGGGAGACTGGGGATGTGTGTGAGGCAGATGGCAGGTAGTGAGTAAAGAAGTGAATCGGAGGTGGGACAGGGAACACCAGGACTGAGGGCGTCTCTTCCCAAACATTTGACTGAGAGATGCAGTAGTAGTTAGAGGGCGGTGTATGATTAAGGATTTTTTTTTTTTAAGATGAAAAAAAAAGTGAGTCTATTTATTTGTTAAAGGTAAGAGTCAATGGAGAAAAAACGTTTGAAGTTACAGAAGATAAGAGAATTATAGGAGCAAGGTCTCTGAGAAGGCAAAAGTGAGGTACTCCAGAGTTAGGAGAGATTAGCTTTGGACTGATAGGAAAGCAAGGAAGAGGGAAGGACCTGTGTGGCCACATAGACATTTCTAATAAAGGAGAGGCTTAGGAAGAGCTCATCTGGTGACCTCTCTGTTTCTCTATTTTAATGAGCTTCTACTTGGAAATCTCCTCTGGGGAAGAGAGAATGACGTGTAGATAAGTCCACACTTCATAAAAGCTCAGTATATTTATGTAAAAAAGTAAATATCTTCCCTCAAAGGTGGGTAAATTGGAGAGACACTTGACCACAAATCTTGTATAGCTCTAGTATAAGCAGGTATGTTGCAAAAGTAGATGGGGCTAATTTTTTCCCCCAAATAGTTAAATTACAACAACTCTGGGGTGCAAGTAAAAACAAAATTAAGAAGAAAATGACACGTAATTGCAAAAAATGTGAACATTTAAGACACTTTAACCACATAAGATACCCAAAAATGGACGAAAGGGAGGAATGTCCTCCTTTATTAGGATGGCAGAAAGAAAAGGAAAGGTAACCTCAAAAATCAGAGAAGCAGGCACGCCTGAAACTAAAGTAACTTTTATGTGTCAACTATACTCAAAAGAAAAAAATAGAGAAAAATCTAAATATCAAAGAAGCAGGGATAATTAATACTTAATTTAATTGTTTAAAAGATGTAAAATACGGTTTGGGGACAAAAATTGACAATAAATTGAAATTGGGAAAGCACAGTAGAATTGTAAAGATTCAGTAAAGTTTAGGTTTCCATGAACAACATATTGTTAAATCCTCAGTGACTACATTCCATGATAATAATAATAATATTGTCTGAGGGGCACCTGGGTGGCTCAGTGGGTTAAGCCTCTGCCTTCGGCTTGGGTCATGGTCTCAGGGTCCTGGGATCGAGCCCCACATCGGACTCTCTGCTCAGTGGGGAGCCTTTCCCCCACCCCCTGCCTGCCTCTCTGCCTACTTGTGATCTCTCTCTCTCTCTCTCTGTCAAATAAATAAATAAAATCTAAAATAATATAATAATAATATTGTCTGAAGTTCTAGGAATGTCATGAGATGCCATTTTTTTTAAAGATTTATTTTTTTAAAAAGATGTTACTTATTTGAGAGAGAAAGAGAGCAAGAGCATGAAGAAGGGCAGAGGGAGAAGCAGACTCCCCACTGAGCAGGGAGTCAGATGTAGGACTTGATCCCAGACCCCAGGATCATGACCTGAGCTGAAGGCAGATGCTTAACCGACTGAGCCACCACCCAGGCTCCTCAAAGATTTATTCATTTTAGAGATAGCGCATGAGCACATGACGGGGATAGGTAGAGAGAATCCCAAGCAGACTCTGTGCTGATTGTAGAGCACAATGCATGCTTGATCCCACAATCCTGAAATCACAACTCCAGCCAAAACCAAGGGCTGTTCACTTAATCAACTGCACCAGCCAGGGACCCCTTCAAATGCCATTTTGGATGATTCCTATAGACTTGAGACAATGCCCAAGATTATGTTATAAAATAGTGCTTGCATTTAACAATAGACACACATCAAGGGTGCCTGGGTGGCTCAGCGGATTGAGCCTCTGCCTTTGGCTCATGTCATGATCTCAGGGTCCTAGGATCAAGCCCTGCTCGGGCTCTCTGTTGGGCAAGAAGCCTGTTTCCCTTCTCTCTCTGCCTGCCTCTTCCTGCTGTGATCTCTCTTTCTCTGTGTCAAATAAATAAATAAAATCTTAAAAAAAGAAATAGACACACATCAAAATAGATATGCATGACTTTGAAAATTAAAGAATCTTAACACTTGCTAAGAAAACATTGGAAAGCAGAGCACGTGGGTGGCTCAGTCGTTAAGCATCTGTCTTCCGCTCAGGTCATGATCTCAGGGTCCTGGGATCAAGCCCTACATCGAGCTCTTCACTCAGTGGGGAGCCTGCTTCTCCCTCTCCGACTCCCCCAGCTTGTGTTCCCTCTCTCGCTGTGTCTCTCTCTGTCAAATAAATAAAAATAAAATCTTTTTAAAAAAGAAAACATTGGAAAGCATTGTTATAAAACTAGATTTTAAAATATTTTGTTTGAAAAAGACATTGGAGAGCATTAAGAAAAGACTCTATTACAATTATCACATGATCTCACTGATAGGAGGAATTTAAGAAACAAGACAGAGGATCATAGGGGAAGGGAGGGAAAAATGAAACAAGATGAAACCAGAGAGGGAGACAAACCACAAGAGACTCTTAATCTCAGGAAACAAACTGAGGATTTTTGGAGGGGAAGGGGGTGAGAGGGATGGGGTGGCTGGGTGATGGACACTGGGGACTGTATGTGCTATGGTGAGAAAAAACAACAACAACAACTCTATCCTTCAATGACAGAGCAAAGGGAAACAAAGAGTAGCAATGTGATTTGAATTAAGCAAGAGTTTGATTCTGTGATAGAAACTGAGAACCTGCATGTGCCTACTGATGCCTTTTAAAAATTTTATTTATTTATTTGAGAGAGAGAAAGTGACAGAGCACAAGCAGGGGGAGTGGCAGAGGGAGAGAGAGAAGGAGTCTCCCAGCTGAGAAGGGAGCCACATGTGGGACTTAATCCAAAGACCCCGAGATCATGACCTGATCCCAAGGCAGATGCTTAAGTGACTGAGCCACCCAGGGGCCCTGGGGAGGACTTTGTGGTTAGTGTTTCATATGGGTCTGGAATAAACTCATATTTCATCCATTTAATACCTGTTCAATACTTAAGCCTTTACCACATACCACCCACTTTTTAAGTGTTGAAGATGTTCTGATCAAAATAAACAAGTCCCTGTTCTCATGAAATTGATCTTCCCATAAGTGAGTCAACAGTCAGTGTTGTCCATCACACCTCAAAATCAAGGTCCAGAATGACTATAGAATCTTCATTCCAGACATCAGAGCAGAGGAAAGGAATGGAGATTTTTAAGATGCACATAGCCCAGAACTTACATATCACTGACTTAAAGCATGGTCATACGACCACACATGGCTGTAATGAAGGCTCAGAAAATGTAATCAAACGGCTGAGTAACTACTGTAGAAGGGATAACAGGATATGCACGGTAACTAACACTCTGTGCTATCATCTACAAGTGAAGTTTAGAGAAGTTTCAGCTTAAAGCAAAAGGGATCATGATAAAATTTCATATCCTTTTGCAAGCATATATGAAAACTTAAACAGAGAGTTCTGTAATAATCTTTTCTTAAGAGGACAGAAAAAGTGGTGAGAGGCTTAAACTATAGAATAAAACTAGCTTAGATGCACAAAAGATTTTATGACAGTCAGGTGATTAGGACTATGTATTACATGTGTGTTGCGACTAACTGGATTCCATCTTGACTATGATGACGAGTATTATAGAATAGGATTTTGTGTGTAAGTAATATGTACATTTTCTTTTTCTGGGCAGAGAGTCTACCCTTATCACCATATTCTCTATGACATATGTGAATAAAAACATTAAGAATTATTACTATATCTGATTTGATATGGAACTTGACTTTTCTCATTCCCAACTTTAGAAAATTATAATTGGTACTTTTTAGTAAGTGGGGCATTTGATGGTCCTGACATTCGTATTTAAGAAAACAATCCAGTGCCTTTTCCATCTGTCTCTTTCCACACCTTCTGAACTGTTCTACCTTCTCTCTTCTCGTTGTATGAAGGTTTCTTCTGGCCCACTGAAGTCAGTTGAGATGAGAATGTTCATTTATTTGAAATGACGCTCTGAAAAAAATTTTTAAAGCTGTTAGTTCGGGGCGCCTGGGTGGCTCAGTGGGTTAAGCCGCTGCCTTCGGCTCAGGTCATGATCTCAGGGTCCTGGGATCGAGTCCCGCATCAGGCTCTCTGCTCAGCAGGGAGCCTGCTTCCCTCTCTCTCTCTGCCTACCTCTCCGACTACTTGTGATCTCTCTCTGTCAAATAAATAAAGAAAATCTTTAAAAAAAGAAAACTTTTAAAAAAAGTGGTAGTGCCATACCACTAGGGCAGTTAATGTTCATTGAACAGGTCAGTTCTGGCCCTGAATGTCCATTGTGATTACAACTCAACACATCAGGGCACTTTCTAGGACGAGTGCTAGGAAGGGCCTACAGTTTTAAGAGCCTTGGATTTTTTTTTTTTTTTTCCTTTCCTGGAGGCTTTTCTCTTCTTTGCAGTTTAACGGCTTCTTTGCTTCCCGTTGCCTTTGTCTAAGTGCTATAGGAAATCTAAAATCTTAGCCCACAGCTGTTCGGGCTCCTGGTTTTCTAAAGCAGATGCCAGCTTTCAATCCAGATCCAAAGGTTATAAAGGCATGTGATCTACACTCAACCAGTTTCCGGAAAGAGCTGCCTAGCACACTTGCCCTGGAAGTAAACTCACTGCCAAATCTACTTTAGAACAAGGCAAAGTAGAGGGGCACCTGTGATGGTTCAGTCAGTTAAATGTCTGCCTTTGTTTCAGATCATGATTGCAGAGTCTCAGGATCAAACCCCACATCAGGCTCCCTGCTCAGAAATGATTCTGCTTCTCCCCCCCCCCCTTTTTTTTAAAAATTTTTTTTTTTTTTTTTTAGAGAGAGAGCACAAATAGAGGGGGAGGGAGGCAGAGAGAGAGAGAGAGAGAGAGAGAGAGGGAAACAGGCTCCCTGCTGAGCAGAGAGCCTGATGCAGGACTCGATCCCAGGACCCTAAGATCATGACCTGAGCTGAAGGCAGCGGCTTAACCCACTGAGCCACCCAGGCACCGCTCTGCTTCTCCCTTTGCCCCTCACCCTGCTTGTGCTCTCTCCATCTCTCTCTCTTTTAAATAAATAAATATACTCTTAAAAAAAAAAAAAGCGAGGTAGAGTATAACTAAATAATGCTTGCAGTTGTTTTTTCCCAATCTTGCCGATGCTAACCCCTTCCCCCCACCAAACTTCACTATTTCTACTTGTTTCACTTGTGTGATATCTTGTTGCTTTGAAGATGTGTCAGTGTTTGATGTGCCAATTTTACTCTTAAAATGGAATTTTTGGCCAAGCTGGCTTACTGAAGTTAGAACTTTTTTCCTGTAATGATTTAGTGTGTTCCCCTCAGTGTCTTCTGGTAGCCTTTTTGACAGCAGCCTCCTGAAGTCAAGCTGATATTAGAAACACTGTAGGAGGAGCAGTCTCATTAAACTTGACAGCAGGGAAAAGTTTAAAGAAGTCTTCTTAACCAAGTTTGTCCCCTAGAAACAGAGCTCATAGGTTTTAGGGCACAGTCTTTTCCTCATGATGACTCTATTGTCCTATTGTGGAGACAAATCAATTTTTATCCTCACAGCATGGAGCGCACCCTGCACTACCTCTAGAATTTTCCATCAGAAGGGATTAGGATGGGCAGACTGGATAGATGCAGGGACCAAGAAATTTGTCTTAAGGGACACATTTGTAGAGAAAGTGAACTTAAACAATGACAACAACAAAATGTACAACTCCGATTGCATGTGGGGAGGGGAGTGGAGGAGCTATAGTCTTGGCCTCTCTGTTGAGCAGGCCTGGCTTCTTTAAGGTGCTCCTTTGAGTGATGCCCCACATCCCACGAGCTATGTCTTCTCTGTTGTACTTACTATACAGATAACATAGAACACTCTTCGTGGGGGGGGGGAAGTAGTCTGGTTATAGAGTCAATACTTGGCCGAGAAGAGGCAAAGAAAAACTGAGGAGAGAAGTGGTAACCGCCGAAGCCAGGGCCCACACCCAGTCTGCCTGTCAGAGTGCGGGAGCTGCCCCAGCTGGGCCATTCGGTCAACCTCTACTCATGCTCTGGGGCTTGTATCCAGCAGAGCCTGCTGCCAAGCTTCTCGGACTCCCTTACGCCTGGAAAATTCTGCATCTTGGGTGCAGTCCTTGCGTGGTGCAGCCTTGCATCACATTGTAGGAGAGCTGCTTCCCCACCCCACCCCCCACAGTAGAGGCACACCCCCCAGGGCAGAGCTCTTTTATTCAGGTTTTGCAACCTCAGGCTAAGTAAGATGCCTGGTTTGCAGCCGCCTCAGACACTTCTTGAATGAATGGATACATGAATGAAAAAGTTACATCTGAGAAGAGCAACAATCACAATTCAAGACCGATTATACCCATTCCTTATTTTTCCGTATTCTCTATTCTCTTTTGTGCCGCTGCTCCTAGTTTCTGCTGCCCGATAGCATTTTTTCCAACCACAGCTATTTTCTGATGCTCTCGAGAGTGTGTAGGTGAGGACTGCGCATGCGCCCCAGCACGGCCAAGGCCGCAGCCGGAGCGAGTCTGGCCACGGGAGCCGGCTGAGGGCCGCTCACCTGGGGGTGTAGGTCTGGACCCGCAGTTCTGGCTGTCAGCGGGACTCCTCCAGGTTTCCGCAGGTCGTGACTTCTGAGGCCTGAACATCTGGGCAGCTTCTTCATTCCTCCATCAGGGGCCTCCATGCCGAGGCCGGAACACCTGGGACTGGTTGTGTGTCCCTCGGGGTGTGATGGCCTCAGAGTGCTCGGGCTTCTTATTGGACACAAATATAAAATCCCAGTGGGTTTCACTTTTCGGGTAAACACGATTAAAATTAAAATGTGGGGAAGGAAGGGAGAGGTATGGGGAGCAACGTTTCTTCTCCCCACCCCCAAAGCCAGCTCCTTCACTTTCTGAAGTGGGTGGAGATCGTCACCTTCCCGCGGATCGTGGTAAATTTGCTGTAGCCAAATCTCAGTCTTCCGCACTACCTGGCTTCGAGGCAGTCCCCCCCCGCCCCCCACCACCACTCCCGCTTGTTAGAAATCCATGTTAGGAAGAACATGGATTTCTGCAGGTGCTTTCAGAACCAAATTTGCCATTGGTTATGTGCATTTTGTGATGTTTTGAATTGAACATTTGAAAATAACATTCACATTAAATCAAATTCAGGAGCAGTCAGAGAAATCTCCTAAAATTTACATGCTGAAAACATCACATTTTTCTAGTGATTACTTCGGTAGAGCAACTTAGAATCTGTGGTTTCAGCAAATGAAGTGTCCAGTGTAAAATGAAACCATCGTGTGAAAAGAAAACTTTAAGTGTTACTGTCATTGCTACATTTAACTAGTAATTTCCCTGCGAACGTGCACTGGGAAGTTCTTTACATGCATATATAATAATTAGCCTCCAAAATGTCCGGATGCGGTGATATGAAAGGCCCTCAGGGCAACTCTCCACCTGGCACCACTGACCCATCTGATCCCATTACGTAAGGATTTTCCCTTCTCCTGGGAAGTAGGTGGAAGGGGCATGCTGTTTGCTATTGCCTATTAAAATTTTTTTTTTTAAATTTATTTGACAAACAGAGATCACAAGTAGGCAGAGAGGCAGGCAGAGAGAGAGAGAGAGCAGGTAGCAGGCTCCCCGCTGAGCAGAGAGCCCAATTCGGGGCTCGATCCCAGGACCCTGACATCATGATCTGAAGGCAGAAGCTCAACCCACTGAGTGACCCATGCACCTCTACCACCTATTTTTGAAGCAAAGTGTGCCAAGGTCTGTGTGCCCTTCCCCCAGGAATATCAGGGAGGAGCCTGCCACATCTGCAAACTCTGCTTAGCTCTCTTTGGGGTAGAAATCATGCTTTGCTGGCACTTTATGTTTCTATAAAAGAATAGGGAGACGCTTACCCCTCAGAGTCTATGGTGAGGTAAGAAGGCTGATTAGTTGGCCATTGTGATTAGGTCTCTTCAGAGGAGAAAGAAAGAAACAGTCAGAAAAATACACCTTTCCCTGTGGGTATCCCTACAGGAGCTTGACTAGAGGCCAAACAATCAGAGTGAACAATGGCGATTCTGAGGCTTAGGGCCGTTTGGATAATTAATTATAATTAAGCAGTAATTAATAATGATTTGAATAATTGCAGGTTCCCTACCTTCAGGCTGTGGTTTGGAAGCAGCAACACATTGAGCCATAATGGAGCCCGAGGCAAAGGGGAAATTGGCAATACTGATCCCATCTTCACTAAAATTGTTGGTATTTTGTTCAATATAGATTTTTAAAATAATTTTATTTTTCAAAACATGCTATTTATTTATCTTAATTACTGAGTGTTTGTGCCCCCTTACATAGGGATCCTATGGCAGGTGTCTCACTTACCTCTCCTCAGGCCAGGTCTTAAGCCCAGAAACAATAGGAGGGGGTATCTGGATACGGCTTGGCCTGCCCTGGACAGGGAAAAGAGGGAGAGTCAAACCCTTGGACTAGTCTCTCTGATCCTTGGTGTCTTGATATTTCCAAATCACTGAGATGAGAATAATGCAATTCTAGTCAGGGATGGAAGACATCCCAGGTCTTCTGTGGACCACTGTTACCACATTATACAGATGAGAAACAGGGGGTCAGTGCATGTGACTGACATGCCTGAGAAGAGAGATCCAGAAAGTGGAAAGTGAGGACTTTATTCCATACCAGGTCAACTCTGGGAGTCTGTGCTCTGAGAGACTGCCCATTCACTGTGTCCCCACAAAAATGATTAATGATGTATTTATTTTCTCTGAACATCAGGCCAGCTAAACGTCACAACAAAAATATCTTCTGTTAATTTTAACAACTTTTTTCCTGGTACAAAAGTAATATATATTCATTGAAGAGAAATAAGAAAATACACAGAAGTGAGAGAAATCAAAATAAATCAAAATTCCACCCCAAGAACCACCATTAGCATTTTGTTGCATCTCCAAGTTTTATTTTAATAAAGATAAATTATATGCATACGATTTTAAAATAAAATGATGATATACACGCAGTTGTTTTTAACATACTTTCTTAACAGCATCCGTGAGTATCTGTTCCTGTCGTTGATTTTTTGCAGAGTAATTTGCAATAGATTCATAATATGCATTCACCCATTCATGAATATTTATTGAGGGCCTACTACTCTCCAGGCAGCGACTAGGCAGGCACTAGAGATGCATCAGTTAACAAAATAAAGAATTTTTCCCTCTAGGGTTGGAAGGAAGACCTTTGACAAATGAATGAATAAATATGTGTCAGTTAGGGGCACCTGGGTGGCTCAGTCGGTTGAGTGTCTGCCTTCAGCTCAGGGCTCAGGTCATGGGATCAAGCCCTGCATTGAGATCCTTACTCAACAGGGAGCCTTCTTCTACCTCTGCCTGCTGCTCCCCCTGCTTGTGCTCGCTCTATGACAAATAAATAAATAAAATCTTTTTACAGGAATATGTGTCAGTTAATAGGGACACTGTTTTGGATGTTGTAAGGGAGTCTTCTGTGATTAGAAGCTGTTTAGGGCTGAACTGTATCCTCCCCCACTCCATTCATATGCTGAAGTCGTGACCTCCACTGTATTTGGAGTGTATTTGGAGATCATGCCCTTATGACTATAGTGTCCTTATGACTGTCTTTGGAGATAGTGTCCTTAGAGAGGTAATAAGTTAAAATTAGATCATTAGGGTGAGCCTTAATCCAAAACTGGTGCCCTTTGAAGAAGTTTAGACACGGACATACATCGAGGGAAGATCATATGAAGACACAGGGAGAAGACAGTCATCTATAAATCAAGGAGAGGGACCTAGAACAGATTTTTCTCACATGTGCCTCAGAGAAAACCAGACCTGTCTCACTGTCTGGACTTCCAGTCTCTGGAGCTGTGAGCGAATTCGTTCCTGTTGTTTAAGTCGCAAGTCTGTTGTTAGGGTAGCCCCAGCAGACTAACGGGGGCAGAGAGTGGTCTGAGCGCAGCGAGAGGGTTCAAATCCTGCAGGATCCAGGGAATGGTGAGTGCCAGGGCCCTACAGTGGAGTTTGCTTGCTTTGCTTTAGAGGAAAGCAAGGAAGCCAGGTATTCTGGAAGGGTCACTGAGGGGAGAACGGAAGGTGATGAGGTTAGAGGAGGAAGCAGGTACCACTAGGTCCTAAAGCAGCCTGCCGGCCTCACAAAGGACTTCAGAGTATATTCTGGGAAATAGGAAACTGCTGGAGAACCTCTGGACCTGACATATTTTAACAAAGGGCCTTGGTTGGCTCTGTGAGGAGTCCAGTCTAGATGTATCAGAAAGTGTGTAACCCTCTTATCAATCAGTGAAATTATGTAGCAGGGCCTGGTAAAGGTTTGCAGGGGGAGGCAGGGGGCGGGGCTTCAGGGACACTGGCCCCGAGTCCTAAGCCCTGGCTGTTCCTGCAGCATCCCACTGGGCTGTCCCACCCCCCATCTGAGAAACTGGATAAACCATCATTTTAAACCAGCCTCAGACTTTTTTCCAAGAGTCCTTTTCCACAGGGTCATTCACTGAGTTTCTTCCGCCCTGTTAAGGTGTTAACCCTTCCTCTTGCTTATCTCTTTTCCCTCTTTCTGGAGCTTACACCCAAGTTCCCAATCCTCAAGCTCCCTCTACCCCAGCTCAAGCTCACCGGCATCAACTGCCATCGGCCAGAATTCCATCTTCCTCTTCTCTCCCCCCTCTGCCTCCCATTCCTTCCCGCCTGGCTTCCTCTAGGGAAAGGAGAAATGGAAGTGTTATCCCAGATCTGCAAGTGAAATTTCAGGGAAGTAGACAATGTCCATGAGTCAGTCAGGGGACTGAAGTCATGGCCACTCCGCTCAATTTGAAGCCTCACCCCTTCTGTCAAATCAGATGTAATGGCCCCAGGGGCAGTAACTAGCTTAGGGTTGGACCGAACTTCCACCTGTGCACCCCTCTAAGGAAGCTTTTGTTAGTTTCCAGACTCTTCTTAGGCTCCTGAGGGGTTTTCTGTCTTGGCAGGAGCCCTCATCAGTAGCTTCCTTTAACGATGCGCATACGTTTGCCTCCTGCTGAAGGTCAGTACTGTCCTCCCCCCAAGGCCAACTGCCTCTATCAACCTATACTTAATCTGCTCTAGGCTGTGTTTCGACTGTTACTTGCTTCATGAAACGAAGGGATCAATTTGATTCTCTTTCTCCAGTGCAATAGAAACACACAGAACTGGAAAAAAACCAAATGGATGCCATTAGTAAGGGTCCCAGTTCCGCCCAGACGCTTGGGCTGATCTGTTCACCTGAGCACAGGTGACAGCTGACGTTATAAAGACCGGCAGCTGGATAGAGCCAAGGGCAAACACCCCAGGCTTAAGAAGGGGAACACCAGGAGGGTCACGGGCTGGGGTCCTTGCGGTCACAAAGGACCTCAGTGCCTCCAGGTTATACCTATAAGTTCAGAGAAGCATTGGTGGATTTGAAGAAGGAAGATGATTTCCTCCCAACTTAACTCCGTGTCCCATTACTGGGCCATATCTGCCGAGAATGATGAAACAGTAGTTTTAATAAATCCTCTAATAATTCCCTTAATCATCTTGGGAATACTATAACCGCATTGAACTGAATGTGTGGGGGGGTGGGTGGGTACACGTGGGTCGAAATTATTTACTTCTTAGATACATTTAAAATACACCACAAACGTTGTAACCCTATTTTGGCATTTCTTTTTCTTCTTCCTTTTGTTTGGTGTTGGTTTGGTTTGCTTTAATATGGAAGTGGCCTGTGCCTCTCTTGACCTCTGAAAGGCCGTATGAAAACCTGAAACCGAGGCAAGGTGACAAAGTCTGGTCATTCACCAGACG
Source organism: Mustela nigripes (assembly GCF_022355385.1). NCBI lineage: Eukaryota > Metazoa > Chordata > Mammalia > Carnivora > Mustelidae > Mustela > Mustela nigripes. The sequence goes on along the minus strand of NC_081559.1, from coordinate 18,604,726 downwards.
GGCCTCCTCATGTTACTTCTTTACTTAGAAAAATAGTGTTGTTGCAGAAGATCCAGAGTCGCAAATGTTCTGCCCAGGCCAGTCGGTTTCTGAATGCTTAGATTTTTCATTTCACTGAGCTGTCAGGGAATTTTCTAGACTAGAAATATCTAAGCGAGACCAAAACAAAACCTCCAGTGTGAATGCACATCCTCCAGGTTGAGGGAGAATCAGATAAGCCTTTGGGGTGAAGTGAGAGCAAGGCAGCTGATTTTCACCCTCCGTGGTCATCTCACAATCAGGTAAGGTGAGTGGAAAGTTACACAGGTTTTGCTGTATATTACCAGATTCTCAGTCTTCTTTGCTTGAGCAAAATGGCAAAATACCTCGTGTACTCTGTGAAGAATGCTCATAAAATTATAGTTTGATCTTTGTAACTGCCATTGCTATCTTAGACACTAACGCGCCTCTGTGTTCAGGCGAGAAATGACAGCATAAAACTTATTAGCAATGCTTGTACTTCAAAATATTGCTGTCATCTTGAGTTTGAGGGATCATGACCCTGGCTGTATGTAGTTTTAGGTTCCCCAGTGATGCCAAATATATTTGTGTCAACAAACACCGTTCCAAAATACCGGAGTTCAATTTAGCTAAATACCAGGGGACTGACTCAAATTACGTTGAAGGAAAAAAATATATATATCTTTAACTCTGATGGCAAAACATTGAAAACTCAGAAAATCTGTGTTAGGGACTTGGAAAGTAGTAAAATGAGACATTTCCATAAAGGCTAATACATTTTGTATTTTCTTTAGTTCTATTATTGCAACGCTTTTTAATTCCACATGTGAAAATGCTGTTTTTACCAACTCATGGCAGTGTCTAATTAATTACTCTGTAACACATCATTGTTGTTAGAAATGCACAAGTTTGCCTTCTATTGCAGAACTATACAATATAGTGAGATACCAATAATCATAGTAGTAATCATCATCATCAATGTAGTAAGTAACTGTAATCGAGTACTTAATATGATTTGCTAAAGGTTTGTTAGTTAAGCACTCCCATGGGTTATTTTATATAAGCCTCCCAACAATCTCATGGGCTAAGAAAAGTAATTTAATTCTTATTCTAGTGAATGGCTGAGATTTTTATCGAGAACTTATGATGTGCCAGGTGCTGTACAGATATTAACTCATTCATTCCTCATGACGCTCCACAAAGTAGGTGCTCTCATTCTTCCCATTTAGGGATTACAGAGCTGAAGTGACCTGCCAAAGGCCACAAATCTGTAAGTCACATGATGAACCCTTAACTCTGGCTCTAAGCTTTACCTCTTCCTTACTAAACAGCTGCTCAACATAAATTACATTTTCTTTGAGCCTTTTAGGTGCCAGGCTCTGTATCAAATGATCTTCGTGTGGTCATTATTCTTCCTGGAGGAGCTCATTGTTTTCCCATTTTTCAGATGAAAAAAGCCAGGCATAGGCCATTTGCTCAGGGTTCAAAGCCTGGTCTGGCCTGATTCCCAAGCTCATTCTCTTCCATTTTATTGCACAGAAAAAGTTGGTATGGTTTCTAAAGTGAATGGTGACTCCAAGGTAAAAGTCAACACCTAGTGGGAACCCAATTAATCAGATCCTGAAGTAGGAGAAACACTGCCTAAACACAGCATGCTGTCCGTTAGACACACAGGAGCGGAGAACTGGATGACACCCTCTCCCTGTGTCACCCTGCCGCTTCCTGGGTGAGCACATGAGGCTGCCGTCTCCAGAAACCAGCCCTCGCAGGCCTCCAGCAGCCCTGGGGCAAGTCTGACTTGTTCCGGGCTTGCCCAGGTTGGACGACATATGGTCAGAATCCATCCCCATGGGTCCCAACTCCACATGTTTTTAAGTCATTTGTGTAAGCCAGTAGTTGGAAAGGTCCAAGTGACAGGCCAGCAGTAGGAGGCACAGGACAAACCGTTTCTGCGGAGTGAAAACCAGCCTGTAGCTTTCCTGTTATTCATTTTGGGTTTCCTCTTCCTTACTATTGAACATTGTTTGAGGACTTACTTAAGTGCTAAACTGCAGTCACTTCTATTTTCTTAAATTACTTCTTGACATACATTCTTAGCCTCAGCTTTTGACAGCAACCTTTCAAAAATTTGGCAATGGTGCCAGCCCAGATGTGTGCACTGCACAAAAGAGTATCGCTCCTGAAAAAGAGATGTTGCATTTTCCCGAACTGTATATACACCCCTGTCCCTTGTCTTTTCTCTTCAGCAATGAGTCTTTTCACACAATCATCTGCGTCATTTCTTCTTTCTTCTTCTTTTTTTTTCTTAAAAATTTTATTTATTTATTTGACACAGAGAGAGACACACAGAGAGAGGGAACGCTAGCAGGGGAAGGGAGGAGAGAGAAACAGGCTCCCCAGTGAGTAGGGAGCCCGATGTGGGGCTTGATCCCAGCACCATGACCTGAGCCGAAAGCAGATGTTTCGCTGACTTAAGCCACCCAGGCACCCCTCAGTTCTTCTTTCTGAAGTTATCTCAGTCTATTGTAGTTTACATATATGTATAGACATTTACATAATCACAAATTGACTTACAATTCTTGAGGCCTCAGCCGGGGCTCACTGTGAATGATGGCCCCTAGGATTATTCCATATGCAAGTGCATAACCATACCCACCGCCCCCTAACCCCCACAGCTTTGTACTAGAAGAACCAAGCACTGGAGAAAAGAACACAGCAACAGAAATTTCCTTTCCTTATTTCTCCTCTGCTTTATCCACAACCCTTTCCCTTATTTCTAGGTTTTAGCATTGTGACTTCTAAATTCTTTCTCTGCTATTGCAGAACCTGAACAGACAAACAAAATAGTGTATCTACTTATGTGCCCAAGACAGAATCAGTTTTTGGCTTATTTGAAATAGGTTCCATTTATTAGTATTATTTAATTAAGGTTTTCTGGGAGATTATTGCTGTGGTGTAAATTTGGTTCATTTGCCAAGGTTACGGTTGCTTCTCTTATTGGAGAAAGGTCATGAAGTGCTGGAGTTTGCAGACTTGGTCCTGAGAGGTGTTATGTTTTGGTTGAATAGACATTCTGTAAAGTTGACATAGTTTTTGAAAGCAGCTACAAAAGTTGTCATCAAATCCTAGTATTATAATAGGAAGAAAGTCTGGGAAGGGGGTCATGTGATGCACATTGCTGATTTTACGCAGGCCTATTCTATTTATTTATTTATTTATTTGACAGAGATCACAAGGAAACAGAGAGGCAGGCAGAGAGAGAGGTAAGCAGGCTCCCTGCTGAGCAGACAGCCTGATGTGGGCTTCATCCCAGGACCCTGGGATCATGATCTGAGCCGAAGGCAGAGGCTTTAACCCACTGAGCCACCCAGGCGCCCCAACGCAGGCCTATTCTAAGGCTCAAATAGATTAAAACAACACTCACCTTTCCATCTAATCAGGAAATTTGTTTTGTAAAATTTTTAAGTGTGCCACAAAAATTTTTCTAGAGTTTTCTCTTTGCTGACTTGGATCCTAAAAGCTGAACATAGAAGGTAGCTGAATTTCCTCATGCTTCCTTTTTCCTACTCTTGCCTTTTTAGACACACACACGCACACACATACGCACACACACACACACAAACACACAAGTATTCATGAATGCATGTCAGATTTTCTACAGGACATATGATGATTCTGACAATCAAAAGAAAAAGAAACACAATAATAGGTATATACAGAAAGGTTATATGGCACATAGCAGGTACTTAATGAATTTTGTTGAAGTGAAGTAAAACACATTTGAAAACATAAATTGTAAAACATCAAGGCTTGTCCCTCCTTCTTTTTAAAAAATTATCTCTATACCCAACATGGGACTTGAACTTACAACCCTGAGATCAAGTATTGTGTGCTCTTCCAACTGAGCCAGTCAGGTGCTCCAAATTGTCCCTTGGTTTAAGAACATAGATATAGCCTCAGGACATAGTCAATCCCATAAGCCAAGATCTATGCACAGGTATTTATTGCAGAGTTAGAACAATGAAAACACGGAGGCATTGTAAATAAATAATTAAAAGAGAATTATGAAACAAATGGTATATCCTTGAGGAAATTTTTTAAAAAGATTTTACTTATTTGAGAGAGAAAGAGAGAGCAAGCAGGGAGAGGGGCAGAGAGAGAATCTCAAGCAGTCTCCATGATGAGTCCAGAGCCTGACACAGGACTCGATCTCACAACCCTGAGATCATGACCTGAGCAGAAACCAAGAGATGGATGCTTAACCGACTGGCCACCCAGGCAACTCTATCCATAAGAAAATATTATGCAGCCATGTAAACTATACTAATAGCATGTTTTAGAACATGGAAATATGCCTATGACATAATGTAGAATTTACAAAATAAAAGGAATAACAATTTTATTTCAGTATAAGTTGAGCTCCATAAGGGTACACTGAATAGAAGCGAAACTGGAAAGGAATATGCTAAAATGTGAACAGTGTTTACTGTGAGAACAGTGAGACTCTTTATTTCTGCTTATCGTATTTCAAAATTTGTCTCAAATAATGAAGATGTATTAATTTGATAATTAGAAAAAATTAAAAACTAGAAGACATTCCTATGGACAAAATTTATCCATACAGCAGCTCAAAATCAGTGAAAACATTCTACATTTATGATATGAGCTAAACCCATCGGGGAGTTTTAACTATAATCTTCTGAGAATCACATAATCGAGTTTCCATAATTCCTGCAGGTAATCTATTCCCAAGTAGAGTGATTAAAAAATGTCAAGCTTACCTTCAAATGTTTTGGTTTCAGTTTCAATCCATCATGAACTGGTGACTTACGGGAATATGTGTGCTGTCGTATTCTAACATCTTTCTTTTGCTAACAACCTACCATACCATCTCTTCCTCTGTTTTCTTATTTTATGATCTCTGCTGAAGGCAGAGGCTTAACCTACTGAGCCACCTAGGCGCCCCTCAGGGCCCATTTTTATACTAACCTCTAGGGCTGGGAGTCTTATCTCATGTGGACAGTATAAATTCAGATCTTAGATCATTGCATGGGGTTTCCACGTCTTACACACAAAGTTGCAGAGGCATAAACTTCCTGTGGACCCTGGGTACGGTGTGGGTAACATTTTTTTCACAGAGGGGTCAGCTCTCCCTGGGCTGTGCTCTGAAGCAGAGGTCTTGATTCCAGCTTCCTACCTGGTGTGAGCCCTTGGTCATAGCCTCTGTCTTGGTAATGCCAGCCCATGGCCCTTAGGACCTATGTCTGGGTATCGCGGCCCTGGGACTTCGTTGTCATCTCATACACCTGTTGCTCTTGTTTTGAGTTCCATCTTTTGTTCGGTCATCTAGGCATTTCCTTTCAAAAACTATCTATACATTTTTAAGATTATTGCATTTTATTCAGGAATCCTGTGGCTTGGAGTGGAAAGAGCTGCCCCAGCTAAATGTTGAGTCCTCAAACAGTGTTCAAGAGAAGAACGCCTCAGACTGCCTTATTAGCACACCTGCTCTGTTGCTGTCCCCTTTGAAGAGAGTCACAAGAGACTAATCATTACCAACAGTTAGAGCGTCTAAGTTTTCCCAATTTTTCATCTTTTGAAATTAACTCAAGGCTCAGGGCACCTGTCTGGCTCAGTTGGTAGAGCATGTGACTCTTGATCATAGGTCACGAGAACAAGGACCACGTTGGGTGGAGAGATTACTTAAAATAAATAAATTAACTAAAAAAATAAAGGCTCTTTGATGTATAATAGCATGATCTTCATTTCTTTTAATTCTTCACCAGGTAGAAATGCTCTAAGAAGGTCACACTTTATGTGTGTTGAGGCTAAGAAGCTTCTCTGAACTCTATTCACCACCTTCTTCACATCATCAAAAGACACCTTCAACACCAGACCATTATCAAATTCATTCTTAAAAAGCAAATACCATGCTTCATCACAACGAGCAGGAAACTAAATTTACCTTCTGCATCTTTCCCACAATTTTTCTTATGATTAATTCCAAAGTGTGACTTCACCCAGATGAAACATATTGTATAAAGTATGTGGCCGTGGCTGCCCAGTTACCATAATAGGGACCTGAACTGGGCTTCCTCCCTCACGGTGAGTCCAGCCCTGAGCTGAAGCAAAGAGCCCCACAGAAGGAAAGTGAAACCTACCTCAATGGGGCATCCCTCACCTTCTGCCTCCGCTCCATGACAGTGGTCACTGTCACTCCTGAGATCTCGGGCATTTGCACCTACGTCCTCCTTATTGGTGGAGGAAAACTCAAGGTGGGGGTGGGGAGAATCCCGGGGATAGACAAGCACAACCCAGGGACAACTGGTCAAGAGGTTCTGATTTTTATCTACATCAATAAAATGAGTTTTACTCAAATATGTGACACCTAAGGAAAGGGCAATGATTTAAAAAAAAAAAAAAAAGGCATAAAATTTTTTTCTTGCTGGGTAGAACATTACCAAGACTTTTGTAAGCTATTTTTGTCACCTGTCACCTCAGTGGCTCATTACTACACACTTCGCTGCAGAAGCTGCTCAGTGCTGAAGGGCCTCAGGTGTTTCCCCAGCAAACCCGGGGCATCCAAGTCAGCCCCAACCTGAAGCCTTCATCTGCCGCAAGTTTTCCTTTGCAACCATGATTTCCACTCAGTGCTTCTCTCCAGACTTTCTCTTAGCTCAGTCGGTGGATCTAACCTTCTCCTGACTGCCCCGAGTCCCAGCTCCACCACGGCTAGAATTCCCACAGATGTCACTGCCCCACCACCGTAAATCTTCCCCCTGTTATTCCTGAAATGAGTCCACAGGGGTTTTCACACGAGCCAGCTGTGCATTTGTCACTTTGGCTTCCGTGGACCATTGGCCACAATGTTCTAAGTCATAACAGATGAACCAGCGTGATTCATGCAGGAATGGTAGAAATGACTGTGACGAGTCTTCGGAAAGATAAACATTACTGGGTACCTCACTTGCGATGGAAAACTATTCCGACATAGAAAAGGCATCTGAATTTATGAGGCTGGCATAGCTATGGTGTAGCTACTAATAGATGGGGGTTTTCTCACAGTGTGGTAACAGCTTTATTGCACGATAGCCCTTGTCATTTATTGCTTCTTATGGCTATAAACACTGAAACGAGCATATTAAGCCTTGACTGGCTGACTTGGATTTGTGATATATTGGATCAGAAATGGGTGCTTGAACCATAGCCTTTTAATTTATGGTGGTGATTGGCTGGACTGTAAATTAAAAAACATAACTAGAGAGCACGTAGGAAATGGAGCTGCTTCCCTAAATTAGAGTTTCTGATTTGCTTGTTATTTCAGCCCCAAACACTGCTTGAGTTGTGATTTTGGCCCTATAATTTTGTAAAAGTTATATGGACGAATCAAAAGGGCTAAGTAGATAATTTAGAGCCCGGGAAGTCTCTTCACATGGCTTCAGCCTGAAGAGAAGGACCTGTCCAGGGTCATAGTTCCATGGGTGACGGACGAGCAGGAAACAGCAGGGAGTGGAAAGGGAAGGGGCCATGAGCAACAAGTCTATGGTACAAAGAGGAACGGAGCTGAGCTGGTGACAGAAAGCGAGCAGAGAAGAGAGGGGCCAGGCCTCCAGGTTTGGTCCATGCCTGGGCACAGGATGGTGATGCAGCATGGGCCAAGAGCACACGAAAAACGCAGATCTGCAAGGTCATGGCGCTGAGGGATGGCTAGTGTGTATGTTCGAGAGATGGTCTGGGGTCACCTGATGATCCCAGAGGAGAGCAACTGAACCTGGCAGGAAAACCACTCCGAGAGGGATTATTGATTATTGGCTTCTTTGCAATATTTAGTGGATATACTGGATCTGGTTTTAAATATTCCCCTGCCCCCTTTTTTCTCTTTCAATTCAAGGATTGGTTGAAGCTGAGACAATGACTTTTGGGAATAGGTGGGAAATTCTAAGTTGGCGCTCATGGGTCCTTACTCAGAAAACTCATAAAAATCCCGAGTAGACACAAGGTTGAAACATGAGAGGCAGTAACACAAGATAGAAGCTGAAATAGGGGGAGGAGGTCAAAAGAGAAGACACTGAAGTCCCTTCAAATGATATTTCTCCCAGCATTTGAACTTTTCAAAATCTCACTCTCCTCAGGTGATCCTCAAAAACATAATTCATTTTCTATTTAATGGCTGACGAAGGGCCATCAATTTCCCACACAGGCCACGTGATAGCTAATTTTATGTGTCAACATGACTGGGCTAAAGAATGCCCAGGTAGCTGGTAAAGTATTATTTATGGGTGTTGTCCACAAGGGCGTCTCTGGAAGAATGAGTATCTGATTCAGTAGACTGGGTGAAGGAGGCCCACCCTCACTGGGGTGGGTGGGCAGCATCCAATCTGCTGAGGGACTGAATGGAGCAGAAAAAGGTGAAGGAAAGACAAATCCTTGGCCTTCTCTTCTCAAGCTGGGATGTCTACCTTCCCTTGGACATCAGAGATCTTGGTTCCTGGGCCTTTGGACCACAGGACTTACACTAGGCCCACCATTACCCACCACACACACTTCAGACAGACTCAATTATACCACTGGTTTTCCTGATTCTCCGGCTTGCAGAGGTCAGACTGTGGGACTTCTTAACCTCCATAGTCACATGAGCCAATTGCTATAATTCCTACAATTCCTACAATGTATACACTATGATACATGCACATACAATGCATATATATTATGACACACACACACATTATGTCCTATTGGTTCTGTTTCTCTGGAGAATTCTTTTTTTTTTTTTAAGGTTTTATTTATTTATTTGACAGAGATCACAAGTGGGCAGAGAGGCAGGCAGAGAGAGAGAGGAGGAAGCAGACTCCCCACTTGACCAGAGAGCCCAATGCGGGGCTCGATCCCAGGACCCTGGGATCATGACCTGAGCTGAAGGCAGAGGCTTTAACCCACTGAGCCACCCAGGTGCCCCTCTCTGGAGAATTCTAACACAGGTCATTTCCTCACATAAAAATCTACTCTAGGGAGAATGGAAGACACACTTAAGAGAATAATCACTTTTCTTCTATTTCTCTTCCTTCCTTTCTCTTCTCATCCTAAATAATTCAGTCTTGAACCCATGAAGTGGAGCAAAACAAGGTATGTGTCTGCAGTGGTAGGAGGTTGCGTGGGGAGCTGCAGGGGCCCAGTGAGGGGTACTAGAGCCTGAGCAGAGAGAACGGGTAGCCCACCAGGGGGGCAGCTTGGTGCAAATGTCAGAGCCGCCCTGGAGTGTTGAGTCTGCTCAGGGAGAGGTGGCCTGGAGATCAGGGGTGAAGGTCCTGGCCTGTGTGGGGTGAGGAGATAGGGTTACCAGATTTAGGAAAAAAAAAAAAAAAAAAAAAAGAAAGAAAGTTAGTAAAGCAAAACATGACACCCAGTTAAGTTTGAATTTCAGATAAACAATGAATATTTTGTTAGTATAAATGTGTCTCAAATCTTGTATGAATTATTTGTAGTTTATCTGAAATTCAAATGTAACTGGACAATCCTGTCTTTTATCTGGCCACATTGTGAGGAGGACATCAACACAGATGGTGGTCTGGAGTGGGGTGTGTTAGCTCCAGTGGGGAGTGAAGAGGGTACCCACGAGGGAGGTGGGAAGTGGCCCAAAATGGGGGGCTTAGAGCCGAAGCCAAGAAAGGAGAGCCTCGGCCCGGGAGATGGGGCAGCAGAGGGACTGTGAGGTTCCTAGGGCTACTGTAACACATGACCAAATATTTGGCAGCTTGAAAGGAGAGAAATCTATTCTCTCCCAGATCCGAAGGACAGAAGTCTGAAAATGAGATGTCTGCAGAGCCCGGCCACCTCCGAAGCCTCTAGGGGAGAATCCTCCTCGCCTCTTCCAGCTTCAGTCCGTTAGCGGCATCTCTAGGCTTACGACTGCCGAACTCCAGTCTCTGCCTCTGTCTCTAGGTGGCCTTCCCCTCTTCTCCCTGTGTGTCTCCCTGTGTGTGTGTCTTTATAAAGACAGTGGTCCTTGCATTTAGGGCTTACTCATAATCCAACATGATCTCATCTGCAGAGCTCCATTTTCCAAATAAAGTCACATCCACAGTCTCCAGGGCTTAGGATGTGACCAAATCTTTTTTTTTTGGGGGGGGGAGGGTGGTGCCTACCATTCAACCCAGGACAGTAACATATAGGGAACTGATCAAATCAACAAATATTTTAAAGATCATGCAAGCCTGGCTTTTCCTACAGGAGAACAGTATGGAAAGACATTGAATCGGAATTAGGGGGATCAGGGTTAACTGATGGTTTCATAGATGAGAATAGAAATAATTCTAGATGTAAATGTCTGCCTGTGTGTGTTTGTGCTGTCTATTGGCCAGTGATATGCCAATAGCAAAGAGTACATCTAGTGCCTGGATCTTGGCTTTTAAATACCATTTCCCACTAAAGGGGGTCAGATTTCCTTGGAGAAATAGTTGATTCCAGGGTTGGTACAAGGAAAGTGCAAGGAAAGCCTACAATATTTTGCTATACCAGAAAACAAAAAGATACTCAAAGAATGAAGGGGATATAACAGAGGACACAAAAGCCAGCTGAACGGGCTCCCCAATTGCCAAATCAAGGACAATTTGAGCATGAATGAGAATATCAGTGGATTATAACCCAATGACTACAACAAGAATCTACAAATCCACACCAAGGTGCAAAGATGAATAAATAAATGGAAAGTTTAATAAGAAATGGGATCTTTGTATACTTTTAAAGGACAATCCCACAAAATATTTCCCACCTACAAAGGGGAAAAGAGTAGTTTTACAGTGAGGAAGCCTGGCAGACACTGCTTAATGAGATGATCCTGGTGGACGTCAGCAGTAACGAGACAAAGTTAAATCATGCACCACCTGCGGGGATCCAATGAGAGCTCAGCCTCAGTCCTGGGTTCTTCTTGCCAAAAATCCAAGGTAAACTTGAGTTTAATCATGAGGAAACATCAATCAAACCCAAACTGAGGGTCATTCTACAAAATAACGGGCTGTATTCTTCTAGACTATCGAGTCCAGGAGATTAAGAAAAGGCTGAGCCAGTGTTCCAGTGTGTAGCCGCTAAAGAGACGCAGGTTATCACCCAAGGTAAGACCTGATTCTGAATTGGATGCTTCTGCTCTCACGGCAGCACTGGCAGATTTAGGCAGAGTTGAATGAGCACTAAGTGTTATTAAGCGGTAGTGGTATATCAGTGTGACTTTCTAGGTTTGGGTTGTTATTTTAGGGTCATGTAGGAGAGTGTCTTAGGGAAACAAATATTTAGGGGTGATGTAGAATCGGGTTGGTATCTCAACCTGATTCCCTAATCTCAAATGATTAGGGAAAACAAAACTCTTTGAACTGCCCTTCCAACTTTCCTGTAACTGTTTGTTTAAATCTATTGTTATTGCAAAATTTCAAAAGTGAAAAAGTATAGTTGGACAGGTCAAGAATTACGTTCATATATGTTCACTGCAGCATTATTTATAATACCAGGAAAATGAAAACGTGTGACAATTTATACAGGCTGATCTCAGCTGTGTTTAAAAAATAGAAAAAAAGAGGGGCATGTGGATGGCTTATTTGGTTAAGTGTCGGATTGATTTTGGCTCAGGTCATGATCTCAGGGTTGTGAGATCCAGCCCTGCGTTGGGCTCTGCAGTGGGCATGGAGCCTGCTTAGGATTCTCTCTCGTCCTACCTCTGCTCCACACCTCCCCGCTTCTGCCCTCCCCAAACCCCACGCTAAAAAAAAATTTTTTTTTTAATTAGAAAAAAAAAGGGTTAGAAAGAAATAATACATGAGGGGTGCCTGAGTGGCTCAGTTGGTTAAGTGTTTGACTCTTGATTTAGGCTCAGGTCACGATCTCAGGGCTGTGAGGTCAAGCCCTACGTTGGGCTCCTGGCTCAGCGTGGAGTCTGCTTGGGATCCTCTTCTTCTACCTCCCCTCCCACACTTGCACACGTGTTCTCTCTCTCAAATAAATGAGATCTTTTTTAAAAAAGTATTTTAAAAATAAAAAAAGAGAAAAATATGAACATGTTAAAACTATGTGTATCTATTTGGAAGGACTATGGCTCCTGTTTTTTTTCAGGGGGACCCATGATATACAGAAAGAATGTAAGTTTCGCTAGGGCTAGACATAGACAGTTGAATTTAATCACAAGCTGAACAGAAGTGAGGACAGTGACTGGATGAAAGAATCTGAGGTATAGGGTAGAATTTAACAATACAATGAAATTGTATCATGTATGGCTTTAATTTCTTTTCTTTCTTTTTTCTTTTAAAGATTTTATTCATTTATTCGACAGAGAGAGATATCACAAGTAGGCAGAGAGGTAGGTAGAGAGAGAGGGAGAAGCAGGCTCCCCACTGAGCAGAGAGCCTGACTCGGGGCTTGATCCCAGGACCCTGAGATCATGACCTGAGCCGAAGGCAGAGGCTTAACCCACTGAACCACCCAGGCACCGCTGTAATTTCTGACAAGTCAAGAATGCACATTCAAATTGAATTTTTCACACAACCTAGGCCTGACATGCAAGCCAACAACTTCATCTGTTGCCTTACAATAGAAACAGTGACGGACTCCTGGAAGAAAGGCTGGTTGTGCTGGATTTAGGCGATGGTAAAGAATATACTAATTCTGACTATTACTATACCCTGGCAATTCAAGAGATTTTCCAGGGTAATTGTCACAGAGTAGGCATAATTTTCATTTGACATGCTGTGTAAAACATAACCTTTGTTTAAACAGTGACTTTAGTCTTGATTTTAGGGTAAAATTTAACATTTACTTTAATCCCTTCCAGGGATCTTAACTAAAAAGTCTGAAATTTTTTTTAAAGATTTTATTTATTTATTTGACAGACAGAGATCACAAGCAGGCAGAGAGGCAGGCAGAGAGAGAGAGAGAAAGAAAGAGAGAGAGAGAGAGAGAGAGAGAGAGAGAGGAGGAAGTAGGCTCCCTGCTGAGCAGCAGAGAGCCCAATGAAGGGCTTGATCCCAGGACCCTGAGATCATGACCTGAGCTGAAGGCAGAGGCTTTAACCCACAGAGCCACCCAGGCACCCCTGAATTTGTTTTTAAGTTGAGATATAATTCACATAGCAAAAAATGCACCCTTTTAGGGTCTTAATGATGAGTTTAACGTGGCATAAGAGATCTACAGAGCAAAGAGAAATCTCCTTTTAAAGTCATTGTATAGATTTTCTTAAAGAAAAGAAAATTCATATTTTAACATTTGGAAAGGAAAGTGATCAGACAAGGATGGCAAGGCTGTGTTCCTTTGGAGGCTCTAGGATACAATCCGTTTCCTTGCCTCCCATCCCTCCAAGCTCTGCTCACGGTCACATCTTCTTTGACCCTCTTGCCTCCCTCTTGTATATAAGGACTCTTGTGATTGCATTGGGTCCATCCTGATAATCCAGGAAAATCTCTCCATCTCAAGATCCTCAACCTTCTCACATGTGTGAAGCTCCATCTGCCATTTAAGGTGACATATTCACAGAATCGAGGACTAGAACGTGGACATCTTTTGGTGGGGGGGACATTATTCTGCCTACCACACTTTCCCTTCCCTCCCACATTTCCAAACCTCCACGTGGTTCCCCAAACAGGCTCAGATCTCCCTTTCTAGCTTGAATTCTCTTGGGTCTCCTACTCATGCCTTCTCACTTCCAGCCATCACCACCTCTCTCTCTCCCAGTCCAAGTCCTACCCATTTCACGAGTCCCATCTAATTATAAGTGCTTTGTCAACACCTTCCCAGGCTACCCAACGTATGAGTATCATTTTCTAAATCTCACTGCACGGAGTAGCTGCACAATTCCTTTGGAAAGCCCTCTGTCTTCTGTCATATATTTGTGGCTCACAGGTGCTGCAAAAATGTTGAAGGATTAAATGAATCTCCACCACCAGACCCATAAGCACATTGAGATCCATGTCTTTTTTTCCCCGGGTTTATTGAAATATAATTGACATATAACATTGTATTAGTTTAAGGTGAACAATGGTATAATATGACGTAGGTATATATTTCAGAATGATCGTCATAATAAGGTTAATTAACATATCCATCACCTCCCATAATTATTATCACTGTGCGTGTATATGAGAATATTTAAGTGAGAATATTTAAGATCTGCTCTTTATCAATTTTCAAGTACACAATACAGTATTAACTATAATCACTATGTCATACATTAGATCCTCAGAATTTATTCATTTTATGACTGGAAATTTGTCTTCTCTGATGAGCATTTCCCCATCCCCCTAAGCCCCAGCCCCTGGCAACCACCAACCTATTTTTAAGAATCATATCTTAGGCTACTTTCCAATCCAGCACGGGAGATACGTGGTGATAATGAAAGGAAGAATGTCCAGGAGCCCCACCCAGGGAGGAAGAGTTCTCAGAATCCCCTCTGTTTCTTTAGTTTGGAGCAACACCAAGTCACCCCTTGCCAAAAGATACCTAGGGCATATCTTTCTTCTCTTTTGGTGGGTGTCAATGACAAACTTTGGTAACAATTTTGCCTCAACCCTTCCTACCCAACCTCTTACACTCTCTGGACAGGATCCCCATGTGTATGGCCAATAGAAGCTATTACAGGGGTCCTTGTAGCAGCTCTGAGAAGTGCTCTGGAGGCCACCAAGGACTGTGGAGGGTAGGGTAGAAGACAGAAGTGACAAGACTCCTAAAATCCCCTTAATCGACGGCAGGATGACATTCTTCAAAATGTGTGGCTTTCCTTAGTTTTGCACATTGCTAGGTTATTATTTACTAGCCAAACTATTTTTTAATTTTTTAAAGAGTTTTGGAGAGGAGGCTTAGTGATCCTGCATCTGTTAGTCTGTCTCACCCCTGAAAGATGGATATCACTATTTCATGTGTAATTCAGTTTTTTTCTAGATAATGATGATCACTTTCTATGAGGAAAGGTTTTTACTTTGTTATTCATATTTTGAGAAAAATATCTTTACCAGAGATTTTTCATCAGCAGCTGGTAGCGGTCATTGGGCAATTCTTCCAGTCGAGGAAAGGGATAAGGAAATTTCTGGGTTACTTCTGGCCTTATGATTCTAACTACAAACCTTAAGTTCACATCAACATACACATCACAAAATGCTATTTGTTGTCTCACAGTTTTGACAGATGAGTTGAAAGCTTTTTAATATAATTCAGCAAACATTTAATATAGGAACTTGGCTGGGCTTTTGTGGAATAAATAGATGAATAAAAGACAGTCCTGGCCATCCAAGAAAGATAAGACATGAACACAGATAACTTGTACGTGAACTATTTCAGGCACCCCTTCTGACTCACCACTGTTGGTGCATTGGGCCTTCGACCAAGAAAAATTAAATCCAAGATTTAAGGGCGGGGGGTGGGGGAAGAAGTTCTTTCAGCTTGGTGGGAAAACAACTAAAACTACGGATTTCTCGGGTTTTAAATAACATGACAGAGTCTTTACCAGTTGTAACTTTGCTTTTCTAGCAATAAAAAATGTTTTCTGTGTTTATAGTCACAGTGCTGTTTCTGTGACTGTGTTTAACCAGTGGCGCATAGATGCAGAGTTTTGCTCGTGTTCAACAGAGGGGAATAACTGTACAGTGCTTTCCCCTCCCTTTAAGGAAAAAAAAAAATCAGGAAGGAACTGAAATACAAGGCTTTTCCTCCCATTTTACATTCAAACATGTCTTACAGGAAATGAACAAATAGTGATTCTCAAATACAACATTGTGCTTCTATGTGTTATAGTGCAAAACGAGCTTTACAGGAATTTCGTGTGTTCCGGGAGTTGAGTTTTTAAGGACAAATGTGGAACTTGGATTGTCACTTCCTGTAGTGCAGAAATGCCAAATTCTTGAGCCCAAACATCCTAAGATCTCCCACATCTCATCCCGGCTCACTTCCGGCCTCCTGTGCGCATGCTCCTTACTTCAGGAATCCCGTAATGCTCTCGTTCGAAAGTAAAAACTAAAAATCACTTCGTAGCTTTTCTTCTTTTTTTATCTAAAAGTTTTGAACTAAAACTTCAACAGAATTTTTCGAAAAGGGCAAGGAGTTCTTTCAGAACCAAAGGGGTTCTTTAAATATTTTCACTAATAAGAAAAAAAGAGATGGAAATTTCAAGCAGCATAAGAAACATTTAACCAGATAGAGTTGTCCCATGGGCCACAAGGAATTATTTCTTTTCTTTCTTTCTTTTTTTTTAAGATTCTATCCATTTATTTACTTGACAGGCAGAGATCGGGAGTAGGCAGGCGGGCAGGCAGAGAGAGAGAGAGGAGGAAGCAGGCTCCCCACTGAGCAGAGAGCCCGATGCGGGGCTCGATCCCAGGACCCTGAGATCATGACCCGGGCCGAAGGCAGAGGCTTTAACCCACTGAGCCACCCAGGCATCCCCACAAGTAATTATTTCTAAAAAACAATGGAAAAAGGAAAAAAAAGCATTAAGAAGCTAGAATTACCTTTAAAAATAAATATAACTTAGAAGAAGAAAATCAAAACCATTTTTAAAAAAGATTTTATTTATTTACTTGAGAGACAGAGATCACAAGCAGGCAGAGAGGCAGGCAGAGAGAGAGGAGGAAGCAGGCTCCCCGCTGAGCAGAGAGCCTGATGCGGGGCTCGATCCCAGGACCCTGGGATCATGACCTGAGCTGAAGGCAGAGGCTTTAACCCACTGAGCCACTCAGTCGCCCCTCAAAATCATTTTAATGGGAGATTTAGAGAATAACCTATTAATGCATGTCATACTCCTGTAAATTATCCTCAAATTTAATACAAATTTTTATTTGTTTAGTACAAATACTAATTAAAATTCCCAAGTGATTTTTTTAATTAGAAAAATGAAGTAAAGTTTATTGAGAAAAACTAAATAGGTAAGAGTTAAAACATATTTGGAGAAAAGAAAAAATAAATGCACTGTGACTAATTCTACCTGATATTAAAAGAAATAAAAGCAGGGCACCTCAGTGGCTCAGTTGGTTGAGCATCTGCCTTTGGCTCAGGTCATGATCCTAGGGTCCTGGGATCCAGACCCACATTGGACCCCCTGTTCGGCAGGGAGCCTCTTTCTCCTTCTCCCTCTGCCTGTCACTCCCCCGCTTGTGCACTCTGTCAAATAAATAACATAAAATCTTTAAAAATATATACATATATATAAAATCTTCAGTAATTAAAGCAGAATGCTATTAGAAGGTGACTAGAGAAATAAATTAATAGAACAGAACAGATAGCTCAGAAATGAATCCTATTATATAAAAATACTTTAGGGAATAATAATGAGAAAGGAAAGGGTTTTTCAATAAATGGTGTTGAGAAAATCTTAGCTCTTTAAGAGGAAATTCCCCATCTCATGCTTCATACTCAAATGTTTTCCAAGTGGAATTTAAAACCTAGATTCAGGGGTGCCTGGGTTGTTACGTGTCTGACTCTTGATCTCAGCTCAGGTCTTGATCTCAGAGCTGTGAGTTCAAGCCCAAGTTGGGCTCCACGCTGCGGTGGAGCCTACTTGCAAATAAATAGTTACATATATACATACAGATACATACATACATATATACTTACATACTAAAGAGTCAAATAAAATAGAAAAATCTTCAGACAAAGTGGACAAAGAGAGTATTTAATCCAACATCAGGAAGGGAGCATTCTTGAAGGTCAGAAGCATGAAGAGGGATCAAAAGAGGAAACAAGGTAATATCTGATCACTTTGCCAACGAAATCTAAGTGAAGTTAACAACCCACGTCCAGTCCAGTGATACAGCAGCCTCACGCTCTGATAGAACGTCTCCTCCTACCCGCACTCCCCACACCCATTACAAACACACAGCAATAATAAATACGATATAAAAAGGGAAAATAGAAATGATAAAATTGGGTTTGAAAGGCATAAAAATAAATACCTCCATGGAATAGAAACAAAAAAATCCCACCGCAAAGAAAGCAGAATTGCTGCTGGATATCAAGTGGCCTTCCATGCCCGCGCCCAAGACTTCAGCTGCCGAAGGTTCGTGAAGACTAAGTGTACAGACTCAAAACAGATCTTGGAGGACACAGATCACGGCTGGTGCTCCCGCTTGTCACAGAGACTAAAAAAAAAGTTTGCTCACACATTGCTTAGAGATCTGCGTTCATAGGGAGCTACAGATGTTGGGAAGTAGGAATTCAGACAAGCCTGATGACGAGAAGGAATGGTGGCATCTATAATATCCAAGTTAAGTCAGGAATACCAAAATACCACTGTGCATCCATTGTGGATGGGGGCCCCAGGGTGCTGGGTGGTGAAAGCAATTTAGTCAGACAGGAGAAGGTGAGCACGGAGAGAAAAAGAGGAAGAGGAAATAAATAAAAGATGAAACAGTTTTTTATTAAAAAATGAGCCTCTGGCAAAACAAAATTCCAAAACCATATTAAAATATCTAACATAAGAAAGAGTATGAGTCCCACTCCCCCTTTCGAGATGAAACTAATTTTAAGGAATTTTTTGACAAGGAATTGAATATAAATGTGCTGCTTCATATATCAAAGGGATATATGAAGATAACCTTTCTACTAAAAAACACGCGGTGGGGGGAGCCTGGGGGGCTCAGTCGTTAAGTATTTGCCTCAGCTCAGGTCATGATCCCAGGATCCTGGAAATGAGCTGTGCATTGGGCTCCCTGCTCAGCAGGAAGCCTGCTTCTCCCTCTCCCACCCCTGCTTGTGTTCCCTCTCTCACTGTGTCTCTCTTTGTCAAATAAATAAATAAAATGCTTAAAAAAGGAAAAGAAAAAGAAAAAGAAACCCCACAGGGGCTCCTGGGTGGCTCAGTTGTTTGGTGTCTGCCTTTGGCTTGGGTCATAATCACAGTGTCCTGGGATAGAGGCTGGAGTCCTGCTCCCTGCTCTGTGGGGGACCTGCTTCTTCCTCGCCCTGTCCCCCTGCTTGTGCTCTCTCTGTCACTCTCTCTGTGTCAAATAAATAAATAAAATCTTTTTAAAAAAAGAAAAGAAAGAACAGCAAGGGGAGGATGAGTGGCTCAGTGGGTTAAGCATCTGCCTTGGGCTCAGGTCATGATCCCAGGGTCTTGGGATCGAGCCCCACATTGGGCTCCCTGATCAATGGAAAGCCTGCTTCTCCCTGTCCCTCTGCCTGCCAGTTCCCCTGCTGTGCTCTCTCTCTTTCTCTGTTAAATAAAGAAAAAAAATCTTTAGGGGGGAAAAAAAAAAGGAACACAAGAGTATAAAGCAAAAAAAATCACTAATGAGACAAAGAACAAATGCATCTGAAAGAGAAACAAATGGAAACATAAAATACAGACATTAACATTTAAAAAATTAATAGAAAGAATGAATGTTAGGGTAGAAAGTTTCAAAGAGAGAATCACTGAATTGGAAAAAAAGAACTCACCCAGTTCCTGACCAAAGAAAAGAAAAATAGGAGAGAACAATTAAGGGGTGCTGAGGGTATGATGCAAGGACTTCCGAAGAAGAGAATGAGGAGAAAGAGCCGAAATCCTCACGCTGAAACTGTATCGTACACACCAAAAAAAATTAAAAAATTAAATCATTGCAGGGTGAGTTCAAAACATCACGAATGAGAACATCTTAAGGACTATCAGTGATAAGAGAGAGATTACATGCAATGAGGCAACAGTCTTCCCATCAGATGCCACAAAAAGGCCAGTGAAGAAGTATCTTCAAGGAACTGAGGGAACATAGATTTGTACACAGCTAAACTCTTGCCATATGTATGCAAAAATGAAACCATTTTCAAGTAGTAAAGCAGAAGACCACGAAGTTTAGCCACCTGCACACTGGGGCTTCGATCCAAAATGGCACTGGCAAGAGCATTGGCTGCTTATGGTCAGTGTCTGTTCTGGCTGACTACTACCCATGCTATCCTAGGATGGAATATTTTGGTTTTTAATTATTTATTTATTTCTTTGACAGACAGAGATCACAAGTAGGCAGAGAGGCAGGCAGAGAGAGCGGGGGAAGCAGGCTCCCCGCTGAGCAGAGAGCCCAATGCGGGGCTCGATCCCAGGACCCTGGGATTATGACCTGAGCTGAAGGCAGAGGCTTAACCCACTGAGGCACCCAGGTGTCCCTAGGATATAATATCTTTAATTTCACTCTTGAGTGCTTACTTACTGGTTAGTAAATACCTTTGCCCCAAACATTCAGGTGTGCTCCTGCCATCTTAACCTTCCGTGGGGACCCTGCCCAGACTGATCCATATTTTATAACTAAAGAGTTAATGGGTGTCACTGTAGGGGTTCTCCCCAAATCCTGCTTCTGCCCTGTGGGAAGAGCTCATTCTGATCGGTCAACTCATTTTGACTGCAGAATCTTGGTTGTTAAATATTTCGGACAATACCTTTGCAACAAGTCCTCTACAAAAGCTAATAAGGTATATACTTTGCCAAGAGGAAAAGTGTCCCAGGTAGAAGATCTGTAAACAGAAAATAGATTTTAGCAAATGAACTGATAACTTAAGACAGAAAGCTTATTTATCTTAAAAAAAGATTAGGTTGTGTTAAAGCAGTACTGGGGAAGAAAGAAGGAAATTAAGTAGTTCCTGCAGGGAGACCTTTTCAAAATATCCATGTTTATTGGAACCCTTGTGTACTGTTGGTGAGAATGTAAAGTGGTGCAGTTGCTTTAAAAAACACTATTTGCAGTTTCTCAAAAAATTAAAAATAGAATTACCATAAGACCCAGCAATCCCACTTTTTGGTGTATATCCAAAAGAACTGAAGCAGGATCTTGAAGAGATATCTGTACCCCCATGTTCATAGCAGCATTATTCACAAGAGCCAAGAAATGGAAGCAACCCAAATGTCCATCCATTCATGGATGAATAAATGGCTAATGTTGTATATATATATTGTATATATTTCCACATGGAATAGTATTTAGCCTTAGAGAAGAAGAAAATCCTGGGAATATCTGGATGACTCAGTCGGTTAAGCATCTGACTCCTGATTTCTGCTCAGGTCATGATCTCAGGGTTGTAAGATTGATCCCCACAGTGGGCTCCATGCCCTACTCCATTTCCCTCTCCCTCTGCCCCTCTCTGCACACCGACCTCCCAAAAGGAAATCCTGTCATGTGCTACAACATGGGTCAACTCTGAGGACATCATGCTCTGTGAAATAGGCCAATCGCAAAAGACAAATATTGTATGATACCACTGATATGAGATTAAGATTCCATTTTTATGAGTCAAACTCATAAAAACAGTGAAACGGTGGTTGCAAGGGGCTGGAGGGGAGGGGGAAAAGGCGAGTTGATGTTTAACACTTTCAGTTTTGTAAGATGAAAAAGTTCTGGAGATGCAGTCACATGACAAAGTGAACGTACTTCACACTACTGAACTCTGTACTTAAAAATGGTTAAGATTGTAAATTTTATGTGTCCTTTACTATAATAAAAAACACAACAAAGCAATTCTAACATAGTATCTCTGTGGGTACAGGCGGAGGGTAGGAAGGGTAGGCAGTGGGTATTTTTAAAAACTTCCCAGGTGATTCTTAATGTCCTGCTAAGGTGAAAACTGCTGAATTACACCTAAAACAAAACCATATGAAGTTTGAAAGGAAAAAAGAGAACAGGAGAATGACGACATAAAAGACAAATAGAGAAATGAGGAAATATTATTTTTAAAAGCCACTGTAGTAGTTATATCAGATAAAATGGGACATGAAGCAAAAACCTTAGATAACCTGGAATGCCACATCAAGATCACGGGAGTCATGGGGGAGTCACGGACCATCATGAGTGGTGAATGCCCAACAACACGGCTACTACATACGTGGAGCAGAAACTGACAGAATGATAGGATACAGTTACAAATCTAACATCATGGTGGGAAATGTTTGACACCTTCCTCAGAAACTATTAGGTCAAGAAGACAAAAAACTTTAGCAAGGATAAGGAATATTTGCAAAGTAAAACTAATGAGCTTTACCAAGTTTGGATTGAGAGAATCCTGCAGGTGGTAAACAGAGACTGTTTCTTCTTTTCCCAAACAGTCGAAACAATTATAAAAACTGACAACATACAAGGTCACAGAGTTAGTCTCCGAAAATCAGTACCATACAGATTACATATACTTGTTTGTAATTTTTTATTCTTGAAACATTTTAGAAGTTATGGCAAAATATTATTTGGTTAAGTTGGGTGTAGTTTCATCGGTATTTGCTGTATTAACCTCTATATGTTTCCAACATATGAAAAAAATATTTAAAAAATTCAAACCACTAGAGGAGTACGTTTCCAACAAATACAACAGCAGGTTAATAACACTTTATATAAAGAGCTTACAAAAAGACAAGAAAACCTCTAAAAAGTTCATATGTAAGTGCATAAAAGACATTGAATAACATTCAACATGAAGAAAAAACAAGTACTCCACACATGGAAGGTTCATTCTGAACAGAGTCAAGGAAATTGAAATTAAGATTGTGAAATGCCATGCTAACCAATTTAAGATTTAAAAAAACAGATCATACGTACTGTTGAAAAGGAAGTGACAACACATCACCTCTCATTCATTTGAGGTGGCTGCCTAACTTGGTTAAAACATTTTGGAAAACAGGGGCACCTGGGTGGCTCAGTGGGTTAAGCCGCTGCCTTCGGCTCGGGTCATGATCTCAGGGTCCTGGGATCGAGTCCCGCGTCGGGCTCTCTGCTCAGCAGGGAGCCTGCTTCCTTCTCTCTCTCTCTCTGCCTGCCTCTCAGTGTACTTGTAATTTCTCTCTGTCAAATAAATAAATAAAATCTTTAAAAAAAAAACATTTTGGAAAACAATTTAATAATATGCAACAAGTGGGGTGCCTGGATGGCTCAGTTGGTTAAGCACTTTTTTTAAAAGGTTTATTTATTTATTTATTTGACAGAGAGAGAGACACACAGAGTGAGAGAGGGAACACAGCAGGGGGAGTGGGAGAGGGAGAAGCAGGCTTCCCACCAAGCAGGGAGCCAGACGCAGGGCTCAATTGCGAAACCCTGGGATAATTACCTGAGCCAAAGACAGACGCTTAATGACTGAGCCACCCAGGTGCCCTATAAGCACTGGACTCTTGATTTCTTTTTTATTTTCTTTTATTTATTTATTTGACAGAGAGAATGAGCACAGGCAGATAGAGTGGGAGGCAGAGGCAGAGGAAGAAGTAGGCTCCCCGCTGAGCAAGAAGCCGGATATGGGACTCTATCCGAGAAGGCTGGGATCATGACCCAAGTTGAAGGGAGCTGTCCAACCAACTGAGCCACCCAGGCATCCCAAGGACTCTTGATTTCAGCTCAGGTAATGATCTCAGGGGCTTGATCTCAAGCCCGGCGCCAGCTCTGTGCTCAGCAGGGAGTCTGCTTGAGATTCTCTCTCTGTCTCCCTCTGCCCCAATTGCCTTGCACGTGTGTGTTCCCTCTCTCTCAAATAAATACATCCTTTTCAGAAAAGTAATTACGCAACAAGAGCTGTGATAGTTTCCATTTTTAAAGAAGATTTATTTATTCATTTATTTTAGAGAAAGAGAGAGAGAGAGAGAGCATGGAAGTGGGGGGAGGGGTAGAGTAAGACTCCCTGATGACTGCAAGCTGACTCCCTGATGAATGCAAAGTTCATGATAAGATCATGACCTGAGATGAAACCAAGAGTTTAACACCTAACTGACTGAGTCACCAGGCACCCCTTCCATGTTTTTTTAACTCCATAACTCCATTTCTGAAGATCTGGCATAAGGACCTCATTCCAGATACATTAAAAACTTTATAAACAATGATGTTCAGAGCCATATTATTTATAAGAATTAGAAACAAATTAAATATACAAATATCAGTAAAGTAATCCTACAAATTAGGACTTATCCTCTAGAGATATTTTGTAGCCACTACAGTTTTGCCTACAAAGGTCAGGTAATAATATCAGAGGAAATGCTTATAACAGCAGGTCAAGTGAAAAGACCATATTCAAAACTATACCTTATGATTATTAAGATTTGTAAGACAAAAGCTTGGCAAAAACTACATCTTTATGGCAAACCTGATTATTTTTTGGATGATGGGTCACCTTTTCTTCTATTATTCCTATTTTTCTATTGTTCTTTGTGTTTATATTACGTTAATAATAACCTTTACACAAACTGCTTTAATGTCTGCATTCTTCCTTGATTGACAGATTGTTAAATATAATATAAACTGTGCACTTCTCCCCTGGGAGGTGCCCTCTGGAACCTTAGCCCAACAAAGTCTCCTTTGGTCTCCCAGTGTTCTCGTGTTAGTAAACCGCATCTAGGCCCTGGCCCAGAGGGAGACTGAGCTGCTCGACTGGGTGCCCGAAACAGCCAGAGCCTCCACCCTCGGTTTGCAGTGGACATGATCTCCCCACTTCTAAACTGGTACAGGACGGGGGAGACAGACCTGCAAATGCTCTCAGGTAAAAGACAGGTAGGGAACCTTTAAACTCACACTGTACTGACTGGCTCCCCTGTGATGAAATGGGAAAGCTAAATAGTTCAAATAATTTAGAAAAAAGCAGCAAGTGGAAGGGCCTGGAAAGGATTTTAGTTATTCCAAGACTGGTGCGTGGGTGGCTTTGTTGATTGAGCATCTGCCTTCAGCTCAGGTCATGATCCCAGGGTCCTGGGATTGAGCCCCGAGTTGGTATCGGAGTCCCTGCACAGCAGGGAGTCTCCTTCTCCCCCACCCCACCCCACACCCACATGCTTGTGTGCTCTCTCTCTCTTTCTCTCTCTCACACATAAATAAAATCTTTAAAAATAAATAAATAAATAAATACATAAATAAAATATTCTGGCGATGCTCTCTTACTAACACATTCATAGTCCCCCAGGGTTTTTCCTAAAGAGAGCATCTCCCAGACAAGAAATTATATTTTGCAAGCATTTGAATGAGAACACTTGTCCAAATCAAACATTGGTTTTATCTTAATGATTGAAATAAGTTCTTGTTTTATAAAGGTGGATTTGATCCTCCTACCAGATGAAGTATGTTTTGATTATTACAGTGTTTGCCAAAGTAGCTATAGTCAGAAAGAACATGTCCCCGTGCTGAATTCAGCCTTCCTCTCTGCCTCTCTTCCTTCCTCTCTTCGCTCACTTCCTTGAATTACTCAAATGTCCATAAAGGCAGGCAAGTAACGCAAAGGAACGAAGGTGGTGGATACCAGGGTAGGGAGTGGGGGGCGGGCGGGCAGTGGTGAACCAGAGAGGACAGGCTCCGTGTGAAGTGGGACGTCACTGGTCAGCAAGAGCCACCAGGCATCTTGCGGAGATCATCCCATTTGCGCAATAAGCCAGAATTCTAGATATTCATACGAACTCTACCAGATTTGGAAATGGCTGCAACTAATTCAAATATTTAAACTGGGAAGGCCCATAGTGGATGGCCAGTTTGCAGTTTCTGATTTCACTTGTTTAAGCTTAACAGTCTCATCTAAATCATGGCATTATGATATGGATTAATACTTAACAAAAGCTATGTTCAGTAAGTGCTTACTTTGTGCTAGGCAATGTTTGAAGTGCTTTACAGTATTCATTTCTTCCTCACAGCAACGCTTGATGAAAGTGCCTTGTAACCCCATTTCACACACAGGAAGTTGAGGTATAGGAAAGAAGAGAGGAGAAGAGAGACATGAGCATACTCCGGACGGCAGACTGCGTTACAGGAACACGAGGTAGTCCTACAATCCTGATGGGGGAGAAGAGGACTCCTGAAGCGTCTGAGGGGAAAGCCGAACAACGGTATTCTGAAGAGTCTCCATGTGTTCCGGTTATTGTGCTGTGTAATAAATCACCTCAAAACTTAGTGGGTTATGGGGTGCCTGGGTGGCTCAGTGGGTTAAGCCACTTCCTTCGGCTCAGGTCATGATCTCAGGGTCCTGGGATCAAGTCCCACATCGGGCTCTCTGCTCGGCAGGGAGCCTGCTTCCTCCTCTCTCTCTCTCTGCCTGCCTCTCTGCCTGCTTGTGATCTCTGTCAAATAAATAAATAAAATCTTTAAAAAAAAAAAAAAAAACTTAGTGGGTTAAAACATTTTACTGTTCTCTCTCATGGTTCATGGACTCATCTGGAGAGTTCTTACAGGGATCACTCATGCAGCTGTAGTCGGATGGCTTCTGAGATAGAGTCATGTCAAGGGTTCTTTACTCACAGGTCAGCTGCTTGGGTCAGGGTGCTGCGTGATGGGTGGGCATGTTTCTCCACAGCATCTCTCCGCGTGGTGAGCTTCAGCTTCCTCACAGCATGGTGGGTCAGGGTAGTTGGACTTAAATGGTGGCTCAGGGCTCTAAGAAGGCACCTTCCCAGAGACATGAAGTAGAAGTGGCCAAACTATGAAGACCTAGGTACTGAAACTGACCCGGCCACTTCCATTGACTCTTTAAATCATGGAAGGGACATATTGTCCAGATTGAAGGAAAGGGGCATAGACTCTGCCTTCTGATGGGAGGGCTGACAGAGAATGAGCAGCCATCTTTAATCTGCCGAAGAATGGCATCCAAATGGATAATCCATTATCCTAGTGGATAGGCTACCACTGGAATGAGTCACTGGCAATTTCTGTCCCTGTTCTGCCTGAGTTCTATCTCCATGAGAGTGTGATTATCCAGGCCAAGGGAGGGGAAGGCCCTTTGATCACAGTCCCACCAAAGGCACACAATAATGGAGTGGCAGTTCCTCAAAAAAGAAAATCAAGGTGTTCTCACCACAAAAAGGATGAATGGATGCTACAGAGGTAAAAACAATGTTTGCTTCAGGCATTTATTGTTTGCTTTAAATCTTTTTTTGTCCAATGTGAGAATCTTCACACAAACTCATGCCCCTCCCCCATCCCCCTCACACTCATATGTATTCTCTGTGTCCCTCATTTTATTTAAATAACAAAGGTCTTGGGGTGTCTGGGTGGGTCAATTGGTTGAGAGTCTGCCTTTGTCTCAGGTCATGGTCCCAAGGTCCTGGGATCCAGCCTGTGGTCCACTGGGATCTCTGCTCAGCGGGGAGCCTGCTTTTCCCTCTCTCTGTGCCTGCCTGTCTCTTGCTCCGCGTGTATGTGTGTGTGTGTGTGTGTGTGTGTGTGTATGTGTGTGTGTGAAATAAATAACTAAAAGCTTTAAAAAAATAAATAACAAATGTCTATTTGCAGCAATGCTAGGCAGGTGTAGGCTAGGGTCTATGGGGGATCCAAAATGAGTCAGACCTGGAACTTGCCCCCGAGTCATTCACTCTAAGAGGGGGAAGAGAGAGAAATAACAGTACCATCAGAGAAGAAAGGGGAAAATGTCTTAAGAGGCATAGATAAAGAGCTCTGGAAATTTAGAGAGAGAGAGAGAGATTACTTCCAGCTGCACCCTTAATCACATACTGCCTCACCGCAACTCTTGTACTGCTGTCTTGTCTCATTATTACAGCCTATATTATTGAACAACAGCAAAGCAGTCCCGTGGAATAACTCACGGAGTTGCTCCCTCCTCTGCCTCCAGGGCATTAGCTCCTCTGAGGCAGGGCTGAAGCCCAGGTAGTCATATGGCAGGGGTGAATATCTATAGACTTAGCAGAAGACCAGTTTCAACAGAAGAGATCACCGATTAACTATTATCTGAATAAAGCCTACACGGGGCCATAAATATAGACCTTTATAGGCCATACGTATAGATCCATAAACAAATAAGAAATTCAAAGGTTGCTTTTCGCCACTGCCCCTACTTTTATTTTCCCGGAAGGAAGAAATGTCTTTCTATTGGCGTCTCCTTCCAATTACTGACGTCTCAGGTGGGCGTGTTTTTCCACCTTGGCTGTGTAAAAATGTCAAATAAAGGTGAGTGACTGTAACCGTAAAACACATCTTGGCGATGGCTCTAGAAGGAACTTTACATACAACAATCTCAGATTTCTTCATGGGAAGTTCTTTTGTGTGTGGAGCCTCAGATTGTTGCCTTTTGGCATCATGTCCAAGTCTTTCTGGAAAATGTACTACGTCTCCTTTTTTGTTTCTTATTTTTCAATGACAGATGGTTAGGAAATATCTTCTTCACTCTTATAATTATTTCCCCTAGTTTTTCTCCATTAAACAGCAATTACCCTCATGCATAATCTAAGTAGTTATTTTCTAGCTCCTGAAGAGAATAATCACAGTGAATGGCATTCATCTTATGTACTTCATGGTTTTTCTCAGCATGAAGCTTCTATTGACTATAATTTGTACCACAGTAACTAACATAGACACTTAAACATGCTTGATAGTTAATTTTTTTAAGTGGACCAAGTTTTCAGATGAAATATTCATCTGTTTTACAATGGGTAGTTTTCCTGGATTCTATCCAAAAGTACCTTCAAAGAACATTAGATTTATGACTGCTGTGTTTTAAATATTTTCCAAGGGAGCTGTGGAGTGAAAATGTTTTTCCCCTATGGGTTCAATTACCTCACGTTCATACTGTGCTAAGCATTTTACAAAACATGCAAATGATCAGCTTTATAGAGGAGGAAAACCCCTTTTGGATTTACTTCTTGGTGCTAGCAATACTGAAACATGACTTAATTTACATTATACCAAAAAAACCCAAAACACTTTAGATAAGATCGACAATTCAATATATAAATCGAGTCATAGTAAAGTAGCAGAAAACAGGAACAAATAGTTATATCTTTAGAGGAGTTATAAATTCTCTAAGCTTGGAAGCAGTAAATGAAATATCAAAGGACTGAAATAAGAGATTTGAGTCTTATATAAAAAATAAATTGTACTATTAAATACAATTTTTAAATTTCTTTTTTTTCAAAGATTTTATTTATTTATTTGTCAGAGAGAGAGAGCGAGCGAGAGCGAGCACAGGCAGACAGAGTGGCAGGCAGAGTCAAAGGGAGAAGGAGGCTCCCTGCGGAGCAAGGAGCCCAATGTGGGACTCGATCCTATGACGCTGGGATGATGACCTGAGCCGAAGGCAGCTTTAACAAAGGCCACCCATGATTAATTTAGAAGAAACTATTTTTGGCTTTTGGCATTCAGTGGTGTCCACATTTCAAAAGTAATTCCAAAAGCTAGTGGTATAAAGAACTTCGTTATTTTGTTGAGTCAAAATGTGAATTGTGCTGAGAGCATGGTGTGCTTGATAGAGTCCCTCGCCGACCACCCCCCACCACATCTGACTTTTGGGGTGACCTCACCCTTCTCACCCACTGATGGTGACATGCTCCATCTCCAGAAATCGCATGTTAATGCATTTGTGAGAAGGAAAACATTCAGACAATGGTTTTTCTCAAATGTGGAGATTCAAAAAGGTTTCACCTAGGATGCATTTCTGGAGGAGAATAAGAGTTGCTGGGAAAGTCCATAGAATGCAGATAAAAGAAAGATAAATGGAAAGTTACTAAATTTCTAGAGATGCTGCCTGAATCAGGACTCTCCTTACTTGGCTTTAGGAGAATTGCAACTTTGATATTAAAGGGAATTGGTGTTACTGTTTAAAAAAAAAAAAAGGATAGAAAAAAAAAAAAAAGAAAGAAAGAAGCTAGAGCAGCAGGATGAGGAGAGGACCCAGTTTCAGAATCCTACAGAGCAAGCAGTTCATCGAACTCCTCTTGAATCAGATGTCTCTCTGGGCACGAGGAACAACTCGCCAAGCTGGACAATACCCAGAATCGCCAGGCGGATGGTGTCCGCGGTCACACACCTCAGGCATAATGACGGTGGTTCCCAGCCACGCCTGCATGCCTTCCTGCTGTCCCGTCTCCTTCCTCTTTCTCTCTGAGCGTGTCACACCCTCATCAGGCCCTGTCTGGACCCTCGAAGGCCTTCCAGCTGGTCTCGCCAGGGCTCCAGTCTGTTCCATCACTAATCCATGAAACGCTTTTCCCGGAGGCTACTCCCAGGGTAGGGTGTGACCGTGTCTCTCCCAGCTTTAAAATGCTTCAGGGTATGGTCCGCTGCCTTTATTATTATTATTATTTTTTTAAGATTTATTTATTTGACAGAGACCCAGCGAGAGAGGGAGCACAAGCAGGGGGAGTGGGAGAGGAAGAAGCAGGCTTTCCGCTGAGCAGGGAGCCTGATGCAGGGCTCGATCCCAGAGACCTTGGGATCATGATCCAAACCAAAGGCAAATGCTTAATAGCTGAGCCACCCGGGCGCCCGGGTCCGCTGCCTTTAAAGGACTGGTCCTAACTCCTTCTTTTTCATTGTGGTAAAGAACACCTAACACGAGAGCGGCCATCCTCATCATTTGCAGGTGTACAGCAGTGTAGTGTTAACTATACGCACATTGTCGTGCAGTGGATCTCGAGAACTTTTCCACCTTGCAAAATTGAAACCATACCCACAAAACAGCTCCTCTCTTCCACCTCCCCCTAGCCCTGGCAACCGCCGCTCTACTTTCTATTTCTAGGAGTCTGACAACTTTAGATACCTCACAGAAGTGGAATCGTGCAGTCTCTGTCCCCTGGCTACTGGCATATTTCACTGAGCAGAATGTCCTCAACATTCATCCACGCGGTCGCGCCTGTCCAAATCTCCTTCCTTTTAAGGCGGAACAATACTCCATTGTATGTGTTCACTGCGCCTTGTCTAGCCGTTGGCCATCCATGGATGGAAGTTTGTGTTGTTCTCCCTCTGGGCTGTTGTGAGTGTCGCTGCTGTGAGTATCGGTGTACAAATACCTCTTCAAGATTCTGCTTTCAATTCCTGTGGATAAATACCAAGACGTGGGGTTGCTGGATCATATGGTAATTCCATTTTAATTTTTTGAGGAATTACCAGACTGTTTTCCTTAGTGGCTGTGCACAAAGGTTTTAATTTTTCCACATTTTCACCAACACTTCTATTATTATAATCATCATCATCATCATCATTATAATGGTCATCCCCTTGTTATTATTTTTTCCCCCTTGTTATTATTGAAATTGAGGATCTTTTCATGTTTGTTGCCCATATGTGTGTCTTCTTTGGAGAAATGTTTATTCAACTCCTTTGTTCATTCTTTACCTGGGTTTTTGGTTTTCCGGTTGTTGAGCTGTTATTTCTAGATCCTAAGCGTGGTCTACATCCTTCATGGTCCGGCTGTAAGCCTCACTTTCCTCCTCTCTGTACATCACACGCTTCTTTGTGGCAGCTCATTTCTATGAGGTTCCCTAATGGAAGAGCCATTTTATTGATCTTTTCACGTGTTGTTCCTGACAGAGTGCAAACCACTGGAGCAACATCTTCTTCCGCCGGAAGGAAACATGACCTTGAAGGAACTGTCCTTGGGAGGCCTTCTATCACCAGGTCCTGACGTCCACTATTCCCCCAAGCACGGAATTCTCTGGCTTCTGGACCATCAACCCACCCTGTGTGCAGGGCTGATCACATGGGTCTGTGATTTTTATTATCATCGGTCTCTCCTACTAGAGTAGAAGCTAGTTAAGGATCAGAACCAGCATCTTATTTAATATTCAAACTCCATGCCATGCATGAAGACTGCCACATCATCTGTACCATTAAATATTTTCTGAAGGAAGGAAGGGGAGAAGGAAGAAAGTCTGGCAGGCAGGTGAACAAGCCAGCACAAAGGAAGACACACACCAGGCTTCTCCTCTGTGTCCCACTTCAACTCCCCGTGCCTCCTACTTCTCTTCCCAAAGGACGACAACGCTGAAGACCTGGGGACAAGGCGTGCCGCACGCAGGTGCCACTTGAACTCGTCTCAACTTCCCCAAACTGAAATGGCTCAGTCCTCACAAAGGTTACCCTCTGCTTCCTGCTGCAGGGTTCAGTTTAGATCCAGGGACTGCAAATTGAGGTCCAGGGCAATCTGGCCAATATCCTAACAGGTCTTGGATTAGTGAGGGAAGTATCATTTAGAGCCTCTAATCCAAGCCAGACAGCATGTGAAGGCCTTTGGATTTGTTATCACATTTCAACCCCTTTTCAATCCTAGAATTGTTACCCTCACTTTTCTACTGAGGGAAAGGAGACTCAGCCAGGATGCTAGCCAAGTGTTTATTTTTATTTTTATTTTTTTAAGATTATTTATTTATTTATTTGACAGACAGATCACAAGTAGGCAGAGAGGCAGGCAGAGAGAGAGAGGAGGAAGCAGGCTCCCTGCTGACCAGAGAGCCCGATGCGGGGCTCGATCCCAGGACCCTGGGTTCATGACCTGAGAGGAAGGCAGAGGCTTTAACCCACTGAGCCACCCAGGAGCCCCCCAAGTGTTTATTTTTAAAGATTTTTTTTTTTATTTATTAGAGAGAAAGAGAGCCAACACAGGGGGAGGAGGGAGAAGAGAGTCCCAGCTGAGCAGGAAGTCCCATGACACAGGCCCTGGGATCAGGAACTAAGCCAAAGGCAGATGCTTAACCAACTGAGCCACCACCCAGGCGCCCCAAGCCAAGT
Source organism: Mustela nigripes (assembly GCF_022355385.1). Classification (NCBI taxonomy): domain Eukaryota; kingdom Metazoa; phylum Chordata; class Mammalia; order Carnivora; family Mustelidae; genus Mustela; species Mustela nigripes. The sequence continues at coordinate 18,572,348 of NC_081559.1, read as the reverse complement.
TTTTTAACGCTAAGGCCATGCTCTCATTATTATATCATGACACCTCAAGGTCGAAATCTTTTAAGATTTATAATAGACATGGTTTGTTATTTTGAGAATTATTTATTAGGTATGCGCTGTATAGTTCACAGCCATAGAGTCTCCTAAGCCTGAGAGATATCTTCGAGAACATCTCATCTAATCCCTCCATTTACAAATGAGGAGGTTGACAGCCTGACACAACTTATAAACCGTACAGTGAATAGAATGATATCGTCATGCTCTGTAGAGATTTTTTTCTATTTGATTTTTAAGTGTTCTATTTTGCATTTAAAAGCAATACAAGCTCAATGCTGAAAAACTGTAAATGAGAAATTTAAAAAATTTGTAATTCCTATTCCAATTGCCCTAACTCTTATTGATAAATGAGGCTTTAGACTTAGCTCACTGGTACGTGCTAGACCTTAGGAAACAGATGTATCTATCAGGCAAATGACTATATATTTGTATATATACACATGTACATACATAATTAGTTAACATTATAGTCTTTATAAAATATGGTATTATTCTCACTGAACATCATGAATATTTTATTTTATTAAAATTCTTTAGAAATATTCTTTCTTTTTTTATAATTTATTTGACAGAAATCACAAGTAGGCAGAGAGGCAGGCACAGAGTGGGGGGGGGGCAGGCTCCCCGTCGAGCAGAGAGCCTGATGTGGGGCTCGATCCCAGAACCCTGGGATCACAACCTGAGCAGAAGGCAGAGGTTTTAACCCACTGAGCCACCCAGGCACCCCTAGAAGTATTCTTAAATGATGGAAAGAATTTTTATCATAATCATAAAAATAATAATTGCTCAGTGGGGATAGATTTTTAAAATATAATTCTGAAGTAAAAACTATTTTCCCATCAATAAGAAATAATCATCATTAATTTGGTTGCTTTGTTTTGCTTTTTTGTTGTTGTTGTTGTTGTGGAGAACGTTTCTTTGCTCTGTTTGTGTGCGTGTATATATAATCGAGACAAATGGAATAGACATTTTTAAACCCTTGATACATTTTCCCAAATTGCTTTCCAGAAAGTTTATGCTTAATTAAAACAGCAGAATTGGTGAATGAGAATGTTCATCTCACAACATGCTCACCAACTTTAGATGTCATCTTTTCAAAATTTTTTGCTAATTTTATTATGGGAAAAATGGTTATGAATGTGAACTTATTAAAAATATTAATTGTGAAATTATTGCTTATATTTGTCATATTTTATGAAGTAAGGTTAACCATGTAATATTAAGAGCTCTGTATAACTAAACTCTAGCTTATATCATGCCTATTTAGACTAATATTAAACCAAGGCTTTAAATACAAGCCCTAAAACAATGGCTTAAAAACAGTTTTGCAAAATTGCATTATATTAAATGGAAATCAACAGAATAAGTACCAGGTAAAGTAGGTCCAAGAGCTTCAAGTAAGAATTTTTTTTTGTTTTTTTTGAAGGATTTTTTTAAAAAAAGATTTTATTTATTTATTTAACAGACACAGATCACAAGTAGGCAGAGAGGCAGGCAGAGAGAGAGGAGGAAGCAGACTCCCTGCTGAGCAGAGAGCCCAATGTGGAGCTCGATCCCAGGACCCTGGGATCATGACCTGAACCGAAGGCAGAGGCCTTAACCCCCTGAGCCACCCAGGCACCCTACTTGGGTCTACTTTAAAGCCACCGCCAGCTTGGAGAGATATACATCAAAGTCACAATGCACAAAATGCTACTGTTAGAAACCTAAATGCCTTCAGAAAAAGTTCAATTCCTAGTCCAGTTACTACTTTGCTAAGGCTCCGCAATGTTGCTTTATGTGCCCCTCCAGTCCTTTTGTATGCGAATGTTTTTTAAACAAATATTTATTCCTGTTAAATTTCCAGGACGATTTACATGCCAGCATTGACCCTGATGCTGTGAGGATGCTGTCTGATGAAGGTGAAGGGATTACGTTTAGGGGTTTGCAGTGATGGGTATCAGTACTGAAGAGAAGAAAGCTCTCTAAAGGCCTGATGTCTGCGGAAAGCCACTTTAGATTTCTTTGTAAGTCAGTATGACTGTACATAAACTTTGTTCAAAGCGAAAGCCTGATTTACGGCCCACCAAGCATACATTGTGAACCTACTTTATAAATGAGTGGCTTAAAGGAAAACCATCTTGTCCTAAAGCTATCAATGTTCTTACTCCCTGCATTCCTTGACGTTGAAACTTGTGATTCCTGGGGCTCAGCTGGTTGTGCATCTGCCTTTGGCTCAGGTCATGATCTCAGAGTCTTGGGATGGAGTCCCGTGTCATGTGGGGCGCCCTGCTCAGCAGGGAGCCTGCTTCTCCCTCTTCCTCTGACCCTTTCCCTGGTTCTGCTCTCTCTCTCTCTCTCAAATAAATAAATAAAATCTTAAAAAAAAAAAAAAAAACCCAACACCAGGAGTAAAAAAAAGCTATGTGACTTGCCTCTTACTGGAATTCTTAAATAAACAAACAAACAAACAAACAAAACAAAAAAAGCACACCAAAACAAACAAAAAAACTCACGATTGCTGACTCTATGTTAATCTATAATCTTTGGAGTTTCTAAAAGATGTGAAAAGTGTATAACCCTGTAAAAATTGTTCATTTTCCAGAGTTCTTTTTTTCCTGTGAAGAGTGTGTTTCGTGGGCAGCTGTCTTAACTTGGGCTGGAAAAAACTCTCTTTCTTACTTTTAGAGATTCTAAAGGGTTTGCTCATTTTGCGTCTCAACAGTATTCAGAGTTCACAGCCCTAAAAAGATCTTCTGCCCCGCCCAAGGGGAGGCCCTGCTGGTTTGTGATGTCAGTGTGTAAAGCTACCCTCCGCGTCTCTAGAGAACTATGTGAGATAATCTTGGGAGAAGGAGCAAGAGAGAAATTAATCTTGCTCTTTTTTTTTTTTAAAGACTTCATTTATTTATTTGACAGACAGAGATCACAAGTAGGCAGAGAGGCAGGCAGAGAGAGAGGAGGAAGCAGGCTCCCTGCTGGGCAGAGAGCCCGATGTGGGGCTCGATCCCAGGAGCCTGGGCCCATGACCCGAGCCGTAGGCAGAGGCTTTAACCCACTGAGCCACCCAGGCGCCCCCGCAAGAAAGAAATTAAAGTGTTTGGATTGTATTTTGTAAGTATCAAGACACGTGAGAACAGATGCAAACTTTTGCAATCGATTACAGCCTGTGAATGTCATATGATGCTGTTACTAGCATTACCACCTGAAAAATGAAGTCCCTTCATAGTGAATGTATTGTCTGTTCTGTGACTGATACTTGATAATGATTAATGCTATCACTGTTCTGGAAACTCTGTGTTAAAAATGCAGGATAATCATCATAAAGGAAGCATGGAATTCCAGCTCTTTGTCCTGACATTCAGGGCCTTACACAACAGCGACCTAACAAAACTTGGAAGCTCCATCTCTTCCCTGTGCAGATCTTTGTTCCAGGAACACCAGTTACTCAACACTCCCTTCCCACCCCCCTGCTTCCCTAGTGGCAGTCACTCGTCTAGAATGCCCCTCTCACCAACACAAGGTCTGGCAGGTCTGACAATCCAGGATCATCTCAAATGCCACCTCCTCCATGAGGTGCCTCTCCTGTGCACTCCTTTCTCTACTCTGACAGAGGTTCTTTGAAGATAGAAGCTACATCTCATACAACAGTAGACCTCTAGCTTGTTCCCCCTCATTCCCGAGTATCAGGTTGTTGCAGGGAAATGACTACCCAGCCAGGGACCACACTGGCCAATCTCTGACATCCGGATGTGCCCAAGGGGCTTGTTCTTACAGGTGGATGCAAGTGGCAGTGACAAGTGTCACTTACGGGCTAGGCGTCCTAAGAAGTGCGCATGCCTTCTTTACTCTTCTAATGCTTAGGCAGCTTGAACCAAGATTCTGATGTCCGAGAAGATGGCAGGAATTCAAGACAGAAGGAGCCCAAATCCCTGGATCATCAGGTGGAAGAGAGTTGCCTGATGACCTAGGACAGCATCACTGAGCTGTTGAGTGAGCACGAAATTAAGTTCCATTGGGTTAAGCCACTGAAATCTGATGTTTTCTTTCTTACAGAGCTAGACCCATTTCCTGCCCAATATAGCCTGGTATTCTCAGTATTTGGCTCATTCCATTTTTTTTTTTTTTAAGATTTTATTTATTCATTTGACAGAGAGAAATCACAAGTACACTGAGAGGCAGGCAGAGAGAGAGAGAGAAGGAAGCAGGCTCCCTGCCGAGCAGAGAGCCCGATGCGGGACTCGATCCCAGGACCCCGAGATCATAACCCGAGCCGAAGGCAGCGGCCTAACCCACTGAGCCACCCAGGCGCCCCTGGCTCATTCCATTTTATAAAGCAGGTGATCCAAAAGTATTTGTTAAATCAAAGGGAAAATTCAGAGACAAACACAAAGAAAGATAAATCGGGTTATACTATTAGAACATAGTTGGAGATATCTGATGACACTAAAATGTTCTTTTAACCCTAACTTCTTAAAAAATATTTCTTGCTCAAGTCATTTGTCTTACATTATGAGTACTTACACATTGAGATCAGTTGTCACTTTGTTCTTGGCAAAGAGAAAATAGGGTGTTTTGTGAATTGACGGTCATTCCAGTTGAATGTGGGTGCCAAGTTTCCTCTGGTTATATGAGCATAACTGTGAACAAATAATGGTGAAATAAAAGATAATCCTTCTTGATTGTCAGATTCTTGGGTCAGACTTTCTAATATGATGTAACTAGTGGATAGGGCCCGTTGGCCAATAGCACTTCCATTCACCCTCCAATTAGACTTACATTATAAAATGATGATGCTGTTATTGGTGGTGTTATTTCTTAGGTCGTGCTCAGTCATACAAAAGGGAGATCTCTCTTAGCTCCAAGCTCCAAATTTCATCAAATCAAAACAAGCATGGGTCATCAGCCCTCCAAACCAAACATTAGGCTGATTCAATATGACTGGGTATTTGTTAGATATTGCATTAAAAACTCAAGAGTGTAAAGCTTGAAGAGTAAGAAGAAGAAGACAAGGTAACCAGAGATGTGCGATGTCTGGTCTTTCCCTCCACATTCCTAGCACTTAGTCAAGGGTCAGATCTTTATCTCATCATGTGGATGCAAGTGTAGTCCAGTGTCCCCTCATACAGCCTAAAGAACTCCCTCGAGTATTTCTTGCAGGATAGGCCAATGACTGACAAATGAAATCTTTCAAGTTTTGTTTATATTTGTTTATTTGAATAACTTTCAATGACACATTTTACAAAAAGATTTATCCATTCATTTTAGAGAGAGAGAGAGAGTGTGTGTGTGTGTGTGTGTGTGTGTGAAATGGGGGTGGGGGGAGGTGTGGGCAGAAGGGTGGAGGGAGAGGGAGAGGGAGAGAGAATCTTCAGTAGACTCCCCACTGAGCACAGAACCCGACACAGGGGTCAGTCCCACCACTCTGAGATCATGACCCGAGCCAAAATCAAGTTGGACGCTCAACCAGCTGAACCACCCAAGCACTCCTCAATGATGTATTTTTGATGGATAGTTTGCTGGATGAACAATTTTGTTTTTGTTTCAGCACTTTGAATAGATCATCCCCCTAATGGCTGGCCTCCCCAGTTTCCGGTGAGAAAAGCCAACTGTTTATATACTAATGATCAATTATACATGATACTGGATTTCTCTCTTGCTGTTTTCAAGATTCTCCCCCCATCTCTGGCTTTAGGCAGTTGGACAGTCCATCTATGGTGTATTTCAGCATGCCTGTCTTTGGGTTGATTAAGTTTGTTGAGTTTCTAGGATGTGCAGATTAATCTTTTCCATCAAATTTGGGGGAATTTTGGCCATTATTTCTTCAAGTATTCTTGCTGCCTCTTTTTCTCTGGTCTCCTTACAGACTCCCAACATGCATTAGTTGGTTAATTTCCATTTCCTTATTAAATTTTTTGATGCAGGCATAAGTACTCCTGTAGATTCATTCCTACAGATAAAATCACTAGGTTATGACAGTGACATTACAAGTTTTGATAAATATGGCTAATTGCCTTCTCAAATGTTTATAACAAGCCTCATACCCACAGTGTCTGAGCAAGCCCATTTCTCTAAGGGATTTTTTATTGATTATGTTGGAGATTCTTTTTAAATATTGGATGAGGTAACTTATTTTAATTTGGGCTATAGTTCCTGAGATGAGTCTTACTGCCTCTCAGAATCTTCCAACGATGTTGTTGCTACCTGCTCTATTAGCTCCTCCTAGAATTACCCTCAGAAAATATTCATGAAGTAGGAAGAAATGATGGGCACATTTCCCAATGCTTTTTTGTTCTATTCTGTTTTGTTTCTCACTGAAGAGAAGTCTGTTCATTCTAAATTACCTCTGTCTCAAATGATAGGGTCAACTGTGACCCTTCTCTGGGCACTCAAGGCTGTGGGGAGACATACAATGTCTGTTTTGTTAACTGTTTTTTTCCACTCAAACTACCTGATGTGAACATTTTCCAATGTCGTCGTCATTGTTGTCTTCTTCTTATTATTTTTAAGCTTATTTATTTAAGTGATCTCTACACCTAAGGTGGGACTCAAACTCACGACCCCGAGATCAAGAGTGGCAGCTCTTCCACTGATTGAGCCAGGCATGCCTCCAGTGTCTTCTTCAATACAATTTATAATGGCTGCATAGGAATTAATAACTGCAGAACAACAATAACAACACTGATTTTGGTCGTGTTGTTTCTATTTTTCCCTGTTATAAATAACACTGAAATGATTATTAATAATCTTTAAGCGAGCAGAGCCTTATTTTATTTTTTGTTGTGTGGCAGCCCCTAGCATAGAATCTGCCTTGAAAAAGACATCAGTAAGTGTGTGTAGAATGAATAAGTGATTGAATAACAAACTTTAATAGGTATTTAAACCTTTAATTCCAAATTTGATTATTTTCTTCAAAAAATACCCAGAGGAGAAGTTGATGGGTAGGTAGATGTATATGTTTTTTTAAAATTCTTGGTCAGAATTTTCAAATTGCCTACGGAAATTTTTTGCCAATTTACACACCCACTGGGTGTATATGGGAACGCTTGCTTCTCCACCCCAGCCAAATACTGACTTGTTGAAATCTATGTAACTGATGGTCAGAGAATAGGGTATTCTTACTAGTTTTAATGTGCATTTCTTGTAGGGCAAATGATATTGAAATTTTTACCTATCTTTTACTATTTGCTCCTTTGACCAGCAGAACTCATTGGTTTGGGAAGGAGAACTGGTCTCTTGGTCTCTTGGGGGCCATAGCCTGGGGTTACTCAGGGAATGAAAGGGCTGTCTTGCGACTCGTAAGACACCTGCTTCTCAGGCAATTTCTCAGGGTGTCATCTTTATTGGCATAAAAGAGAAGCAAGGAGAGTCCAGTTGTACCTTGCTCCTGGCAGTTTGCCTCTCCCTGTGCTGTGACCCAGGCAATTTTGGTTTATCTTCTAGATTTTAGGAATTTAGCAGCGGGCTTTGGTCACACTTCCACTGATACTCACCTTCCCCTAGGCAGAGGGTTTTCCAAGCTTTTTTGTTTTTGTCCCCATGCTGGCAAACCATTGTCAAGCATGTCTTTCTAGGTTAAACCTATTAACTAACAAAATCTATGCATGTAGTATAAATTTTAATGTATTAAGTACATATAAATCCATTACATGAAACTCAAAATTTTACAGATTTCATTTATTTACTTGAGAAAGCACACACGTGCACAAGCTCACGTGCAGGGGTGGGGGGGGGCAGAGGGAGAGGGAAGGGGAGAGAGAATCCCAAACTGACCTCACACTGAGCCTGAGGCGGGGATCTCGACCCTATGATCATGACTTGAGCTGAAATCAAGAGTCAGACACTTAACTGATGGAGCCACCCAGGAGGCCCTGAAAGCCAAAATTTTAAAGGGTGACATTAAAAACATACATAACTGGCAGCTCCGTTTCTTCCTGCTGCTCAGTGATGCTGCCTTTTGGACTCTGCACGTTGGGAGTCCCCGTTCTAGTGTAGCTGCATGAAAGCAGGTTGTCTCCCGTCTGAGCAGGTGGGCTGTTGACACATTTATTTATTTTTATTTATTTTTTTAATTTTTAAAATTCTTTTTGAAGATTTTATTTATTTACTTGACAAAGATCACAAGTAGGCAGAGAGGCAGAGAGAGAAGGAAGCAGACTCGCTGTTAAGCAGAGAGCCCGATGCGGGGCTCGATCCCAGGACCCTGAGATCATGACCTGAGCCGAAAGCAGAGGCTTAACCCACTGAGCCACCCAGGCGCCCCTGTTGACACATTTCTTAGGGAGCCAGACCTCCACCACCTCCACCACCTCCACCACAGACCAGTAGGCTGTATAAATCAGCACTTTCTATGGGTGCTGCTGAAGGGCCGCTGACACCAGGACAGGCTGTTCAGCCAAATGCAAGCTGCGTCCTCCAATGCATACTTTGTGTGAGGACAGGGAACCTTTCTCGCTCTGCTTGCTCTTTGCTTGCTATCTCACCATCTGTGGCTAATCTGCTTGTTCAAAGATGGCCTTGACATTTGAGTAAAGGCAGGTGAAGCAGGATCCTGGTCAGGTCGCACCCTTGGCTGTTTCCGGTAGATTTTGCGTCACAGTGATCCAAGTGAGTCAAGTATTTGGTTCACACCATATTGTGTCAACATGTAAAGTCTCTGGACAGAGAAATAAACACACAAAATAACGTAAAATCTAACTGATTTTATCTAATCTAATGAAAGACACGACACACAAAAATTATGACGGGGATGTCTTTACGGTAAAATTTACCACCAAGTGCTTTCAAGGAAATACCTTTCCCTAAAGAGAGAAGAAAACTTCTCAAATAGATTTGATTTAAAAACTTTGACAAGGAGAGAATGAGAACCTCTGGAGCACGACCTGCTGATGCCATCCCAAAGGCTCAGCTGTATTTGAAAGGGCAAGTGTCTCTGGAGCCAGACAGCTAGGTTTTTTGTTTTAAAGATTTTATTTATTTATTTGAGATAGAGATAGAGAGAGAGAGAGAGAGAGAGAGAGAACAACCATGAGTAGGGTGAGCCGCAGAAGGAGAAGGAGAAGCAGACTCTCGCTGAGCAGGGAGCCTGACACGGGGCTCGACCTCGGGACTTTGGGACCATGACCTAGCCCAAGGCTCAGCTTAATGGACACTAGGCACCCCAGACAACTGGATTTTGAACTATCTTTGGATCCCAAGCCTGCTGTGGGCTAGCACTGTAACCTCTGACACTGAGATCTTCAGTCTACAGAGGGGAGAAAAATAATCCTTTCAACTTAGCAACATCAAGAGGGTCAAACCAGAGAATGCTTACCAACCATCCTGCCTATGGTAGTTGCTCAATAAATATGTGTTTTTTCCTTCCTCACGCTCTTTGGGTGATGGGGATTTCTTTCATGCTTGCTTATGCCCTGATTTCAGAGTTGGCCTCTTTTTTCTCTTAGCATTCATGATGCAGATCATTTCTCAGAGTTGCCTTAGCTACCTAAAAAATGCCTTCAATATGAAACTTCTATTTTAGAAGTTTATGCTCCATTTGATTGTTTCTAAGTCTGAAATGCAACCAAATGATAGCTCTGGTAAAGTCAGTGGGTATAGCCTCAGGTGCTTCCATAATATGATTGACATCAGAAGTGTTTTTGGCTTCATGAACTGCTTTTTTCCTTGTTTAATTATAGGCAACTCCAGTGTTCCACGAATTCACATATACAGCGAAATGCGCACTCACACCCACCGGAAAAAACCTGTCTTAGGAGAAGGCTTCTCCATCCGGCTCTCTCTGCTCAGCTTTTCTTTGCTCCTTATTCAGTTCTGTAAATACAGGTTTATATTTAGCCCTTTTTTGATTTCCCATATGTTCCTTCTAAAAACATTCCCTATTAAGGGATTTTCACTAGTTGATCTCGTGGAGAACTTCTGAGTGAACACGACCCCAGGCAGGCGTGACCAAGGTGTGTGTGTCGGTGGCATCACAACTAAACCAGGAGGGAAGGAAGCCCCTCCAACGTAGTCGTGCCCGGCAGCACCTCATCTTTTCTGGAAAACTTGCTGCTAATGGACCAGGAGGGTTTAACACGGTGGGTGTGGAGGCCAAATTCATGCCATCTCTGCTCTGTGGGGAGTGCGCAGCCGGAGGATGGGAAAGGTCAGGTCACGGCCTCACAGACCGGATGCGCAGCCGGAGGATGGGAAAGGTCAGGTCACGGCCTCACAGACCGGAGGTAACCACCTTACTGGTTGGGAGAAGCCAGGATGCCTACTGGTCCAGGGACAGGGCAGGCTGGAGGGCCTGCCTAGCTTGGCCCAGCCTGGCCCAGTCGGGCCAGGTCTCTGACTGCAGACCCGCCGTTCTCGGAAGGAGCTGCTTCTGTTCTCGGGAAACAACTTACACGTGGCCCAAAAGGACAGGCAGGGAGAGGGGAAGCGTTTCAGAGCTGTGAGCCTGGCCCTGGGATCCTCTACCAGCCACCTCGAATCAGTCATGCGGGGTCTCAGTTTCCTCATCTGTAAAGGGGTTCACATTACGTGCTTTGCATGGTAGTGAGTGTGCGTGGCCCTCACGAGTGCTCCCTGAACAAGGCTATGCCTCAGTGGCTGGCCCGGGACTCTGCTGTTCACCCATCTATGCCAGGTCTCACTCTGGCTTTCCTGAATTTAGCTCCTGTGTCATAAAATACATCTTGGGTTGCCTTTCAGTGCTTTGTCTTTTTGTTCTGTGGCTTTTGTTTTTCCTGCTTTTCATTCCAGTTGATTTACCCCAGTAGAGAGTGAGTTCTGCTTCTTTTTTTCTAGAAATTTGGTTTCTATGGTTGCTAAAGGTCACCACATTTACCGACCTTGAGCTAAGGACCCGGGTGATTTCACCGCACTCCTGGGAGAGCATGGGTGTTCTTTGCTCGGCTTGTTAAAGAATTAACCTTCTTCCAGCCTTCACCAGCCCCAGCGGCTCCGAGCGCCTGGTGCTCCATCCCCTCCCTGGGAGTTCCCACGACTGTCCCCAGGCCTCTGTGCCCTTTGACACACTTTGGGAAGCCTGAAGTCCTGACATGTGGCCGTTCTGTCCTTCTTCTGAGAGCACGCCTGCACCCGGGACCCACACTCTCCTGCTCCTCTGCTGTAGGAAGGATTGAACCCCAATCCCCGGAACCCTGCTGGCTAAACCAGCTTGGTTTTACCGCAGCTGGAGGCCATGCCTTCCAACCTCCTCTCGCTCTGTAAACAGAGCTCTTTTTTGCCTTCAGCTTTATGCACTGTCTTCTCAGCTTGTTTAGAACCCAGAGAAGAACAGGAGAGATTCTATTTCTTGGGGTTCCAAGACCCCATTGGTACTGTCAATGAATGAAGCTGGCTAGGGGAAAGGCAGTAGAGGGGAATGTGGGACCCTGAGGAGAAGGTGCGGTCAAGAGGGTAGAGCCAGCTGGTTGCTAGCTTGTGGGCATTTGGACCCACTTTGGCCAGATAGTTCAAACTTTTTTTTTTTTTTTTTTTTTAAAGATTTCACCTATTTATTTCAGAGAGACAGAGAGAAAGAGAGAGAGCATGAGAGGAGAGAGGGCAGAGGGAGAAGCAGACTCCCTGCTGAGCAGGGAGCCCGATGTGGGTCTCGATCCCAGGACTCCAGGATCACGACCTGAGCCGAAGGCAGTCACCTAACCGAGCCACCCAGGTGCTCAGATATTTCAAATTTTTAAAGAAAACCAGAGATCTGGGTTTCTATCTGCTACTTCCCTACTCCTCAATGTTGACAGTGAAACTAAAAAAACAGAACCCCGTGGTGTGGGATGAACAAAACACACTGCCAGTCTGAGACAGCTGCCTGCACCCGGTCCTGGACCCCCAGGGTGCCATCTTCCTGGTCCCCTGTGCAGGTAATTCTAATTCCATCATCCAGCTGGAAAAATGTCCTTAGACTTCATCAGGATACTCGGACTCCAAAGGCCCCGTGTCTTCCGGGGAGGGGCACTGTTGTAAGGTTGTGAGTTAGTTTGAAACTGTAAGCTAGCATTTTTATTTGATAATACACCATTCTCCTTTTGATGCCATGTGAAATGCATGTGTAACTTTGAGAGTTACACATGAATTAATAAGCACAGGCAAAAGACAGGCAAACGGTTCCCTCCCTTTCCTTGGAATCATCAAAAGATAAAGAGTCCACCATGCCTTACCCGAGGAGGCACCATACCTGTGGGTACCACCGAACCCCAGGTTGAGAAAACACACACAGAAGATGACAACCTCTACAAACTCTTGAGCATCATTGACTCAGAAGCATCTAAGAAGTGGAATTTGAACTTAAACCCCCGGAAGTAAGGCAGGCAATAGTTGGGTAGGATAGCTCTCAACTGTAACTTTCATGCCATCCGTTGTCAGGTATTTCCTCCGCTGTTCTCTGAAAACTGCCCCTGGGATGGCCGTGCCCACCGGGAGGCAATGCTGGAAACTTCTCCCCCAGGTGCGGCTTCTATTGCGTTGTTGAAGGAGAACGTGGGGGCTCCTGGGCCCCGCTGCTGGGAACAGGCACTACCTCCCCGGCAAAATGAAAAACCCCAGTGTCGCTACTGAGGTTGCTCATGCCCTCCGGGTACACGGGCAGCAACTCTCCACTTCCCGGTGCCAGGGAGGGCCTGTGAGCACTCGGACAGGGAGAAGCTGCAGAACTTAGGACTGGAGTTACGCCGGGACTCTACGAGCTTATGTTTCAGTGGCACCAACTGAAGCTTTATTCCTTCTGCTGTCTTGCATAGCGTGAGGCCTGCACCTCTTGGACTCTGTGACTCCCACCCAGGGGCCCGGGTAGAAGACGCAGAGATGCCTCCCCAAAAGGGTACACGCTGTTTGTGGGGTTTGGGGACTGCAAAGGCCTCAGTACCCCAGGGACTTACTCTCCACTTCCCCCTTGTTTGGGGCCTGCCAGTCTCTGGAAAGTTCCTGGCGTCTGCCTGGGGGCTTTTGCGTTTTCTAGTTCCCTGCTGGGAAGGCCTCCCTGCCCCCACATTTAGGTAGCTCCTTTCTTCAAATCTTTTCATTTTGGAAGGTTCTATGCTTCCGAGTTTCCATTTAAATGTCACCCCGTTCGTGTCCTCCCCTCCCCGTGTGATAGCGAAGAGGCCAGGCTACCACGCAGGGGGGCGTCAACTGAAACCCCGTCCGCTGTTTGCCACCACAAAGGCTTACTTCTTGCTCACGTCACAATCCAGGGACTCAGAAATCCAGTTCCTCCAGTTTGTCCGCTGCTGAGGGTGTGAGATGGGCAAGAGAGGGCTCCCAGGCAGGGGCGATATGGCCCAGAACCAGGCACAAGGCCCCAGGTTCCCTGGGAGGGGGCTGGGAAAGTCCTCTTCCCTTACAGAGATTATTCCAGTTAATGCTCCCACAAGCCTCTGAGGTCCAGAGGAGCGGCCTGCTCATTTTCCAGATGGGAAGCCGAGGCTAAGGCACTAAGTATTAAGGCCACGAGGCTTAAGTGGCAGTGCTGGGATTAGAACCCTGAGTCCTCTCAGAGCACGTACTCTGTACCGCCCACATTGCTTCCATGTTAAAGACAACAAGAAGACTGACAACGTATCAACTATATATTTTATTCAGTGCTAGCAAAGCCGAGTCTTACAAGTATGCTTGTTCCTTTTCCTTGAATAGTCATAGTTTAGACAAAAAATACAGTTTTGCTATGAAGGCACGGGAACCACCTAGACGAATGGTTCTCAAAGTCTGTCCCGGAGCTCCTGGGGAACACTGAGACCTACCTAGGGAATCCACAAGACCAAAACTGTTTTCATAATAATACTAAGATGTTTGTTATTTGTCTTTTTCGCTCTCATTCTCTCCCGAGTGTACTATGGAGTTTTCTAGAAGCTCCCTACATATAATGATGTCATTGCTGTGATGCTAATATGTAATCAAAGTATGATTGTTACTTGAAAATGAATTAACAAATGATTGCTTTAGGTTTTAACTTCTTAAAATTTCTAATATGGTATGTATCAATAGATAAAACCCACACAAACAAAAGTTCTTTGGGGTCCTCAATAATTTTACAGTGTAAAGGATCCTGAGACCAGGATGCCTGGGTGGCTGAGTAGGCCAAGCCTCTGCCTTCGGCTCAGGTCATGATCTCGGGGTCCTGGGGCTGAGTCTTGCGTTGGGTTCCGTGCTCAGTGGGGAGCCTGCTTCCCCTCTGCCTGCCCTCTCCCTTGCATTGTGCTCCACCTCTGATAAATAAATATAATCTTAAAAAAAAAATAATCCTGAGACCATAAAATTTGAGAAATGCTATTGGGTTAGAAGTTCAAGGCAATGTGTTTTCTGATAACACTTTAAACTCTAGTGTATAGCAATTAGGAGGCTCAGTTTAAAAAATATCTTTTAAAAATGTCTATGTTTCAATTTCTATGTCTTTAAAATGAGATTATAGCACAACTATAATACTAATCTCTATTACAACATTAAGTAAAATATAAGCTAAAAACATTAACCATAGTAGCTTGGATGAGAACTAAGCAGTCTAAAGAAAAACTAGCATTAACAATAAATCAAAAGAAATTTCCCCAACTTTCTGCTCCTTTTCTTACCTCCACTCTTGCTCAAGAATAGTAGGAAAATGGGTCCAATTTGCTTTTAGCACAACATTCCGTCCATGAATTCTTCTACTTTTTGGAGATTGGTAGTCTAATCAATTTGCCTTGGCCCACATTAATGAAAACAGTCACTACAGACAAAATTTCATGGTAACAAAATTCATCTTAACTGCATACTGTGTAAAGAAACGGCTCCTGAGGTTGGGTGACGGCTTGGTGTGTTTTCTCACGCTGCTGTCACTGTGGTAAACTTCAGTTTAAAGAAACCAAGTAGCCATTCTCTCCCGTTCACGGCAGTGGTATGCGATGCCCCACGCTCTTGGTCTTTATAATCCATTTTACCTTTAAAGGGTTAGCCATGTGGGCAGCACATTCACTGCGACAGAATACAATGTCTGATAACTTGATATTATAATCCCTGTTACTTTAATAGGAGGTAAGCTGTGCGAGCACAGAGCAGCCCATTTACAAGATGACAGATAAGACTTCCTTAAGTGCACAATGATGCTTGATTTAAGGCTTAATAACAGTGGATTTATTTAAAGTGTTCTCATATTTGCAGATTTTAAGATTCTAAATAAGAAATGAAAAAAAGTAAAGAATAGGTGGTCTCATTAAGAGATCACTACGTGCAGGTGTTACGGTGTTACATGTGGTATTTGCCATGTGTTAACTCACTGCCCGCCTCCTCCTCCAAACAGTCCAAAGATGTGGGCATTATTACTATTATTCTACTTTTCCTACACTCTCAAACACTGTCCTATACCATTTTCCACTATAAAATTGTGAATATTAGTTATTTTCTTTTTAAAAAATGTTTGAGAGAGAGAGAAAGCACAAGTGAGGGCATGAGCAGGGGAGAGGGTCAGAGGGAGAGGCAGACTCCTCACTGAGCAGGGAGCCTGACACGGGGCTTGATCCCAGGACCCCAGGAGTATGACCTAAGCTGAAGGCAGACACTTAACTGACTGAGCGCCCCAGGTGTCCCTAAAAAAAGTATTTTCATTTAAAATTTGCCCTCATTTATTTGTTTCTTGCTGCTTTGGCTGCTATAATGGGTTCTCAAATACACCAACTTCATGGGCTGGAGGCCCAGCTGAACCCAAGACCCTAAGAGCGAGGCCTCCACGTCGGCCCTCCTGTGCCTGGCACTGTGCGGACGCCCCCTGTGTCTTCTCAAAAGATACACTGAAGTCTTAACATCTAGCACCCATGAATGCGACTTTATTTGGAAAGAGGCTCTTTGCAGATGTAATCAAATAAAGATGA
The DNA here is from genome assembly GCF_022355385.1 of Mustela nigripes. NCBI lineage: Eukaryota > Metazoa > Chordata > Mammalia > Carnivora > Mustelidae > Mustela > Mustela nigripes. The sequence goes on along the minus strand of NC_081559.1, from coordinate 18,556,470 downwards.
GGTCCTACTGGATTAGGATGGGCCTTCCGTCCATGACTGGTGTCCTTAGGATGAGTGGGAGATTTGGAGACAAAAACACCCAGGGAGAAGACTGCCACGTGAAGATGGAGGCAGAGATGAGGGGAAGGCTGCCACCAGACAAGGCAGGCCAGGGGCCCCCAGGAGATGGAAGAGGCAGGGAAGGATTCTTTCCTTAGAGCCTTTGGAGAAGTTATGGCCCAGCCAACACCTTGATTTCAGACCCTTAGCCTCCTGAACTAGGAGAAAATACATTTCTGCTTTTTATAAGCCGCCCAGTGTGTGGTGCTTGGTTATGGCAGCTCTTGGCAACGAATACACCAACTTCATGGGCTGGAGGCCCAGCTGAACCCAAGACCCTAAGAGCGAGGCCTCCATGACGGCCCTCCTGTGCCTGGCACCGTGCGGATGCCCCCTGGACAGACCCCATCAAACCAGTGGGTGACAGGACCAGGCTGAACTGATAATGGGGTCTGGGTCCAAAGACTATTTTGAAGGCCTAGTTTTGTAGTGAGAGATCACAGAGCATCTTCAACAAAAATGAGATACTGCCAGGTATCTGAATATCTTCTGGAACAAGGCAGGATATAAAGAAAAAATTAGGTCTTTGAACTGGATGCCATGAACTTGTAGGCAATGGGGAGCCACTGATATGCAACTCTAAAGACGGTGTGCAGGCCAAGTGACGGCGGCGAGCTATCAGCTGGAGAGGCGGCGGGGTCCTGCGGCAAGACAGGCCTTGGGAGGACACTCTGGTCACTGTAACCGCCTGGGCTTACATGGACAGTGACTGAACAGAAATTTTAAATGGGCACTGAAAAGCAGGAAGGTCACCAACCCTGCTAGGCAGGAGAAGCTGGGACCACAGTGAAGGAATTGGTAACAACTAGGATTTGGTGAGTGCTCAGCCCTGAGCATGAGGGCACTTCCTCCTCACATCAGTGTGGCAGCCTCAGCCTTGTGGGAAGATCCTCCTTTTGCAGAGCAGGAGAATGAGGCCCAGAGATACTAATCCACTGTTACGGACTTCCCCTCCTCTGGGGCACACAGCAAGCCCTGAATGAGGTGGGCATTATCATCAACCCCATTTGCAGGTAAGAAAATGGAAACCAGGGGAATGGCAGTAAAAATGCAGCCTGAGGCTGCATAATTAGACACTAGCGAGAGGGGAGCTAGCATTCAAGTCCTGGCGACTCGAACTACCCCCGCCCCCCAACCAACTCTTGCACTGCACAGCGAGGGAGCAGCGAGGTACCTTTTTTTATTTTTCAAGTTGACTCTGCACTGAGCGCCGAGCCTAATGCAGGTCTTGATCCCATGACCCTGAGATCATGACCTGAGGCCAAACCAAGAGTCTGATGTTCCCTTGATAGAGCCACCAAGGTGTCCCGGAGGTGGTACATTTGGTATGGTGGGGGCACCTCTTCAGCCTAGAATGGGCAGAAAGATGTCACCAGAGATCAGGCTTCCTTTCCACCAACATTTATCATGGTCTGGGCTAACTCAGGTCATCTGTTGACCACAAGTGTGGAGAGGAGTCAGACTTTTGTTTTTCAAACACATGTTCATCTGTTAGGATCATATTTGCTCTTTGGCAAATAGGACAGTAAGCTAGCTATCTCTGAGTTATATGCCAGGGACTTATAGAATGTATTCTGTGTACTTCTTCCTAAAAACAACGGAAAACACATCACTCATTAGGACTCCCATGATTCCGGGGCGCCTGGGTGGCTCAGTGGGTTAAGCGTCTGCCTTCGGCTCAGGTCATGATCTCAGGGTCCTCGGATCGAGCCCTGCATCGGGCTCTCTGTTCAGCAGGGAGCCTGCTTCCCCCTCTCTCTGCCTGCCTCGCTGCCTACTTGTGATCTTTCTCTCTGTCAAATAAATAAATAAAATCTTAAAAAAAAAAAAAAAGAAAGGACTCCCATGATTCTTGAGGTGTGCATCGGGCACTCAAGCCAGCTTCAGCAAGAAAAGGAAATGTATTCTCAGGTTACGCCGGTGTCCCGTAGGCTCTGAGAAGCCAGGTGCAGGTTGTGACCGGGAAGCCCCCAGCTGCTCTCCGTGACCAGCCTCTCCAGCCTCTCCATACATACATCGTCCAAACCGAGGACGCCCTGCGCTGGTATGGCTTTATATCTCCTTTACTCAAGGGACCAGCCCAGACTGAATGTGTCAGGGCTGTTTGGCTCCTGCAGGGGACAGAGAAAGCTGTTTGACCTGGCGTAAGTGAATTGGGGAATTTCACGGCTCAAATAACTCAAACTTCTCAGTCCACTGGATCCAGGTGGTCACAGGGCACCCTAAGCAGCAGCGTCTCCCTCCTCTAGCACCACTGCCGGCTCCATTCCCGGCTGGCTCAGCCCTCGTGGGACCAGATGACCAAAAGGACCTCTAGACTTCTACCCTTTGCCAACACTCTGCTTTTCTGAGATTCTCAGCAAGTCTTGGTAAGGGCTACAAGTAAGCACAGCTCTGGTCACGTGCCTGCTTCTGGACCACCCATGGGCAGATGGAAGGAAGCGCTCACTGCCAGGTCTGGAGCCAGGGCCAAGGCTGGCTCTCCCCCAAACACATAAGAGCAAATGATACATGAAGTCGACTGTCGGGTACAATTTTAGGTGCCTTAGAGAAGTTAAATCGTTTTAACCTTATCTTCTTTGTTTGCTAATTTAATCAGCACATTGTCCCCTTTTGTAGGTGGGGAAACTGAGGCACAGATGAATGTGTCTCAGCTAAGGCCACGCAGCTGTAACCTGCAAGAGCTGGGATTTGACCTGAACTGTCAGGCCACAAAAGCTGGGCTCTTGACAGCTAGCACAAGGGATCTGCCACCAGCAAAATGCGACACGGATGCTGGGCTAATAACAGTAAGAACAGCTGTCCAACAGCCACTCTGAGTTTTCGCTCTGTGGAGAGAGTTACGGATCCGGCCTGGGTGGGGTACCCACCGTGACCCAGGGTGGGATCATGTTGTTCCAAGGTGGCGGCTTCTACAATCCATGACCTAGTACATGGACTAGTTCCAAAACACAGGAGGGACAAAAGAATAAGCACCCTTCCACCATTCTTCTCTGGGGAGGTGGTAGGGGAAAGGCAATTAATCATGCGGATAAAAATAAAAAGCTATCAGCCATAGGCCTCTGGGTGGACTTATTTATATGTTAACTCTTCCTAAGTTCTGCTTTCTTGCAAGACGCTGTGTGGGCATGAAGAGTTCCATGATGCTCAGAGAAGTTCAACAGTGCACCATGAAGGTGCAGAGGGAACCCCCTGGGCTGGGGAGATGCCTGAGCACATTCCCTAATTAGTTAGCAAGCTCCTCTTGCTATTAGGAAAAAGCCCATCATTTTTGGATTGCTATATTATGGTTGAACTGTACTTTGAAATGTGGGTAATGCAAAAATGGGATCTCTTTTTTTGGATACCTCCAGCAAGGCTGTCAGTAAGAGAACTGCCTTCAAGTCTTAGAATCCCAGCTGGAGAAAGGGGGTCCGTGGTCTCGGCTGACGTTGACGCTGGGGGCCCAGGAGACATTATGAGATGGGCAGAGCTCCAAAACAGGATCCACTTTACTGGAAAGCTAAACCGAGCCACCCGCTTAAAAACCTGTACCTAATGCTTGAGATTCCTGTCTCTTTCACACCTTGTTCGTCAGCTTCTGCTGAGCTACGCTGCAGTAACAACCCCAGATCTTAGAGGTTAGCTCCACAAGGTTTATTTCTCACTCCCGTTTCCCCTATCGCACAGGACAGCTGTGGTTCTGCTCCACGGGACCCGCGGTGAGGCTGTGTCCTGCTCTGAGACACACAGTTCTTAAGCAGGGGAGAAGCAATGACACAGCTGTGCAAGGCACCTCGTGCTCCTGCCTGCAGGTGGCCAGTGTCATTTCCACCCATGTTCCACTGGCCAGAGCAAGTCCCACAGCCAAGCCTGATCCTGTCCTGGCCCAGGGTGGGTGGACAGACATCACTTCCTCCAGAAAGGACACCAAGGACAGGCCTGGGGAAGGTGGACTGGATATTTAAAATAATTATCATCTACTACATACCCAGTATTTTTTGAGGATCAAACATTTATTTTCAAGTATTCACAGAGAACCAGCGGCTGTTTGGTTTATTCTTATAAAAACATGAGCTCCACTTCATGTCTACACTGCTATACAAGTTGCATATGCCCTAACTGTTCTTTCTGGTGCTTCTTGAGCCAAGTGACACCAATGAGAACCTTGAGAGGGCGATGGGACACACATTTCGAGATGAAATGTAAGTAAATATAATGAGACGGATGTCCTGTGTTAGTGGAGTGCCGGAGAGGTCCGGAAGGTTCTGTCTCGTAAAGTTCTGTGCATGATTTCAGCAAAAACAATGGCGAGTGCAGAGAAGGAGGGAGGAGGGGCCGGGATCTCTGTGGCAGCCTTCACATCGAGGAGCCTGGGAGCTAGGGAGCTGTACACATCACTCAGGGTCATCCCGATGAAAGGGTCAGAGGCAGAATTTTACTTTCATGGTCTCTCTGGCCCCAAAGCCCGTCCTTTTTCTTGTGCCCAATCCTAACTTCCCAAGGGAAAGGGACCCAGAGAGGGAAGAAGAAAACGGGGCAGGAGGAAAGCTGAGAGGCAGCGGCCACACAGAGACAGGGCGGAGGTAAGAGAGAGGAGACCGGGGAGAGGGGACAGGAGGCGAGAAGGCCGGAGAAGGAAAAGTAACTCTGAAGGAGAAGGGTCGTTGGAGGACTGCCCGACCGGACGTCAGATTTAGCACAAGCCGCAATTATCGAGACAGCGTGAGGCTGGCGAGAGGACAGGTGAACGGATCGGTGGAGCGGCGCGCGCCCAAAAACACCCACGGAGATGCAGTCAGCTGATCCCGGACAAGGTGGCAAAGGCAATACAATGGAGAAAAGGCAGCCTTTAAAAAAAATGGTGCTGGAACAACCGGGACATCCACATGCAAAAACATGAATCTAAACACAGACCTTACAAGATAACTCCGACAAGATGACATAGCAGAAAATGCAGGCAACCTTGGGTTTGCAATGATTTTTTTCAGTGTGAGGCCAAAGGCAATATCCATGGGAGAAATAATTGATAAGGTGACTTCTTACAATAAAATATTTCTGGTCTGCAAAAAATGCTGTCAAGAGAAGGAAAAGACCAGCCACAGACTTGGAGAAAATATTTGCAAAAGAGCTATCTGATAGAGGACTGTTATCCAAGATATACAAAGAATTCTTAAAACTCAACAATAAGGGGCGCCTGGGTGTCTCAGTCAGTGAAGCAGCCGGCTCTTGATTTCAGCTCAGGTCATGATCTCAGGGTCCTGGGATTGAGCCCCAGAGCCCCGAGTCTGGCTCTGCGCTCAGTGGGGAGTTACCTTAAGGATTCTCTTTCCCATTGCTCCCTCCCCATGGCCTCCCCACCGCTAGCACTGTCATGCTCTACCTCTAAAATAAATGAACGAATCTTAAAAAAAAAAAAAAAAAAAAAAACCAAAAAAAAAAACCCAAAAAAACCAACCTCAACAATAAGAAAATAATCAGATTAAAAATGGGACCAACAACAGGTACATGAGAATATGCTCAGCATCACTACCCTTAAGGGAAATGTAACTCAAAACCACAATAAGATATCACCTCACATCCGTGAGAGTGGCAACTATCAAAAAGGTAAGAGATAACAAGTGTTGGAGAGGATATGGAGAAAAAGGGATGCTGGTACCCTGTCGGTGGGATACAGTGTGGTGTAGCCACTATGGAAAACAGTATGAACATTACAGAAGTTCCTCAAAAAATTAAACACAGAGCTACCATATGATCCAGTAATCCCACTTCTGAGTTTATATCTGAAGGAAATGAAATCATTATCTCGAAAAGATACCTATACCCTCATGAACTTTGACTATAGCATTATTTACAACGTCCAAGACAAGGAAACAACCTAGTCCCATTGACAGATGAATGGATAAAGAAAATGTGGTGTGTGGGGTGATATATCTCATATATAATATATCATATAATACATATCATAGGCATACAAATATACGTTGGAATATTATTGAGCCATTAAAAAGAAGGCAATCTTGCTATTGGCAACAACATAGTTGGATCCCAAGGGTCCTATGCTAAGCAAAAGAAGCTAAACAAATATTATATGATCTTACTTATATGCGGAATCTATCTATATTTTCAGAGTGAATAGCAGGCGGGGGTGAGGGGAGGGGAGAGGGAGAGCGAGAATCTTAAGCAGGTTCCACACCCAGTGGAGCGTCTAATGCTGGGCTCAATCTCACTAACCTGAGAGCAGACCTGACCTGAAACCAGGAGTTGGATGTTTAACCTACTGAGCCACTCAGGCACCCCTATGTGGAATCTGTTTTTTAAAAAGCTAAATTCATAGAAACAGAGTAGAATGGTGGTTGCCAGAAGCTGGGGGTGGGGGAATGACAAGATGTTGTTCAGAGGGTACAACTTACAGTTGTAAGATGTATAAGTTCCAGGAATCTAATATTCAGCATGGTGATTATAGTTAACAGTACCATATCATATACTTGATAGTTGTTAAGAGAGTAGACCTTAAATATTCTTACTACACACATGCATACACATACAAATTATAATTATGTGAGATGATAGATGTGATAACTAACTTTATTATTTCTATTTATTTATTTATTTATTTATTTTTTAAAGATTTTATTTATTTATTTGACAGGCAGAGATCACAAATAGGCAGAGAGGCAGGCAGAGAGAGAGAGAGGAGGAAGCAGGCTTCCTGCTGAGCAGAGAGCCCGATGTGGGGCTCGATCCCAAGACCCTGGGATCATGACCTGAGCCGAAGGCAGCGGCTTTAACCCACTGAGCCACCCAGGCGTCCCTAACTAACTTTATTATAATAACAATTTTGCAATATATACATGAACCAAATCATCACATTATATATCTTGAACATAAATATGTCAATTATATCTCAATACAGCTAGAAATTAAAACAGGACCCCAAAAAAGGGGCCACCAAAAATCACAAGATACTTAGGAATAAACCTCATCAAAGAAGCAAAGGATCTGTACTCAGAAAAATGGGGAACACTCATGAAAGAAATTGAGGAAGACATAAAGAAATGGAAAAACATTACATGCTCATAAATTGGAAGAACAAATATTGTTAAAATGTCTATGCTATCTAGAGCAATTTATATATCCAATGCAATCCCTATCAAAATACTATCAACTTTTTTCACAGAGCTGGAACAAATAATCCTAAGATTTGTATGGAACCAGAGAAGTCCCCAAGTAGCTAAGGAAAGGAGCTGGCGGCATCACAATTCCAGACTTCAAGCTCTATTACAAAGCTGTAATCATCAAGACAGTATGGTACTGGCACAATAATAGACTATGTGTTCCAGATCAGTGGAAGATAATAGAGAGCCCAGAGGTGGACCTTCAACTCTACGGTCAACTAATCTTCAACAAAGCAGGAGAGAATGTCCACTGGAAAAAAGACAGTCTCTTCAACAAATGGTGTTGGGAAAATTGGACAGCCACATGGAGAAGAATACCTATACCATATACCATAAACAAAAATAGACTCCAAATCAATGAAGGACCTACATGTGAGAGAGGAATCCATCAAACTCCTAGAGGAGAACATAGGCAGCGACCTCTGTAACCTCGGCACAACTTCTTGCTAGATACATCTCCAAAGGCAAGGGAAACAAAAGCAAAAAGGAACAATTGGGACTTCATCAAGATAAAAAGCTTTTACTCACAGCAAAGGAAACATTCAACAAAATCAAAAGACAACCAACAGAATGGGAGAAGATATTTGCAAATGTCTTATCAGATAAAGGACTAGTATCCAAAATCTATAAAAAACTTATCAAACTCAATACCCAAAGAACAAATAATTCAATCAAGGAACGGGCAGAAAACAGGAACAGACATTTCTGCAAGGAAGACATCCAGATGCCCAACAGACACATGAAAAAGTGCTCAACATCATTCAGCATCAGGGAAATACAAATCAAAACCACAATGAGATACCACCTCACATTAGTCAGAATGGCTAAAATGAACAAGTCAGGAAATGACAGATGCTGGTGAGGATGTGGAGAAAGGGGAACCCTCCTACACTGTTGGTGGGAGTGTTAGCTGGTGCAGGTGCTCTGGAAAACAGTAAGGAGGTTCCTCAAAATGTTGAAAATAGAGCTACCCTACGACCCAGCAATCTCACTACTGGGTATTTAGCACGAATATACATATGTAGTGATTTGAAGGGGCACCTGCACCCCAGTGTTTATAGCAGCAATGTCCCCAATAGTCAAACTGTGGAAAGAGCCCAGAAGTCCATCCACAGATGAATGGATAAAAATGTGGTATAGGGACACAGTGGAATATTATGCAGTCATCAAAAAAATGAAATCCTGCCATTTGCAATGACATGGATGGAATAGAGGGTATTATGTTAAGTGAAATAAGTAAATCAGAGAGAGACAATTATCATATGATCTCAGTCATATGTATAATTTAAGAAGCAAAATGGAGGATCATAGTGGAAGAGAGGAAAAAATAAAGAAGCAATCAGGGAAAGAAACCGTTAGAGACTCTTAATCATAGGAAACTTGAGGGTTGCTAGAGGGGAGGAGGTGGAGGGAATGGGGTGACTGGGTGATGGACATTAAGGAGGGCATGTGACATAATGAGCACCGGGTGTTAGATAAGACTGATGAATCATCGACCTCTACCTCTGAAACTAATAATACATTATATGTTAATTGAACTTAAATAAAGATCTAAAAAAATGTGCCAGGGCACCTGGGTGACTCAGTGGGTTAAAGCCTCTGCCTTTGGCTCAGGTCATGATCCCACGGTCCTGGGATCAAGCCCCGCGTCAGGTTCTCTGCTCAGCGGGGACCCTGCTTCCTTCTCTCTCTCTTTGCCTGCCTCTCTGCCTACTTGTGATCTCTGTCTGTCAAATAAATAAATAAAATCTTTAAAAAAATAACATAAAAAAGTGTGCCAAAGACTTAGCAGACACTTCATTAAAGAAGAGGCAGAGATGGCAAATAAGCATATGAAAAGATGCTCCACATCATATGTCACCAGGGAACTGCAAATTAAAACAACTAATACACACCTACCATAAAGGCTAAAATTTAAAAACACTCACAACACCCAATATGGACTAGGATGTGGAGCAACAGAAACTCTCATTCGTTGATGGTGGAAATGCAAAAAAATGGTACAGCCACTTTGGAAGACAGTCTGGTGGTTTCTTGCAAAACTCAATATACTTTTGCCGTAATATTCAGTAATCACAGTCTTTGGTATGGACCCAAAGGGTCTGAGTAAAAAGATGAGTGGTCATGGCAGAAAGAGGGAGAGGACTAGGTGGAGCACAGGGGAATTTTAGGGAGGGCCCCATCTCTGTATGATGTTATTATGGTGGGTATATGCCATTACAGATTGGTCCAAACTCATCAAATGCTCAATATCAAGAATGAATCCCAAGATAAACTTGGGGTGATAATGATGTGTCAGTGTAGGTTCATCGGTTGTAACAAATGCCCCACTCTGGTGGGGGGTTACTGATCATGGGCGGAGGCTATGCGGGTGTTGGAGCAGGGAAGTGAATGTGAAATCTCTGCACCTTCTTCCCAATTTTGCTGTGAATTTAAAACCGCTCCAAAAATAAATTCGAGGGGCGCCTGGGTGGCTCAGTGGGTTAAGCCGCTGCCTTCGGCTCAGGTCATGATCTCAGGGTGCTGGGATCGAGCCCCGCATCGGGCTCTCTGCTCAGCGGGGAGCCTGCTTCCCTCTGTCTCTCTCTGCCTGCCTCTCCATCTACTTGTGATTTCTCTCTGTCAAATAAATAAATAAAATCTTAAAAAAAAATAAAAATAAAAATAAATTCGATTACACACATTTTAAAAAATAAAAATAAATAAATCGAGCAAAGAAAAAAAAAAAATAGAAAAACTTCTGTGCAGATCTTTGAAGTTGATCAAGTCTCCTTCGCAGCCCCTCCTTCCTTTGGAAGGCTGAGGTGTGCAGAGAGGCCGGCACGCCCCCTGCAGGCGGGGAGAGGCGAGTAGCGGCGGGGTTCAGGCTTGGCCTCAGGCCCCTACAGCAGGGAATGACCAGGAAGCGCTGAAAAATACCAATGCTCGGGGCGCCTCACGCCAACGGCGACTTCCCAGGGGCAGAGTCCAGGCCGGGGGAGTTGAAAATAGCTCGCGTGCACTCCAACACGCAGCCGGGGCTGAGAATGCCCGGGTCCGAGCGGCGGCACGTGCGGGAGGAACTGGGGCTCAGGAAGCAAAGGCACCTTTCCCGGAGGGGCGGCCGCCGCTCCCCGCGGGGCCGTGCGGTGGGCTGCTCACTCCGGCCGCGCCTTCTAAGGGCCGGCAGCTTGGGTCAGTGGCTCCGGCGTCAAGCACAGGAGTCCCGAGGCAGGGGAGCCAACCGTCGGCCCTCCTGGAGGGACGCTAGGGCCTTGGGTCTGCGGCAACCGCCCCGCACTAGGTGTGCGGCCACGTCCCGCGCCCCCCGGCCCCGCTGCTGCCGCGGGACGCTTTTCGCGATCGGGTCCCGGGCGCAGCGTGCGGCTCCGAGTTCGCGCTAGAGCTGACAAGGGCTTTGTCACTTTTCCTACTCTATTGCCACCAAGTGGCGATGACACCACTTCGGACTTCCCCTGCGGCCGCGAGGACGCACAGGTGACCGTGTCCACTTCGGAGCAAACTTTTACCTACACCTGCTAATTCGTGACCTTCAACACTAAAAACGGGCCGGCGTACAGACCAGAAGAAAACAAAACGACGCGCACACAGAGCGCGGGGCGCGGCGGGGGAGGGTTGAGAACCCGCTCACCCGCAGAAAAGTGGAACCAGCAGGAGAACGCCTCCCCCGCCGGCCCGGCGGGCTCCCTCCCACCCCGCCAGGGCACCCCCGCGCACCTACCCGCGACTCCGCACCTCGCTCGCCTCCGGCTCCTCGCCCACGCTGCCCTCGGCGTCCCGGAAGCTGATCGGGCGGACCGGGAACCTCGGGGGCCTCGGGGAGCCCCGGGAGGGAGGCCGGATCCCCTCTCCCTCTGCGTCCTCCTCCAGCGCGCGCCCCGCACACCTGCGACCCTGCGCGCCGCGGGGCACCTGTCCGGGGTAGGAGGGACCGGAAACGCGTGTCTCCCGGCGCGCGCGCCGCCCACCCCCGCCGCCGGCCCGCGCAGCCCGCGCCCCGCCGGCTCCCGGCCCTTTAAGGCGGGCGGCTGCGGCGGCGGCGGCCGCGCTCGGGGCGGGGAAAGCGCGGGGCCGGCTCCCCGGCCGTAAGTAGAAGCGAGGCCCACCTCGGGCCCCGCCGCGTCGCCGGCCCCGCTTCGGGGCGGCCTGGGTTGGGGAAGTGGGCGGCACTCCCGGGGCGGGGCGCGTCCGGCGCGGCTGGGGGGGGGGGTGTCCTCCCCATCCCCCCACGCCCACCCCGCGGGCTCCCGGAGCTCCGGGGCCCGCCGGCAGCGAGTACGTACGCGGACCCTTTGGAGGGGACTGGGCGGGTGCGGCGGAGGACTCAGGGCAGGCCTCTGAGCCGCGGACGCCCGAGCCCGCCCCGGACCCGGGCTCCGGCTCTCCCCGCCCGCGACTCGGGGCTCGCGAGTGTCTTTCACTTCCAGTCCGGGCGAGCTGGAACTGCGACCGCGACAGAAAGCCGGATGACCAAGCCGTTACCACTCAGTCCGAGTGCAGCTTCGGGCCCGGGGCTGTCGCTGTTGAACGCGCTGAATTTCGAGGGGGTGGAGGGGAGACCGGGACGCAGCAGCGAACACTGTCCTGCCGACCGGCGCGAGCGGCAGCCGCGGTCCACACGGGCTCGGACAGGGTAGGAAGCGCGACTTCCACCGAGGCCCGGGGCCAGCAGCCCGGCTGCGCTCTCGCTCCTACCGCGGCCCCGGTTCACGCGGGGGTGACCGCGGAGTGCCTCGGGCATCCTGCGGGAGCCGTACGGGAGTGCGTGCTTCTGCCCGAAGACCTCGTCTGGCGGGCTTCAGAGCGGAATCGCCCTTCCCAGAAGAGGAAGAGCCCTGCAGGGAGGAATTAGACAAAGCCCCCCGCCCGCCCCGCCCCCTTTGTTGTCTTCTTTTGAACCTGTAAAAAAATGGCCTTAAAAAGCAGTTGGGGCTACTTAAGAGAGTGCATTTTTTTTTTTTTTTCTGGCCAGAGCGTCACGCAAGCTTCTTTTGCTCAACAGCTTTGAGGGAGCAGAGAGCGGAGTGCAGGCGAAATGGCCCTGGTGCCCTATGAGGAGACAGCGGGAGTGGGCTTGCAGAAATTCCACAAGCCTCTCGCCACCTTCTCCTTTGCCAGCCACACCATCCAGATCCGGCAGGACTGGAGACAGCTGGGAGTCGCAGCCGTGGTGTGGGACGCGGTAAGTACACCCCTGGGCCTCTGAAGACCGCTGCAACTGATGATAAGACTGCACTTTGTTTACTTATTTTTAATAACAGCTTTATAGTAAGATATAATTCATATACCAGACGGTAATTAAACTTGGCATACGCCGCAGCACCCTGTGTTGTGTGGGCAGTGTCCTTGACCCCTACTGTCCTCCGGGGGGGATCTTGTGGGGCCTGAAGCCTCAGTGTCTGTGCCCGATTTAGGGGGTCACCGCCCAGCAACAGCTGAGTTTCTGCCTGTTGTTGCTAAACTGGGACTGGAACCTTGCAGGGGGGAGAGGGGTGTGTGATGTCTTCCTGCTAGTGGGAAGTCTGCCTGAAATGGGCTCCTAAACCACTTGTTGACTTGACTCACCCCGCTGTGCTTTGACTCAGGCTGTCGTTCTTTGCACGTATCTGGAGATGGGAGCTGTGGAGCTGCGGGGCTGCTCTGCTGTGGAGCTGGGCGCCGGCACCGGGCTGGTGGGCATAGTGGCGGCCCTGCTGGGTGAGTGCCATACGTTGGCCCTGCTGGGTGAGTGCCATACGTTGGCTCACTTCTCTGTGAGTGGAACTCATTGTGTGGTGTGATTGCGGTTTCCTTGAGACAGACTCAAACTCGTTTTCCCCTTGCTGGACTTTTCTGTGCCCTGTGCTTATGAGTCAACTGCTGGTGCCCTTAACTCCAGTAAGCCTGGTTTCTTCTCTCTTGTTCTTGCTCTCATCCTGTTATTTATACTTCTCATAAAAGATTGCTTTGCCTTCTTCAGTTTTTTAAAGAAATTTGTTTTTTTTTAAAGCAAGCACATTTATTTGGGCAATTAGAATTGCAATTGGGGAGACTATTAGGTTGTCTGAATTAGGTTCCTGCCCCCCTTCAGTTTTATGCCAGTAATATGATCTGAAGGCAACTTTCAGTTCAAAGAGAATTCTCATATTCACGCGCACAGCTTTTTTTCCAGTTTAGGGTCCTTCCCGTACTCTGTTGGATTTAACCCTGTGACGCAGGTTGAGCAGGTAGTCTCATTCTTATAGTTTCCTTGCTGAGAAAACTTTGCTGGTTTTTCTCTTCTAAGAAGGGTCGGCCCTGCTATAGTTTGTACTGACATATTTAAAATTTGTATTCACAGTATGCAGTCCTGAATTGATACCAGGGTTTGCCATTTTTTGTTTGGTGTACATATATTAACTTAGGCTTAGAGCATTTTTAACTTTTTTTTTTTTTTACTTAAAGATTTTATTTATTTATTTGAGAAAGAGAAAGAGCACTGAACAGTGGGGAGAGATAGGGGTCAGGAGCGAGGGGGAGAAATACTCTGCGCTGAGCAGGGAGCCCACTCAGGACTCTATCCCAGGACCCTGAGATCAGAACCTAAACCAAAGATGGATGCTCAGCTGACTGAGCCACCCTGGTGCCCTTAAGCTTTGTTTTTATTTTATAATTTTAAAAAATTCTTTGTTGACTCCTTTCTATAGCTTCTGACTCATGCAGTTCAAACTATCCAATGAGATATAACATTCATTTCAGTATTGTCACCCGGGGCTCTTGTTAAAATGCAGTTTCAGCTTCTGTAGGTCTGCGGTCAGGCCCGAGAGCCTCCATTCTGACAAGCTCCCAGGGGTGATGATGCCAACACTGTTGGAGTTAGACCACACTTTGGTGGTCAGGAGCTAGAATTTCATCCCATTACGTATAGGTACTCAAGGACCCACAAAAGCCCGTCCTTTATTGTGTTCTTTTTCTGGTAACTTCTTTCTTTTTTCAGTCTTCCTTTCTCTGTTTAGCTCTTGCCTTTCCAAATGTGACGGAGAGCGGGGCAGTGTGGTGGGGAGCTAGGTTTCCATCGCCGCACACCGCAGCCCTTGCAGGCACTGATGAAGCCCTAGCTCGTACACTGCCTTTTGTTAGCTTTGTAACATCCCCATGGGTGTTAGGTCTTATTTTGAACTTCTTATTTTCCAGTGAAACTGGGGTTCTGGGAGATGAAGCCCTTTGTGAAGTCCTGGTCAGTGGAGCCCGGAGAGTCAAACCAGGCTCCTCAGACACTGCGGTCCTTTATTATCTTTCCTTGATGCTAACTTTGCTGCTGTGAGAGGAGTTATCTGGAAGGGAGATGAGGTTTCTTCTGTTTCTGCAGCAGCTGGCACAGAAACGGGTTAGTTGGCCAAGTGCATAGGTTTAGAGTTATACTTGGTTTTGACACCTCCTTTAACTCTTCCCAGCTCTGTGACCTTCGGCAAATTGCTTAATCTGTCAGCTTCAGTTTCCCTGTAAACTGGGGATAATAATTAGTTCATGCCCGAGGATCCAGTGAGATCAGGCACAGGAAGCAGTTAGCTCATTAACTGGCACAAAGCAAATGCTCAAATAAATGTTGATTGCTCCTCTGAGTATTTCCTTTTGTGATCTAGAAGTCTGGATCTGTGGGATGGGGAAAACCGGATGAGCTTTTTCAAAGACTAGGGCAGAGGGAGGGAAGGTTAGTTGTTGCCTCATAAGAGGGACAGCTCCTGGAGTGGCTGGAGGGGAGCCGCAGACCCTGTGCTCCTGATGGGGACATGTGCTTCCTGGCCGGGTTTCGCTGTCACCTCTTGGAGTCCTTTCCTGTCCCACAGCAGAATTCATTGCAGCCTGATTTCTTCTCCCCACAGCGCTTGGTCGGCTCACCACCTACGTCCCCACTGTGTCACATTTTGTAACAGGCGGTTTGTCCTTGTGTCTGTCTGTCCTGGCTGGCTGAGGTTCCTGAGACTCGGGACTGCACCTTACTCTGTGTGTCCTTGGCCCCACACACCACTTGCCACACAGTAGATACTTCAGTAGCTCTGGAATCAGAGTTGAACAAACTAGAAGATCATGAAAAGTCATGTTTCTTTTACAAAAGTGATGTCACTCTCTTTCAAAGTAGACCTAGAAGCAGAATACAGAAAGGGGATGACGAACTCATCTAATGTCCTAATTATTCATGACTGCAACATACATAGTGTTGCCACTTTGGTATATTTCCTTCCATTCCTTTTCCTCCCCCTGTTTTTTTTTTTTTTTTTTTTTTTTAAGATTTTATTTATTTGAGAGAGAGAGCATGAGCAGGGAGGAGAGGGAGAAGCAGACCCCCCACTGAGCAGGGAGCCCACTGCAGGGCTCCATCTCAGAACCCCAGGATCATGAGCCTAAGCCTATGCTTAACTGACTGAGCCATCCAGGTGCCTCCACGTCCACCTGTATTTTTTTTTTTTAAAGATTTTATTTATTTATTTGACAGAGAGAAATCACAAGTAGATGGAGAGGCAGGCAGAGGGAGAGAGAGAGAGAGAGGGAAGCAGGCTCCCTGCTGAGCAGAGAGCCCAATGTGGGACTCGATCCCAGGACCCTGAGATCATGACCTGAGCCGAAGGCAGCGGCTTAACCCACTGAGCCACCCAGGCGCCCTCCACCTGTATTTTTAATCATAGCTGTAGTTCACTGTTACAGAGTGTGTGTGTGTGTGTGTGTGTGTATGTGTGTGTGCGCACACACACATATGTCTCATTTAACATTACATCGTGCGTACCTCTCTGTGCTATGTGATTTGCATACCTATTATTGGTTGTGGCTGCAAAGTATTCGGTGTTAGTTTTGAGGCTGAAACCTGAGACTAAAGAAAAAGTTTCTTTAGAAAGGTGGCAGTGAGAACAGAATAGGTAGTGATTTTGAAATGTAAGAGGTTGATCATTCCCCTTTTTATTTATTTATTTATTTGTTTATTTTTAAAAGATTTTATTTATTTATTTGACAGAGATCTCAAGCAGGCAGAGAGGCAGACAGAGAGAGAGAGGAGGAAGCAGGCTCCCTGCTGAGCAGAGAGCCCGATGCGGGGCTCGATCCCAGGACCCTGGGATCATGACTTGATCGGAAGGCAGAGGCTTTAACCCAGGCGCCCTGATCATTCCCCTTTTTAAAGTATTTTTGTTTTTCGTATCCTGAGTCATTTATTACTGAATTCAGGGAACACCCAAAAAATCCCTGGTGAGTTTTCTGCAGAACTTTAATAATGAGTGATGAGATTTTCCTGTTAAAAGAATAAAAACACCTGTTAATGCCTAGGCAGTTCCCAGGTCTTTAGTCTGTGCTCCTCAGCGTGCCCCTGTGTGGTGGGTGGGTCCAGTTGGAGCTCTCTTCAGTGGTGAAATGAAGGCTTGGTAGAGGTTCGGTAACTTGCCCAAGGTCACGAAGCTCATGGATTATGGAGTTAGAATTGGAATCTAGTTCTGACTCTTAAACCCTGGTTCTTGCTTTGAAAATCTCTTTGTACTGCCTAGAAACTATTCTTAGAAAAAAGTATCCCATTTTAAAGATAGGGTTCTGTACATTGGGGTGGGGTCAGGGAATCTGGATTTTAAAAGCTTTTGAGGTGATTTGATGTCCACCAAGTCTGGGGAACAGTCTGTTAAGAAAGCCAGAGAGAAGTTTTGAGTTAAACCAGGAAAAGGCTGTCTGTGACTTTCTTATCATCAGGAGAGAGGAGCAGGATCTCTGGATTCTGCTCATCAGGCAGCACGCTGTGTCGCACTGAATGGTCCAAGTGGTGGCAGCGCTTGTAAAACCCAGCAGCTTGAGCACTGTCTTCGGTGTCACACCTGGGACTGTAAATGTCAGATTGAATTACACGCCGTCCTAACATCACAGGCCAAGATAAACACCAGTCCAAGCTGCCACTGAAATGGTGTTTGCTGTAGCTGGTCTGGAGCCCCATGGGGAATTACCCATGACAATTCCAACTACAGAAGAGTGCAGAGGAGAGTTCATCTCGTGAAAGAAGAAGCCTAGTGTTACAGTGTTCAGAATTCACTAGGCCCAAACTGAACAGGATTACGCACGCTGTATTTACTGCAGCACAGATGATCTGTTTCAGGGCTGACCTTACGTGCTTGTTTCACCGTGAGAGTGAACTGCCAGCTCAGTCTTCTCCCAGCCGTACCGGTTCATGGTAAATAACTCACAAGAAACATGAACAGAATACTGCCTTATTAACTGTATACACCACACGTAGAAACTTAGCATTTAGGAAACATGATCTCACATTTTAACCTATAGTGCTTTGATACAATCTAGTGTTTGTATATACTCCTCTAAGTATGCCATTTTTCAGAAATGATATAAGTATATAATTTAAATTGATATATAATTTAATTGATACATAATTAAAAGGATATAAATATATAATGATATAATATATAATTTATATATACATAAATACATAAAATACATAATGCTGCTTCCTAACAGCAGGAGATGTGGACTGGGATTTCATAATAGCCAGTTAATCTCTCCCTTGATTTCTTTTAAAGCTTAGACTCCAGAAAGTAGCCTTTCCCTGTTTTTGGTATCTTGTCATCTTCATAATCATTTGCTCCTAAATTTTTCTTCTGTGGATTCCATTTTACCCTCAGGTCTGTTGACTTGAAGATCATGACCTAATGAATGAATGAAAGTAGTGGTAGACACCTGTGCAGGGTGGGCCAGCTCTGTCTGCAGAAGGTGTGTCAGAGAGACAAATCAAAGATTCACCTTTGCCAGTAGAGTGTGTGGAAGGAGCTACTGGTCGTTGTTCTGCTCTTCTGCAGCCATCCCTGAAGGCCATGATCTTCTGGCTTGCAGTGGAATACTGGAGACACTCACTCTGCTGTTTAACTTGATCCCCCCCCCTCCCCCACCGGCCAAGCTATTAGTTGTATTGATGTGCACATGACTGTCTTTCTGTCCCACATTCTAGGTGCTCATGTGACTATCACGGACCGAAAAGTAGCATTAGAATTTCTTAAGTCAAATGTTCAAGCCAACTTACCTCCCCATATCCAACCCAATGCTGTTGTTAAGGAGCTGACGTGGGGACAAAATTTGGGGAGTTATTCACCTGGAGAATTTGACCTGATACTTGGAGCTGATATCATATATTTAGAGGAAACTTTTGCAGATCTTCTTCAGACTTTGGAACATCTCAGTAGCAAGCGCTCCGTGATTCTTTTAGCTTGCCGAATTCGCTATGAACGGGACAACAACTTCTTAGCGATGCTGGAGAGGCAATTTACTGTGAGTAAGGTTCACTATGATTCTGAAAAAGATGTACATATATACAGAGCACAGAAGAGAAACCAGAGGGAGGACTTATAGTTGGCTTTAATTTATAAGAATGTTGTTATTGAGTGCCAGTGAAGGTCTTTGACTGGGAATTGAACCGTATTTAATGGAATGGATTACTGAATGAAAAGTCCAACCAAAGGTTCTCAAGGGCCAAAAAGCACATGGTTAAACAAAGCAGCATTTTGTCCCATTGCTGTGACATTTCAGTCCTATTTGACTCTGAAAAATTCAACTACCATTAAAGGAATATATGAGATATTTGTGTCCCATGCTGTTCCCTCTTGATTCACAATTTCCCTGATGATGTAAGGAAGGGTTGTTATAAGCGTGTCTTTAAAGCAGCAAGCTTGTTTTGGGAGGTTAACCCATGCAAATTATTTGACACACATTTGAGATGTATGTTTAGCCCAGTTTTCTAATTTTGTGAATATAAAGCAAGAGGCTTAATGTATATCCCCTGAGCTGTAAATGCTCTTGAGAACTTTTTGTCTGCCCCATTTAGGGCTAAGTAGTTTTGGTTATTTGAGAGTAGGATATGAGTTCTTAGAGGTTCTCATTTCATGCTTTTTGGCTTAATTTCTTTTTCTTAAAGATTTTATTTATTTATTTGAGAGAGAGACAGTGAGAGAGAGCATGAGTGAGGAGAAAGGCAGAGAGAGAAGCAGATTCTCCGTGGAGCTGGGAGCCCGATGTGGGACTCGATCCCGGGACTCCAAGATCATGACCTGAGCTGAAGGCAGTTGTCCAACCAACTGAGCCACCCAGGCGTCCCTGGCTTAATTTCTGATTTAGGTATATAAACAAAGGATTAAATACAAATAAAATTTTAGCTGCTTTTTGAAAACTAAAATCTCGGTCCTCCATGTGTTGTGCACAGGCTATCATCCTCAAAAGCTGTAGGTTTCCCTTAGCACTCCCCTTTTTCAAATGTTGTTCTCGCGTTTCTTGCTTAGGCTTTCCCCTCCTCTTTGTAATGCATAGGGTGACAATGAAATCGGTTTTAAATCTCAGCCCTTCATGGGAGGTTAGCTCCCTGAGGAGAAGCTCCTTCCACACTGGATTCCCTGAAAGACTGGGGCGGGGTCCTCTGGAGAACCAGGACTGTTCTGTGCCTCTTCCCTGGCTGCCTCCCAGTAGCCAGTATCTCAGAGCCATAGTGTTGAATGAAAAAGATACATTCCATTTAGAGAGGACTGGTCTTTGGGGTAAATGATTGCTTCGTTGTTTTATGATTACCTTTGACAGACCTTATGAATGAAGTCACACACATTTTTTTTTTTTTTAACAAGGTACAAGATTAACAGCTTCAGCAAATTTAGATAAGAATATTATAATCTCAGTATGGTATTTGGTACTAGAGATAGATTTCCTTTGTAAAACATTAGAAACAAGACTTCTTTCCTCTTAACCTTTCAATGACTATCTTGGATGTGAAAATACCCAATACGTTATTTTCTGCATATATTTTAGAGGTTTTACTTTAATAAAGATTAATTACGAATTAAAAGTTCTGAGCATTCTGTGATGTACTGGTTCAACACACTTCTTATATGTGCACATGAAAGAGAAATATCCAAAACTTAGCAAATCCGTAAAATACCAGTAGTGTGCCATGAACATGGAAGGTCTTTGAAAACAAGTGAAGGAGGAGCTGTGCAGTATCATCAACGCTGTAATGAAAGACCAGTCCCGTTCAGGTATGTTGTTAGTTTTTTTTTTTTTTAAGATTTTATTTGACAGCGACACAGTGAGAGAGGGAACACAAGCAAGGGGAGTGGGAGAGGGAGAAGCAGGCTCCCCACGGAGTAGGGAACCACATGCGGGGCTCGATCCCAGGATGCTGGGATCATGACCTGAGCCGAAGGCAGAGGCTTTAACCCACTGAGCCACCCAGGTGCCCACCTTTTAGAAGTATTTTAATTAATTCAGCTCCTTTAATATCCTTGGCTTTGGAGGACAGATGCTGAGGTAATTGTTGGTATAGACGGAGACAGGTGGGACGGGGTGGGGATGGGGAGCTTCGGGATGCCTGGATGCGCTACCCGAGAAGTGAAGCAAGCATAAATTGGTGGTTTTACATGTTCATAATAAGAATCAGAAAAGGTTGGGGCACCTGGGTGGCTCAGTGGGTTAAGCCGCTGCCTTCGGCTCAGGTCATGATCTCAGGGTCCTGGGGTCGAGTCCTGCATCGGGCTCTCTGCTCAGCGGGGAGCCTGCTTCCTCCTCTCTCTCTCTCTGTCTGCCTCTCCATCTACTTGTGATTTCTCTCTGTCAAATAAATAAATAAAATCTTTAAAAAAAAAAAAAGAATCAGAAAAGGTTGAAGGTAGTTTTTTGTTGTTGTTTTAATAGAAGAAAATAAAAGGCAAGAAAAATTCATCTGGAATAGTTGGGTGGTTTCAGTTTTTTTTTTTTTGGCTTTGGGTTTCAAATGTTGTCGCAGGCTAAGTTCCCTGGGGAAATAGAGGTGGAGGTTAGGGTGCAAAGTTTAAATGGGACTGCTTCCAGATCGACATCTCTGAGGAGGTAAAAAGTACCAAGCCTGGGAAGGAGGGGAAGTTGGGTTGGGACGCAGTTACGAAAGTCCTCTGAGAACAGAGAGCGAGAATGGCCCTGCACTTGGGCCTATTAAGGCAAGGGGGTGGGACTTTATATCCCAGTGGAGGAGATAAGTCGTATGACCTGAGGGGCCTGACTTTAAGGGAAAGAAAATAACTGAAGAGGATCTCCGCTCAGGGCCATCAGCCAACATTCCCAGACTGCTTCATGGGGGTGAGGGGCCGGGGAGAGAGGCTATCCCTGGATAGCATGCCAGTGTCCACCATAAATGTCAGTAAAGTTGTGACATGTTTCTCTTATGTTCAGGGATTTAATTGATCCCCAAAGTGTGCATTCTAAGTCTGCTTGTTTTACCCTCAAGGATAGAAACCCAGTCCAAACATACTATACACTAAGCCTTGATTCTCGCATTGCTCAGTTTCTTAGAACTCTTAGACAGTTATCCAGCGGCTATCAGTGACTTTTCTCAGAACTAAAGCCAAATACTGGTGCCAAGATGCTATGTTAAAATATATGTATATATGATATTAGGTTCTTAGAACTACCACTACTATAAAGTATGCTGTCATTT
This sequence comes from Mustela nigripes, assembly GCF_022355385.1. Classification (NCBI taxonomy): domain Eukaryota; kingdom Metazoa; phylum Chordata; class Mammalia; order Carnivora; family Mustelidae; genus Mustela; species Mustela nigripes. Next base: position 18,534,774 of record NC_081559.1, on the reverse strand, counting down.
TCTAAGTGGATTACTTCTTGATGGTATCTTGCTTTAGTTCATGATAGATGTATCCGAAGCCCTGGTACCATCTTTGGTTAGTTTCTAGTGGAATATTTATTCCTTCATACAGAAGGATCAGAATTCTAATCAAAATACTTTATCTAAATTAACTGAACATTAAATTGAAAACTCAGGGCAGAATAACAACAGTGTCTGGAATGTTTCATCTTACCAAATACAACTTATGCTCCTAGAAGACAATACCTCTTTCAAGTGTTAACATGGTGCCTTCTTCATAAAGGGCAGGTGTTTTCAAAGGGGTAAATAAATGTTTACTCATGAAAAATACAGATTCAAAAAAACCCCAACAGATTCCTTTACAGACGAGTTACCTTATTGCTTAATTTCTGTGCTTTACTTTCCCTTGCCCAAGGTGTAGGGATAATGAGAGATCAAAAAATAAAGCCTACTCTCAAAAAGTTACTATCAACTTATAGAAAAAGATTGAACTCTAATATCAAATCCATTTACTCTCTATGCTTTTAGTTTGTGGTGGTTGATAGGAGGATTTATCAATTTTTAAATCAAGAGAACAAAATTTTAATTAAAAAATCACTTTTTAAATGTACACATATTGGTAAGAGGCCCTAGACATAGGGCCTGACATCGTAGTTGGTGAAAGTCATGTGATTTATTTTAACATCAGAGATGTGGTCACAGTTCTGCTGCTACCCCAGAACCACTCCCGAGGCAGACGTAGTGGCATTTTGAAGGTCTTTAACAAGAATGAGGCAAGACACGGTTAGAGCATGGAGAACCTTGTTCTGGGAAACGAGGCTTTGTTTCTCTGGACAGACAAGCACTGCATGAAATCAGGGCAGATTTCTTCTCAGTTCTTTGTCACTTTAAAAACAGGATTTGCTAGCTCAGAAGTTTCTTTCCACTCCTAAGTCATGTTATGCTTGTCTTTCCACAACCAGCAAAGTGTTAAAATTTAACACTAGAAAAGCCGGGACAATGAGAAACTCTTTCCTAGCTAAGAACAACTGCTTGTGAGGAAGATTAGAAGGGAAAACCCTGTGAAAGAGGCATGAAAAGAAGGCCTACCTACTACAGAGCCTTGTGTTAAGGCTGGTTCTGCTATTCTTAACTCCTAAAAAAAAAAGAAAAGAAAATTACATACACTATATATAAAGTATGACATTAAAAAATACTAACCAAAATTTTTTTTATTAATTTAGCAGATTCTTAATGCTTAGGAAGCAACCTCCAAATATGAATAAAACCATATTTAATAAATGACAATTTCCACTTCTTTGTATCTATCCTAAAGATAAACTAGCTTGTATTTTTACTAACTTGTGTGTATCTGTAACAGTCAAAAGTCACAACTTAAGTGTGCACAAGAGGGTCCTTACTAAATAAACTGAGGTATCTATACAGTAGGGCAGTGCACAGTAGTTAGCAAGACTGAGGCAGATGTACATATACTGAAATAGAACTGACAAGACACATTCAGTGAAAAAGTACCATTTATGTAAAAGGGAGAGGAGGAGAGAATAGACATTGCATTTGCATGTGCACGCACAGATTGTCACTAAAAGGATACGCAAGAAACTGCTTTGTACTGCTTCCCCCTGTGTAGTTTTTTCCAAATGTGAAGTGAAAAAAATGAGAACATTATCAAGAAAGTGAAAAGGAAACTTAATGGGAGAAATAACTGCAAATCACATTACCTGTAAGAGTCTAGTATCCAAAAATATGTAAGGAACTCCTAAAACTCAACAACAAAAAACACCATTAAAAAATGAGCAAAAGACTGGGACATTTCTCCAAGTAAGATTTACAAATAACCAACAGACCCATGAAATTATTCTCCACATCATTAAAGAGTGCAAATCAAAATCACGAGATACCTCTTCACACCCATAAGGATAGGCACAATTCAAACAAAAACAAAGAACAAATGTTGGCCAGGGCATGGAGAAATTGGGACCCTCGTACATCTCTCAGAGGAGTGTGAAGTGGTGCGGCAGCTCAGGAGAAATCTGGCAGTTTCTCAGAAAGTAAACCCAGAGTTGCCATATGGCCCAGCAATTCCACTCCTAGGTAGCTCTCCAACAGAACTGAAAACGGGACTCAAATACTTGCACATGAATGTTAATAGCAGCACTATACACAAGAGCCAAAAACTGGAAATACCCAGTGTCCATCAGCGGATGACCGGATAAACTGTGGCTCACATAATGGATTATTACTCAGCCATAAAGAGGAATGAAGTAATGGTAAGAACTAGTATGGAGGAAATTCAAAAACATGCTAAGTGAAAGAAGCCAGACACAAAAGGTCACATATGGTTCTATTTACATGAAATATTCAGAACAGGTAACTATAGAAACAGCAGATTGGTGGATGCCAGGGCCTGGAGGAAGAGGAAAATGGAGTAACTCTCTAATAGGGACAGGCTTTTGGCAGTGATGTGTTGGAACTGGATATACAGGGGGCGGTAGCACATTGCGAAGGCACTAAATACCACTGAACTGTTAACTTAAAAAAAAAATGGTCAATTTTGTTACGTGAATTGCAGCTCAATTAAAAACAAAAGTAGCATTCAAGTGCCTAGAAATACCTCTCCTCTCTCCTCTTCACTTGTTACGCCTTCATGAGACTTCTAAGCCCCAAATTTGGTCAGTGTGCCTAAGAAAGATGTGGAGTGGAAGGCTAATGCTGATTAAGGCAATTCTGGGCTTTTGCCTTAAGCAGTTGAGTGGAACAGTGGCATCTTTTATAAGATGGAAGAAACCAGCTGAAGAATGAACAGATTTAGAGGAGAAATTAGAAGTTCTGCTTTGGACCTCAGTTTTGCAATCTGAGTAGAGATGACAAATCGGAGTTTGTAGCACAGAGTTGAAATTGTATAAATGTTTTAGAAAGGTTTCTTTGGCTGTCTCAGCTTCTTTTTTTTTTTTGTCTCAGCTTCTTGAGGGCAGGGACTTCTTATTGCCCAGAAGTGTGTCTTCAAGTATTTCTGAAATAAGAAAGAAACAACAAAGGTATGGTGGGCAAAGAGAAGATGGGTACTCTAAGGTACCGTATGGTTTTATTGGAGGCCCAAGCACCTGAACAACACGGGTTACAAGGAGGATGACCATAGGTCCTGATTTACTCAGCACAATCCTGCTTTACCCCTTTTGTCCCTATTAATTAGTATCACCTTTTTACTCTTAAAAATGTCTGCAGAATAACTTACACAGTCATGCTCTGTAGAAAAACAATAAGATTTATATAACAAGCTTCATAAACACGTCATGGTAATTTTTCTAAAAAAAAGTTTAGAATAAATGCAACTGCTTATTTTCAGAAATTGAATCAATAGGAGAATCTTTTATTATGCTTTAAGCAAAGAGCAGATTAACCACACCCTCTCCCATTTCCTTCCATTTTATATGATCACAGAACTTTAGAATTACAAAGGGACCTGAGAAGTTTTCTATTCTTATTGTTCTTCCAATGCAAACACAGTATTTTATGACACTGGAGACAGCTCCTAGTTTGTCTCCCACCGGTTTTCTCAATAGGGTGGTAATATCTCCAAATCTTCAAATAGGCACCTGTTCAATCTTACTGAACAAAAAAACCTTGTGCTAAAAATGACGAATACAGTAAAAGTAAATAACTGAAGATATGTTCTTGTTGCTCACATTAGTTTTGCTGCTATGTAACAAGCCTGTGAAATATTCTAACATAAATTTGCTCATTTAACAAAAGTAATAAACCCAAGTTAAGAAACTATAACTCAACACTACTGACAAAAGAGAAAATAGAGATCCCATCCCCAAAAAAGAGACTTACAGAGTTTTTAAAAGCATGTTTATGTGACTGCACATAAATGTGTGTAAAAAGGGCATTATGACAGTTGATACCACAAAGATTACAGTAAGAAAAAAGCACTTTATGACAATATTTCACAAATTCACAAGGATCACTTTAATATACAAAGCAATTGCTACCATTCTGAACACAAAGCAGCTAATATGTACATAGTGTTAATAAAATGCATTATAACTCAGTACATTTTCTCTCTTTACACAGAGCACAAAAGATTTAGGTAAAAAAATTAAAACAGGGATGTTTCTAGAATGTAGGGAATTTTATTAGAAATGTATTTCCCTCATTATAGTTATTTATTTAGTATTCAACTCCAATAGCAACATCAGAGTTAAAAATCAATACCCTGTTTTGTGCTGATAGTTTTGTGGGGGAGGTATTCTTTACCCCAGTCCTCAAGGAAAAATTAAAACAAAAACAAAAAGCATCTTTCTCTCTAGAAACTTCCCTGATTATTTTGTTTCTAAAAAGTTTCAAGTGATACATCTAGGTTAGAAATCATTCCTTCTGTGGGTGGGGATGACAAGTGACATGTGGACACATCAGCTAGAGACACTCTCCATGGAAAACTGCTAACTAGCACTCTTCTTTGCCACCCCTAATAAATCCATACTCACAGAACAAGGTTGACAAATTATTTCCCACTTTTAATATAAATAATTTTATTACATACACAAATTGGAGTGGCACCTGGATAAAAATACGTCTATAAAGCATTTACCAATTCAATTTTAAAAACATAAGAAAATAAAACCTCCCAAACACAATGATAGATCATTTCACTTGGCCAACTAACGTAAGATTATTACCTGCAGGGATTTTCTTCCTTCCCTACCAATTTTTAAACTACCTTAGATTTACTCTCACATTTCTGAGATGCTCCTCAGACAGAAGCTTGGAAATGCCATACTTGTGTAGGCAAGTATCATATAATGCCTGTGTAAAGTAGGTAAATCTAAATTTCCTACTCTTTGACCCTTTTCAAAGACATTTCCCACAGATTGTTCATTTTTCTTTTACTTGCTGGTGAGAATAATTAAAAACGTGTCATGTTATGCCCAGCTAGGACCTGCACCCACAGTACCAGAATGCAGACAGGTCAGTATCTTCCCTCTGTGCTAAACAACTCTGCCTGTTTATAATATCATCTTGCTTCACAGGCTTTGTTCTATTTTTTTTTTCTATTTTTATTTTTTTAAAAAATAAATTTCAAGCTAAAACACCTGAAATATAATCCCTCCATTCAAACATTATCTGGTCCCTCTCAAAGTTTGTCTGCCCCCTGAGGACACATACAAAGGCTTAAGCTACATTCACTAATCAGTAAGAACTTATCAGAAGCATATGAGACAGATGGAACTTCAGCACCCTGTTTGATTTATTTGAAATTCTTCCATACTGACTCAGCTTCATGATATGTTCAACCCCTCAGGTATTAGTGCCTCTCCTAGCCATCAATTCGAGAAAGTCAAGGAAACCAGTTCCCAGTACATACAGTGACTGTGCAGTCAACTTAAAAAAGTCAACATATCAATATTAAAAGTATTCAAGATGTATGCAAACCATCCAACAAAAGTTCTAGTTGTGCTTTGTATGATTGAGTGAGCAAACATATCCCCCAACTCTTCACCTACAGGCTTGCTAAAGCACACAGCACTTTCTCCTGTCTCACCTGACATCAGTCAAATTTAGGCAGCATTTCTTTGATGTTAAAAAAGCCAATTTAAAGTGATAAAACCTTTGTCAAATGATTACACGTGGTCTCCATCATGATAGTAATTACCTTGAAAAATATTTTACTGTTCTGGACAAATTCATGGATACCTTGGCATCCTACAGACAACATCAATGTTGGAAATTAACATCTATTCATTCGAGTTGCTTTTCCTTCTATCTTTATCCATGATGAAAAAGCGTAACATTAGATCCCAAATCATCTTTTAACTAACTGGGCCAGGCAAATCTAATTTCCTCTTATTTTTCCTTTATAGCCTTTAGGTGCTAAAATATTTTAATGAAAAGTTTCCACTTTAAAAAGTCACATGATTTGAAAAGAGGAGAAAGACATAAGTCAGTTGACAATTAATTGATGAGGGAACTTCTCAAGTTGCTAATACCCAACTGGGTCATTTTTAAAAGTGCAAGTTACACCAAACATTTACAAAGAATACAATGTAAATATAATCCAAATAAATATACAAGTTTTGTATTAGGTCAATGGGAAACAATATACCAAAAGTTTTCAGAGCCACAAAGGCAACAAAATACAGCCTCCTGAAATACCTGAAAAGGTGTGTAACTACTGTTCTTAAAACCCACTTTAATTAACTTTACCATATTTGTCTTACTTAATCCTGCAAAATGAAGCAGCCTTTTTGATCTTCAAAATAAAGAGACCAATTTATGCTAGTAGCTGACTGTAGCAGATGACAAAATTATGTACATTTTAAAAATGTAAAGAAGAAATCTAGATTGAAGTCACTTCAAGTAAAAGCATCCTGGTTTAAACAAACTTGTTGTTTCTTTCTAAGCCTTTGTATGATTCCACATGTCACCCCACATGGTCAAAATGACAGTAGGGATGAGGCCTGAGAGACCGAGAGAAACTTCAGCCAGATGACCTCTGATCACACAGCCTGCCCCACAGTGTGTGCTTTCCGACACTAGCGCTGCCGCTGACCTACCATCAAAAACACATTTTCTGACAAAATCCCTGCTCAAATGAAAACACTAAAATTCCTCCCCCAGGATGAGTTTTGAAAAATCAGTGGTACCTTTTAGAAGCTATCTTCAAAATGTTGTTACCACTGTTATAGCTGCCAGAAACAAAGCAAAAAAATCAAATACTTGGGGGAGGGGTGGGGGAGTTTTCAAGTGACTAGTAACATATGTAAAAGTATCCAGCCAAAGAAAACTAACAATAAAAAAAAAAAAAAAAAAGGAAAAACTTGGAAGAAAACTAGAAGACAAAAATCAATCATGAGTGCTGAAGTAATGCAGTCCAAGAAACTACCAAAAGGGATGCAATAGAACACACAAAAATGTAAAATTTCATCTGACCTCAATATACTATAATACTCAGCATTCCTGACTTAAGAGCTCTCAGAGCTTCAGATTATATACTGTATGTATTTATATATATTTACACATATATTATACAAATGCCATTCCCCCCCAATAGTATCTAAATGAACAGAGCACCTATGACAATATGATGGTTGCCAATATGGTACTTGAGTTTGAAAAGAATGAAATTAAAATTATATCTGATATCAATTTTTTAATAATGTGAACACATTGGATCTAGCCCTTTCTAAACCACTTTTCAGTTAAACACTATCAAAGCTTGAAAACTCATGAGAGTAATATATCAAAAATAAACCCCTCCCACTTCATTTTTATTAGAGTTAATCTGTCCTATAGATAAAAGTGCCACATGGCCCTATATTTGCAAAGTAAGCGATATCAAACTTGCTATTTTCTAGGCAAATCAGTAGCATATGTACAGATTCCTATGATGTTTTCATTCCCTTTTGGCCAATATGAAAAAACATTACTGGTAATGTGGCCCATATATGTTCTTGGCTACAAGATTTTTTTTTTATTATGTCATTTTCTTAATAAAGATTTTCAACGTTGCATGCTTAAAAACAAACACCTTTTTTCCAATTCTTGTTAAAAAAAAAGTTGCATAAAAGATGCTTATCTGTATAAACTGAAATATCTTCAAGTCTCTTTAAGGGTCTAAAACAGATTTAGCAATAGAATACATTTCTTACCTCACCATGAAGTAATTGACTTCAAACCAGTGCAATCATCCTCAAGGTACAACGGACCTGGTATTTATAAAAACTTATAAATTCAACCAGCTCATATGGGTGTGACTGCCTTGATTTATCAGGGACTAAGAGGACCACCAAATTTCTAATTAAACAGAATGCCTCAACTTTTGGAAAAGGGTTTAGAGAATAACAACTTGCTAAAGCCTAGGCAATTTTCATTTATAAAGTTTATGACATTCAAAACATTTCGACTCATTAAGAATTCTAGTTTGTGAACAGATTTGTGATTTTGCTTAGTTTCTGTTGAAGTTTTGGAAAATGACAGATCTATGCTGATATACAAATAATTTTTATGCTACAACTTTCCCCATTAGCTCAGCAGGATAAACATCAAACTTTACAGTCGTTTGAAAGCCTTCTTGAGAATCTGGTGAATTGTCCAAATATAAGACTACATCACTCAATTCTTAGAATGATGCTCCTTCATAAACTCTGTTCATCCTTGAAAAAAGACAATGGTTTGTTACAAACAAAAATATACCATATACAAGTATTAATTAAAAGCCTTATTTTTCAAAATGGACCTGATAACACCCAAATGCATATTTTGTTAACATATTAATAAACTTAATGTTTTAAAAAAAAACCCTCAAGACTAAATATAAAACATCAATTTTCTATACTCTTCTTTTAAAAGGAATAACCTTCTTAAATGAAAAATTATATCTAACATTATGTCAGTCTCCAATTTTTAAAATCCACCTTAGTCCTATTTTTCTCTTAAAGGGTAACTTTTAGATTTATCAAGCTTAGTGAGTGAGTAATTAATAATTAGAAGCAGTACTGGAAACAATGTATGATACATATAAATACAGACTGTTATAGTCAGGGGTTCAAACAGGTAGCTCCTTTGTAGAACGACAAAGGCTATATAGCATATTGGAAAGCTAAAGCAAAACTGTCCTTTTTAGGAGAAAACAAACCAAAAATATGTTTTGTAAGAATGACAATCCAAATATTGTAGTACAGCAGTCATTCAAATATCTCTGAAGAAAATAACTTTCCTTGTGTACATCTAATCCTGTACTTTTTATAACTATACAACTTTTTATTAAAAAATTCACTAGAGATACTCTGTTAAAGTATGTTAATATGGAAAAGATTTCAAATCAGTGTTTTTCTACAACACATAACATTTTATAAACAAATATAATCATTTTGTTTTATTTAACATCTTGAAGGCTTTCCTGTTGGTGGTATACTGTAAGTGCAAATGGGAACAGCTTAATTAGAAGTATCTTTAAGTAAATGAGTGACATAAATATTTTTTGAAGGCGATGACAAAAACATTTATTTAAAAACCTGGTTATATAACTCAAGGGGGTGGTTTACTAATGAGCATCTTTTTACTAATTAGAATTTGGTACTAACTAAAACAAGCTTTGTACTTTTACTTCAATTTAAAATTCAAATACCATGCTTTTTCATTCAGTTGGTTACTTCTTTTAATGTATTCAAAAATGCTGAACACATACAGAACTGAATTAAGAAGCAACAACTGCCCTATGGAAGAGCTGGAGTTAATACAGAACGTTTTTAAGAATCAAGGACAAGTTTTCAGTATTGAAGAAGAGAATGTACATTGAAAGCACTCCGAATTCATTCTTAATTTCTTCAACACCATACTAAAATTCTTTTTTAGAGGGTGTATCTCTTAACAATTTTACATAATTCACAATGAAAATGTGAAAACATGTCAATTTGGCAATCAACACTTCTTCATTGCACCTTACTTACTTTATGCATGAGGCCCACACATTACTTCAGCTCAAGAGGCTGGGGTAATTCTGTCCCTAAGGCAATCAAGGAGCTCAGCACAAACCTTGAAATCATTTTAAAAAAGATTTTCTTTTCCTCATTTCTCCCATCAATTTACAAGTAAACAAATTATTACTCCTTGAAGAGGGAGGGGGATGAAAAGCAGAAGTCTCTTCATGATTCCTGGTGCTGAAAATTTCTTGAGGGGAGAAGTGGAGGCAGGTGTTGGAACATTCACAGTTTAATGCAAAAGCACAAATGAATGAAATTCTGTAGTTGCTTTCAGGCAGTTTTGCGAATAGAAAAAAAGAAATGTTTAGAAAATAAAATGTTTATTTCGTCTTTCTGGTTGTGGCCAAGCCAGTCCTTTTCCACCGTTAACAGGTGAAATTTAAATCCCAAATTAATCTGATTTGTGGCAGTAAAGGTCCTTAAGTGCTTTTAGCTCCTCAATGAGTGTCTTATTTTGGTTTTCAAGCACTGCCACTCTGTTTTCTAAACATTTCACATATTCTTTCTTCTTTCTACGACACTCTCGTGCTGCTTCCCTATGAGCAAAAAAGGACAGGAGAAATTATGCAACATTTGTTTATGTATCATTTATTTTGGGGTAGAGTACTTTTAAATATTTAGTTCAAAGCAAAACATATTTTAATATATTAAAGACTAAGCATTTGAAAAAACAATACAGAATGATTTGGAGATGGCCTCATATAAAATTTTAATTAAACATACCATATAAGTATGACATGGAGGACACTAGGAGATGGAGAGGAGAAGTGAGTTGGGGAAATCGGTGGGGGAGACAAACCATGAGAGACTGTGGACTCTGAGAAACAAAATGAGGGTTTTGGAGTTTGGAGGGGAAGAGGGTGGTGGGTATTATGGAGGTCATGTATTGCATGGAACACGGGGTGTGGTGCAAAAACAATGAATTTTGGAACACTGAAAAAAAAGAAATAAAAAAAAAAAAATCCAAATGTGAAAATCCCATGAACAACACAAAGGGCTGAATGATCACTTAAAATTTAAAAGTTGTATCACTGTTAGTTGATATGTTCTGTATCACACCTATAAAACTTGAAGTTCTATCAATAACTAAGAAAATATTAAGGCTAAATGTCACTGTGAAAAACATCCTAAGTCAAATACAAAAATCTCATAAACTCATCATTTCAGGGTAATAAAAAAAAGCCTAACATGGGTCTCTTCCACAAGTGACGCTGAGAAAACTGTATACCCACATACAGAAAGAATGAAGTTGGATCCTTACCTTATACCATATGCAAAAACTAATTGAAAATAGATTAAAGAACTAAATATAAGACCTAAAACTATAAAACTTAAGAAGAAAACAGGGGGAAAGCTTTTTTTTTTTTTTTTTAAAGATTTTATTTATTTATTTGATAGAGATCACAAGCAGGCAGAGAGGCAGGCAGAGAGAGAGAGGGAAGCAGGCTCCCCGCTGAGCAGAGAGCCTGACGTGGGGCTCGATCCCAGGACCCTGGAATCATGACCTGAGCTGAAGGGAGAGGTTTTAACCCACTGAGCCACCCAGGCGCCCCAGGGGAAAAGCTTCAAGACATTGGGTTGGCAGGGATTTCTTGCTATGCCACCAAAAGCAGACAACATAAAAATAAAAAAATGGGGCGACACCAAACTTAAAAACTTCTGTGCATTAAAGGGCACACAATCAATAGGGTGAAAAGGCAACCCATGAAATGGGAGAAAATACTTGCAAATCATCTATCTAATAGGGACTTAATATCTAGGACATACAAAAAGAACTTTTACAACTTAACAAAATAACTTGATTAAAGAATGAGAAAGGACCTGAATAGACATCTCTCCGAAGATGTACAAATAGCTAACAAGCATATAAAAAGATGCTCAACATCAATCTAATTATTAGAGAAATGCAAATCAAAGCTACGCCGATGTATCACTTCACACCCTTTAGGATGGCTACTATATTTACACAAAATAAAACAAAAAACAATTTCCCCTCCAAACCCAGAGAGAAAATAAGTGTTGACCAGGACGTGAAGAAATGTGAACCCTGTGCATTGTCTGTGGGTTGTAAAATGGCCCAGCCACTACAGAAAACACTATAGCAATTCCTTAAAAAATTAAAAATAGAATTACCCTATAATCCAGCAATCTAACTTTTAGATATATATCCAAACAACACAGAACAGGATATTCAAGAGATATGGGCATGCCTATGTTCATAATAGCATTATCCACAATAGCCAAGATGGGGAAGTAACCCAAGTATTCATCAACACATAGACACACTTTAAAAATGTGGTGTATATTTACAACGGAATATTATTCAGCCTTAAAAAAGAAGGGAATCCCACCAAATGCTACAACATGGATGAACCTTGAGAACAAAATGCTAATAAGCAAAATAAGCCTGCCACAAAAAGACAACTGTATGATTTCACTTATATGAAGTATCCAAAGTAGTCAAACTCATAAGAACAGAAAGGAGAATGGTGATTGCCAAGGACTCACAGAAGAGGAAAATGAGGGAATTTGTTTTTAATAGAGTTTCAGTTTCACCAGGTAAAAAAAAAGTTATGGAGATCTATTGCACAACAGTATGAATATACTTCACACTACTGAACTGTATATTTAAAACTGGTTAAGATGATAAATTTTAAGTTTTATACCACAATTAAAAACTATTAAACTATTTTTAAAAATCTAGCAGATTAAGAATAAAAAATATTTTTAGTGAGCCAGGAAGTCCAAACTGGTAAATTTTTTAGCTCTCTGGAATAAGGATCGCATATTATATCCTTAGTCACTAGCCAAGGGCCTGGCATAATGTAGGTCCTTATTCCTGAATGGACATAAGAGTTGAAAGAAAAAGGTTCTAAGTCTTTAAAAAATAGAAAAAAGCAGCAACTTCAATCACTCATTTACAATAGTGGCAACACAGCATAGCACTTAAAGAGTAGTAACTTCAGTGTCAGGTTCTTAGGTTTAAATGGTTCCCTCTTACCAATTAATTATATGACCATAAGCAAATTAAGGCAATTACATGACCTTAGTTTCCTGACTATAAAATAGCGAAAACACTAACTACCTCAAAAATTTTATGAGGATTAAAGGAATTAATATATAAAAAGTGTATGAAATAGTGGCTGGCATTTTGTAAATGCTATTTATGTGTCTGCTGTAATTATTTCTAGATAACTCTAGTACCTTCATTAATGTCTTCATCCCCATACAGCCTTCTCAGTCAGAAAAAAGGAGCAAGCTGACTTTTGGAATAAAAAAAGCTGCACCTAATGTTCTATTATCCATGACATATGGACGATATATGATCCACTGCATCACTGTACCACTGGTGAAAATTTGGGGGGAGGAAGGACTTAAAAATGGCCAAACATTCTCATGCACAGTGAAGACAACAAGCCAAGAAGTGCGATAAGGCCGTGAGTGATGTAGAAGACCGCAGGTGGGAATGATTCTGAGGTCAGTCTGGATGTTCCGTACGTGGTGAAATCTAACAATACGGAGTCTGTGGGATGTAGTACACACTGACAAATCTACTTCTATCCAGGGCTGTTCTCCTGTTTTCCTTGCTTTCTCCCCCATCATTTGAGAATTTAGAGTTCACAAGTGTTCACATGAATCCAGTATCTATCTATATGCTAGTTTCTAAAAAGTTAAACTAATATGATCCCATAGGTTAGTATCTTCTACTTTTGCTCTAGCGAAGTTAGTATACTTTAGTGTTGCTAGAGCTTGGGTTTCTCAAAAGCAAAAAGCAAAAAAAACAAAAGGAACACTGGATTAAGATAATTAACTTATTTCTTTAATGTTAACACCTTTGATCCTTTCAATATACTTTATATTGAGACTCTCTCCAAAGAGGAATTCCAACTAGCAAATGCCAAGCTCATTATGGGTATAAAATACCTTTTTGGAAGAACACCAAATAAAGTTCAAGTACTGTCTTGCACAGTGACGCTCCCAGTTTAAAATAAACAACGTGGATACAAATTTAATATAGTATGATAGAATAGCAGGACTTCTAAACTGAGGATCAGAAATCTTAGGTTCAGAGCCTGGCTTTGAAACTAACTAGTTCTATAGTTTCCAACAGGTACCAGGGAAGAACTATTTCTTTATCTGTTTGTTTTTTGTTTTTTTAATTTAATTTTTATTTATTTATTTTTTTTAAAAGGACTAATCAAGATGTCTCCAACTAGGACCGTTAGATTTGTATTAAGGAGTATGCAAAATCAGGGAATAAACCCACCATGTCATTCTAAAGCACCAATTCTGATTAATGGGTCAGAGGGGTGGCAAACATTTTCATATTTAGAAAAACATTATTATATTTTGGAGTGGAATACAGAATACAAATGAACTTTAAATAAAAATTTTAAAGAAATCCTTAGCTTGGAGAATACTACTTAAAGCTTCTCAAAAATTTTTAGATATATATTAAAAAAGAAGAAGAAAATGAAAGGATTCTCCCAGCGGATCGGTCTGACAACATGGTGTGAAGATTAAATTGACCACTGATGTTTCTTCCAGTACAGAAATAGGATTTTATGATTTTAAGCATTCATGCAAACAGATGGCTTATAAATTCTGCAATTGATGTGATAGGCATATTTTTAGAAAAAGTTCTTTCACATAATGTGTCCCAACATCCTCCTCCATTCACTGAACTAGTTCTTTGCCTCTAAATGATTCTTATTCTCTCGTTTTCAGCATCCTCCATAATTCTAAACTACCTGATTTTTTTCTCTTTTACCTTCAAAGTTTATCAATTGTACTTTAAGAAACAAACAAAAAACAGGCTTTTGTTACACTGATTTTCCTCTATTGATTTTCTCTTTCTCTTTTCAGTTTTATTGATTTTATTTATTTATTTATTTTTAAAAGATTTTTATTTATTTATTTGACAGACAGAGATCAAAGGTAGGCAGAGAGAGAGAGAGGAGGAAGCAGGCTCCCTGCTTGGGGCTTGATCCCAGGACCCTGAGACCATGACCGGAGCCGAAGGCAGAGGCTTTAACCCACTGAGCCACCCAGGCGCCCCTATTTATTTATTTTTAAAAGATTTTATTTATTTGACAGAGAGAAAAGGTAGGGGAGTGGCAGGCAGAGGGCAAGGGAGTAGCAGGCTCCCCACTGACTAGGGAGCCCGATGTGGGACCTGACTCCAGAACCCTGGGATCATGACCTGAGCTGAAGGCAGACACTCAACCAACTGAGCCTCCACACTCCCACAGTTTTATTAATTTTAATTTGCTCTTCTTTTTCTAGTTTCTTAAGATGGAAGTTAGGTTGGCAAACTTGTTTTTGGTAAATATGTTTGGCTTCTCAGGCCAAATGGGCTCTGTCACAACTACTGCTATTGTAGCATGAAAGCAGCCTTAAATAACACATAACTGAATGAGCACGGCTATGTTCCAGTAAAACGTTATTTATAAAAAACAGACAATGAGGTATAGTTTGCTAACCCCTGACAGATGACTGACTTAAGACTTTGTTTTCTAACATTAAGTATTTAATGGTATAAATTTCCCTCTAAGCACTGACTGAACTCCCACAAATTTCTGTCGTATTTCAATTTGCACTTAGTTAAAGATACTTCCTTTGAAACATCCTTTTTGACCTACAGACTTAGAAATGTTTGATACATAATTTTCACACAACTGGGGATTTCCTGGATGCTTTATGGGCAAAGCGCATATTCTAGTATTTCTATTCTCTTAAATTAACAAGTGTCATTAAAATGCCCAATAGGTAGAGTTGGTGGACTGTCATTCAGGCTGTCTATCTTCTTTCATCATTCAGAAAAGAATGCTGAAGTTTTTTTTTTTTGGTGGGCAGCAAAGCAAGGTTTACTGAGCAATGGTGAAGTGATAGTACAAAGCTCCCAGAGGGGGAGGGGACCTGCGAGGGTTGCCCGGAAGTTTTCAACTACTCAATTCTGTTCAGTTTCATCATATTTGGCCTCATTTATGTTAGAGCTCTGTTAGGAGCATATACATGCAAAATTACTATGCTTTTTAGAGAAACAATCCTTTTATCTTTACATATTCTCCTTTTTTGTTTTATCCCCGACAATGTTCCGGCTTCCTTTTGATTGCTGTCTGCCCGCTCTATCCTCTTCTACTCCTTACCTTCTCATTTATCTATGCTTGGTATTTGATATCAAGCTTGATATTTGCTTGATATTTGAAATGAGATTCTTATAAATAGCATATAGTTAGGTCTTGGGTTTTTTGTCTGGTCTTTTTCGTGGGTTAGACAAGGTTTAGCCATCTATGACCCATGGGTCAAATCCACACAGTCTGTTTGAAACAATTTTTAAACTAGCCAGACCAAGTGAGAGAGAGAAAGGCCACAAATTCTCAATATCAGGAATGAAATTCCTATTAAATAGTCCCCTCCACCACCCAAGAAAACCACAACCAAAAGCCCAGAAGTGTTTAGATATAAATCTAACCAAAAAAATGTACAGAATCTGTATGCTAAAAAATGGAAAGAACATCGTGTTCCCAGAATGGAATACTCAATATTCTTTTAAGATATTAATTCTCCTCAATTTGATTTATAAACTCAACAAAACCCTAATCCAAATCCCAGAAAACTTTCTTATAGACATCAACAAACCAATTCTAAAATTCATAAGAAAATGCAAAGGAACCAGAACAGCCAAAACAATTTTGCAAAAGAGCAAAGTTGGTGGACTCATCCTGTCAGATTTGAAGCTTACTAAGATGCTACAGTAATCAAGGCAGCACAGTACTGGCTAAAGGATACACACAAAGACCCATGAAACAAGCTAGCCAGAAACATACGCACACAAATATGGTTAAGTGATTTTTGACAAAAGTGCAATGGCAATTCAATAATCTTTTTAACAAATATGCTGAAGCAAATATATATCCATACACAAAAAATATGAACCATGACACACCTCACATCTTATATAAAAGTTAACTCAAAAGGGATCACAGACCTAAATGTAAAACATAAACTGTAACATCAGCCACTCTGGAAAACAACTTGGCCATTTCTTATAAAGTTAAATAGACGCTTACCATTCTACCTGCCCAGCCCACTGCTAAGATTTATTCAAGTTAACTGAAAGTTCATACTAACTCCTGTGTATGTTTATAGCAACTTCATTCATAATCCTCCCAAACTGAGAACTATGATGAACATCAAGGTCAACAGATAAATAAACCACAGGATATGTGTACAATGGAATACTAGGGATAAAACCAAATAATGATCCATGTGACACTATCAATAAATCTTGAATGCATTTTGCTAAGTGAAAGAAGCCAAATCCTAAAGGCTACATATACTGTATGTTTCTGATTATATGAGATTCTGGAAAAGGCAAAATCCCAAGGACAGAAAACATTTCAGTGCTTCCAAAGTCCGGGAAAGGGGGCAGAAGCAGACTACCCATGGGGTATCAAAGAGATTCATTCTAGGGTGGTGGGACAGTTTGGTAAGGCACTGTGAGGGTAGAAACATGGCACCATACATCTGTCAAAACCAAAAGAACTATAGAACTTTTATACTTTTTATAGTAAACTACATGCAATCCCAGTATTGAATGAAGATGGTGATGAATATTTCATACTACACGTGTGTGATATAATCTTAATCTTCTGGGGGGCGGGGAGGAACAGACCTAAACAGGTTGGAAAACAGTACTTTCACTGGTACTTTAAGGCTAAAAAACGATAAGAAACCATACATAAATACTGTATTGTATTTGGTAAATTTGTTTCTCACAGGTATATAAGTTAGCAATTTTGTAACTATTTTAAATGTATACTAGAGTTAAACATATATGTAAATTATACTTAATGGGAAGCCAAGTATGTATGAATCTGTCTATTTATATTCTTAACTCATTATTAGTCTTCTGACTTGTTAAACATTTCTAGCTTGTCATTTGCTTTGCTACTTTATCTTTTTCTTGGCTAAACAGAGGTTTTATATTTTTGTACAGTCAAACCCACCTAACATTTACATCTATTATTTTGCCTTCAGGAAATCTATTAAAATACTGCATTCTAAAATTGTAAGACAAGGATGTAGACTGCATTAATTCCGTAATTTTTTATTCCACCTTTCCCATGGGAAGAGCACACGTTCCCACTCCACTGACACTGGGCTTCTCCTTGTCTGTACTTTGGCCAGTGGTACGTAAGTGGACATGATGTTGATCACCATCAAGAAGAGGATTTAAAGAAACACTGTCTTTTTTCCTTTGCTACAAAAATGACATGTCTCAAAAAAGGTGCTCCTCCTGTAGCTGGGAGCATGTGGAAGAGAGACACAGCAGCTGGCTTGCAGCTGTCAAATGTAACGTGAGGAAGAAATTTTGTTGTTCTAAGACACAGATTTTGAGGTTTCTGTTGTTACTACAGCAACAAAAATTAAAATAACAACCGTCTATCCTTTCTTTTAGACCACTTATCACTTCATTTCTGAGTAAATGGTAATCTGAACAGTGTAGAATTGGGGGATCATAACTTTTTTCATCAAATTTCAGTTTAAGATAGGCTGTGTTTGAGATACATATAAGGGACATTCATCCTAGTGAGTATGTTCAGGAGGAGAGTGATCCCCTAATTTTTCTACTGAAGTGTACCCCTAATGGAAGAGGAAATTCTGGGGACACAGCCCAAAGCAACCACTGCTGGTGTGAACTTCTTTTAAGTCTCTTACCTTAAAAATATTTCTAATTTTTGAGCAAGATAAACATTCGAGGAGAGCATTCCATGTTTACCTCTTGGGGCTACATTATCTCCAGCATACTATCATAAGCTCTGGTTTGAGAAGTACAGCAGGAGAGAGCTGTATACTGAGATCTCAGAATTAACATGTAGACAGGGCTTTGCCCCCAGATACAAGCTCAAGCCTCGGGTCTACCAATTTAAACGAAAATTTGAAAGATTTTATTTTTAAGTAGCATCTACAATGTGGGGCTCAAACTCATAACCCCAAGATCAAGAGTCATAGGCTCTACTGCCTGAGCCAGCCAGGCAGCCCTGTACCTAATTCTTTAAAGGTGTGACCTTTGGCAAGATACTTAACTTCAATCTGAACTATAGCGCCTCTGTAAAAGGGAGATAGGCTTCTCCCTCATCGTAGGCAATATAAAATATGTAAAGAAACTACGTTTGATGTCTAGCATCACTGGCCCTTAGTAAATAGTATCTTAGGAAAAAGGTCAAAGCCAGCATTTAGAATTAGAAGGTGTCAGCATATAGCTGATGCCTGAAATACATGGTTATGAATGAACATTCTAAGGGAAAACTTCAAAAGTAGTCGGAAAACCAGATGAATAAATCAGAGTTCAGGAGAATAAGTCAAAAGTGTCAAATATGGGGTACCTGGGTGCTCAGTCATTAAGCATCTGCCTTCGGCTCAGGTCACGATCCCAGGATCCTGGGATCGAGCCCCATCATCAGGCTCCTTGCTCCACGGGAGGCCTGCTTCTCCCTCTCCCACTCCCCTTCTTGTGTTCCCTCTCTCACTGTGTCTCTCTATCAAATGAATACATAAAATTAAAAAAAAAAAAAAAGTGTCAAATATTCCACAAAAGTAAAGTGAAATGAAAAGAGAATACCAGATTGCCAAGTGCGAATCTGTATTTTTTAAAGATATTAAGAGTACTATGGTGAGCATAGAGGCCAGATTCTAATGAATGGAAGTTGGAAAGAGGAAGCAGTAGTAACGTGGGAATAAAGGGTAAAGGAACTACAGCAGAGTCAACGGGAAGTCTCCTTAAAACTAAATCCAAGCAAAAGTATTTTATTAAAGAGACCATGCTAAAGATTTCAGACCAGCAAAGGTTGTTAGGAACTGTAGCTTTGTGAGCCCTGTCCCTAACTTGGAATATAAGTATAGGGGTGGGGGGGATACATAAACTAAAAAAATAAAGAAAAAAGGAAATTTGGTTTGCTAGACAAATGAACAAGTGTTCATAAATGGGCAGCTCTCTGCTCCATACAACAGAGCTGACAAGAAGCCATAGGGCTGCCTCCTCACCCACCAACTACACCACCTGTTGGTCTTTTCTGTATAAGGGGAAATGTCTATGGGGACTTGTGATGGTTGAGTCACAGACTCTAGGTTTCAGCTCAGGTCACAATCTCGCGTCACAGGAATTCTGCTTGAAAATCTCTCCATCTGCCCCTTCCGCACTCGCACTCACTCTCTGAAATGGCTAGATAAATCTTTAAATAAAAAGGTGCAGGGGGGAGGTTTCTGTCCCACAGAGGCAACTACAAGGACACAGCATAAAGTCCTTCTGCTGTTTTTATAATCAAGAAGGTTTTTTTTTTTTCCCCATCTGATTGCTTTGCTGTGTCTTGCCTAGAACTGGTTTATTTAGTAAGCGCTACTGTCTTAAGTTTTAAAATCTGGCCTTTACTTAAGACTTCTTAATCGGACTTGCTTCTAATTTTAGAAAGGGTTAAACATTTCTTCACAAACATTTTAAAGCTGAAAAGATGTAAATACAGTATTTAATGTATAATTTAGAATACATTTAAATGAATGCAGCTTTTGATGCTTCTGTTTATTATTATTACTACACCTAAGGAAAATCTTGGATTGATAGAGCACAACTAATATTCCAGAAAAAGTCCTGCCATTTCCCAGAGCTCAGATGTCATTTACTGATACTCTATAACAGGTATAACAGGTATTTTAGGGACAAAAGAGGTTGAGCTGAGTGGAAATATGAAACTTCATAAAAACAAACACTTCAATAAAGCACTACAGTTAAAGTGCTTTGAGAGGAATGATATCTGTCCCATAGAACAGCCATTTGGATGGGTGGCAGAATCTTTTTTTCGAAGAAGAAAAAGGAGGTTTAGAGGGGGTTAGTATGTTCTTCCAAAGTCACAGCAAGTAGAGTAGATCCAGGACCTGAATCCAGACTGTCTAAATTCAATCCCTATGTTTCTTTATGGCAGTGTTTGAAAAATCTTGGGGTCAAGAACAGAGGAGGGGCACCTGGGTGGCTCAGTGGGTTAAGCCTCTGCCTTCGGCTCAGGTCATGACCTCAGGATCCTGGGATAGAGCCCCACATTGGGCTCTCTGCTCTGCAGGGAGCCTGCTTTCCTCCACCCATTGCCTGCCTCTCTGCCTACTTGTGATCACTGCCTGTCAAATAAATAAATACAATCTTAAAAAAAAAAGGGGGGGGGAGCAAGAATATTTTCACCAATTTCAAATTTTATCTTTATAAAACTTTATTTTCATTTTCTATAGTTTGTCTTAGGTCATTTCCATTTTAAATCCTCAGCTAAATATTTAGATCCTAAACTAAATAAAAATACTAAAGTAAATACAATAAAAACATTTTATTGTTTTTTGGGGGGGAGGGACAGAGAGAGGAAAGAAAGAGAGAAAGAGAAAATCTTAAGCAGGCTCCACACCCAGTTTTAGAAGCCTAACCTGGGGCTCTATCACACAACCCTGAGCTCATGACCTGAGCCAAGATAAGAGTCGGATGTTTAACCTACTCACCCAACCAGGTGCCTCTTACTAATTTTTTAGATGACAAAACCATTTACAGCTATAAATTTACATTATGAGAATTACTTTACCCACACTTCATACATTTTGTTGTGTAGCATTTTCATTGTTGAAGACTAACTCTATTTTAAGATTTTGTCTAATAACAAGGTAATCTTAGATTTAATCTATTTTTGATGACTCTTTAGGTACTAACTTGTCAAATTTGAGTGAAGATAATATTAATTAAAACATGAACTGGCCATCATATTTCCTTTCTTTTAAATAAACTTAACATAAATGAAATATTTGATATTAATATACATACCTGAAACTCTTGATCTTCTTGAGCAATACTATTCATGAAAAGAAACAGTATTTAAATAATCTAGGCTGCTGGTTAGAGCATAGTGAAAATGTAAGAGTTATATATTAAATCTTTCATGGAATAATTACACAAAAGAAAACTATGTTACAGATTGACCCATGGGGCTCCTGGGGGATCCGTGGGTTAAGTATCTGCCTTCAGCTCAGGTCATGATCCTGGGGTTCTGGGATTGAGCCCCACATCGGGCTCCCTGCTTAAGTGAGGGGGTGCGGCTGCTTCTCCCTCTCCCTCTCCCCCTGCTTGTGCTGTCAAATAAATAAGTAAAATCTTAACAAAATAAAGATTTGACCCATAACCCCATTAGCCATTTCATAAGTGCAGATTATTAAAAAAGTTTTAACAAATCCATCAATTCTACCAGAAAAAAATTCATTGCAAAGATTCAATCAATTATCAAATTCATGTCTGACAGAATCTGAAGATGACATGACCTACCACAATCTAAGTAAATGCAATGGATGTACCTGTTCTTCATTAGGCGAACCTCTCTCTTTCGTGCTGCTTCTTCAGCAGGCTGTGTAGGAAGTGCTGGGGAGGATGCCATAACAACTCCAGGGGCGATGGTGCTAGTGGGTGCTGTGCGAATCTGGTATGTCTGTACATCTCCAGAGGCAGCTGAAAAGAAAAACAGTGAATATGGCATAAGACACAGAAGCATATGACTCAGTAAAACTACATGTGTCAATCATCAATTTAAACATATACTTTGGATTGAAAAGGGAAAAAAAGGAACATGATTCTAACTAAAACGCTGAAAGAATCAGCACTCTTTGGGTCATTACTGACAAATAATTTTCAATTTAATATATTTATTAGTATAGACACTTGGGTGAAAGAGCCTTAACCTAGGTCTGCCGGGTCTTGTATTTATCTCTCATTGGAATGTAGTTCTATTCTGTTGTTAACATGCTTACCAACCTTAAGTCTAAAAGTAAGTAGGGCACAGCTTGGATGATCTTCCTAGATAGAGTATACTCC
This sequence comes from Mustela nigripes, assembly GCF_022355385.1. Lineage (NCBI taxonomy): Eukaryota > Metazoa > Chordata > Mammalia > Carnivora > Mustelidae > Mustela > Mustela nigripes. The sequence goes on along the minus strand of NC_081559.1, from coordinate 18,512,400 downwards.
TCAATGTCTTCCTTTGATATTGGTAAATTCATATTAAAAAATTTCAAGTAGACTCTTGCCACGACATAAAAACGACCATGATTTTTCATAAAATAGCAAAATGGGAGAGAAAATAAAGCATTATGGTCAACTATTATAAATTTCTAATTGAAACAAAACTGAAAGTATGAAAAAGTGTACCACTTGATGTCAATTATATTACTTGTTTTAATGTAAATGCTAATTGCTAAATAAACTGAAGTTTTTTCTAAATGATCCATCACTTGTAAAAAGAAACACAATCATTATCTGTCAAACTGCTTCTAAAAACAGCTTAGTAATATGCCCTACTAAGAATAAGGAACCTAAAATTATCTGAGAGAATTTGAAGGTCTTTATAAATTATCCATTTTTGCTATTAATATCAATTAAAATGTGTGGTTGAGTGGAAAAGATTTATATACTAAACATGTTACCATCTTCAAACTGACGTTCAGAATTCAAATTCACTGACATCCTGCTTTACAATTTTTGAGTACCTGCATGTAAAGTGAAAAGGTGTTTTACTCCCATTAATAAACAAAATATTATCTTCTTCAAATATTATTTGTTTAGTAACAGAATATGTTCTGTAAATACATTAGGGCCTTTAAAAGTAAACGATGACTCTCTAGTTGGTGTTTTAGGATTATTCAAAAATTATCATCCATGCTGAAGGGGTACAATGGTCATTATTTAACAGAGGCAAAATATATTATTATTAATAAAAATACTTTTAGATACAGATTTTAACATTATTTCCTCAATATGCAAATTTCAATCAGGCATAAATTATATTCTTAAAATATTCAAATGGATTCAAAGAAAAATGGTCAACTCCTATCCATAAAGATTCCTAAAGCAAGAAAAATAAATAAATAAATAAAAACAGAAAAAACGCTATTTCAATAGTTCATCAAGGATTTAACTACTACTTTTTCTCCATAGACCAGCAGACATGCACACTGGTATAAGACTTTTCAGAACATACTGTTTTCATCTGAAATAAAATGATGATCTTAGAAATGAGGATGTAAATTTTTTGAGCAAAAATCCGAAAAACAGAATTTTGAACCTTCAAAGATTTCTTTTTTAAAGTAAGCTCTATACCTAATGTAAGACTTGAATTCAGCCCCAAGATCAAGAGTTGCATGCACCAACTGAGCCAGTCAGGCGGCCAGAACCTCTAGAGATTCTTACCAGTGATTTAGTATAACTCTTTATTTGACATGTTAAAAAAAAAAAAAAAAAAAAAAAAAAAGGCACAGAGAGGTGATTCTTACTCAAGATCACATAGCAAATCTATGCAGTTAGATCCAGAATCTAGCTTTTCTAACTCCTGATTTCACTGTCGTGCCCTGTAACCTACCCTGATTCTCCTATCCCCAAATGCTGAAAGTGTTAAAGATGTTATATTTTTAAAAGAGAAGACAGTTGTTTTTATGCCATGACATTTGGGTCCAACTGGAATAATGGAAGAGTTCATGGAGAACATTTTCTATAATTAAAAAAATTAACTGCATTTTCATAGTGCTTGGCAGTATCATACTTACTTTTTCTGAGTTTATAAACAAGTTTTAACCTTTCAAAGAATTTACCACACTTGTGAATTCTGAATTCTCTCACCTTGAACGACGACTTGGTTGCTGGGCACTAAGATCTGCTGTCCATCCGTGGTCTGTGCGTACTGTAGGATGGTAGTACCCGGCTGAGTGGCGGCTGCATTGGTCATGGTTAATGTTTGCAGGCCCTGTACCCCATCGGTACCATTGTTAGCCAGTTGTATTGCTCCTCCCTGGGTAATGGCAACTAAAACCCAATGGATTTTATTGTTATCAGTTTAATTAATGCCATGTAAGACTTACAACACACTAAATTCAAAGTAGAATAATGTGTAAGAAATAACTGAGGAGAAATTATTGTAACAAATAACACTAGCAAGAAGATTTCGTATACTCAGGTAACTTTCTGCTCTGGAAACCCACATCCAATTGCTATAATACAAATGCACTCTATGTATTATAATTTACAGTAATACCCATTAACAATTAAAAAAAATAAATGAGAAGATGTTAAATTCCTTTCAAAGTTGTTTGGTTCAGAAGAGGTACCACACTGTGATCCATACTTCCTTTATTCTAGTCTTACTTAGGCCGTATTTTAACTGTTTGATATTTGCTGCTCCACTAGCAAATAAATTTCTTGAAGGCAGGAAATGTGATTTTTCTTCTCTACTTTCACATACTTAGCACAGAAATGGGCAGTAATAGGCGCCCAATAAATGGTTATTTTAATGCATAATTAAATAAAAACAGTTCAGTAGTGCATTCTGTTCTCCAACTCAGCTACCAATGCATAAACTGTAAATTACATATCCATGCATTCTCATACAGGATCCTTTGATTATTCACTAATTAACCATACATCATTCATCTTTTATGAAGTAATCTACTTTGGCTCACACTAAAAGATATTTCACTTTATTAAAAAAATGAATTCAACTTTATGCTACAGTACATGGAAAAAGTTAACAGAAAGAAGTAGGTTATTATTTTTTTTGAGTGAAAGCAGTCCTTCAGATACTACAATCAAGATAGGCAGTTGGATCCTCTCTAGACACTCTCCCTATTAAAAGTTTTCTGGAAAGAGGCCTAAAAAATCACAATATTACATATAAAATTGCATAATGGATTTTAACTAAATAAGTCAACAAACTTGCGACTTACTCAAGTTCCTTTTTTTTTGGTCTGTTAGAAGGGAATTATTTGGGATCATTTGTTAGCCAGCTCTAGGCAACTAATATCCTGAGTCGCCTATATAAAGAAAATGGATTATCTACTGTTTGGTCAAGAAATAGTAACAGTAAGTAAGTATGATTTGGTTTACAAATGACAAATGATACCTATGGAAATTAAGATACTGGCATATACAATCTATTCACTTTAGCCATTCCCGTAAGTTTTACTTATCTTTGACAACTAAAAAGGAATATATAAGAACTATTCTGAGATTAATATTGCAGGTAACTTGAAGGAATCAGAAGGTTAACAGAATTAAAACACAATTTCTCATATAGAGTTAATAAGCAAATTCTACTGCCCTTAACATACATAGCTTTCTTCTTGGTTATATAACAATAAACTCAAGGGAGAAAAGAAGTAGGAAACTAGAAATCAGACCTGGGTTCTAGTCCAGATTCTATCACTAAATTGTTACTTGAATCTATTATCTCTTCTATAAAAATAAAAATACCTGGTTCTAGGCACTAAATACAACTATAAAAATTAAATGAGATCACGTAGGTGAAAGTATTCTGAAAACGCAAGTCTGATCCTATCAGATGTGTTTTTCCCTATAACACATATTTATATACTTTATAATTCCAAAAGGATTTGAGAGGTCTTTCAATAAAACTAAATTCATTAAAACAAGAGGAAGCGAGAAGTCAAGTAACTGATGTCTCTAACCACAGAGGTTCTACCAGAAAATCTAGAAGAGAATACAATTAAACGTGAACTTAGCTAAGATTCTGAATAGCCAAAGTAAGGAGGAAAACATCATGGGTTACACTTGTATTTAGTGAAACAAAAAATTCAAGTTCAAAATGATAGACACATATGTTTCTACCTTAGAAGAGAATCTCTCAAATAAGACTATCAGGAATAGTAAACCAAGTAATAGATAAAACTACTGACAGCATTTAAAATGTAAAAAAAAAACCAGTTTATGGAAGGAATACAAACTGGTGCAGGCACTGGGAAGGGAAACTGGGCAGGATGTGCTTTGATTCAACAGTTCCACTCTTTGGATCCTATCCAACTGAGGTCCTACTACATATATAAGAATCTTCCTGTCACAGTGCCTGAAACAGCAGAAATGCCTTAAATGTTCATCAGTGTGTGTGGGGGCGGGGAGGGAATATTAAAGAGGGGGGGAATGTTTAAATAAAAGTTATATTTATTTTATTTTTATTAATTTTTAATTTTTTATTAACATATAATGTATTATTAGCCCCAGGGGTACAGGTCTGTGAATTGCCAGCTTTACACACTTCACAGCACTCACCATAGCACATACCCTCCCCAATGTCCATAACCCCATCTCCCTCTCCCTACACCCCTCCCCCTGGCAATCCTGTTTGTTTTGAGATTAAAAGTCTCTTATGGTTTGTCTCCCTCCCGATCCCATCTTGTTTTATTTATTCTTTTTCTACCCCCAAACCCCCCACGTTGCCTCTCAACTTCCTCAAATCAGGGAGATCACATGATATTGTCTTTCTCTGATTGACTTATTTCCCTAAGCATAATACCCTCTAGTTCCATCCACATTGTTGCAAATGGCAGGATTTCATTTCTAAAAGTTATATTTATACAGTGAAATACAATACAGTTGTTAAATTGTATACATCTGTAAATATACATTTGACTATAGTATATAAATAATGTAGGTCTCACTTGTATCAAAATACATGGTAATATATTTATGTATAAATAGAATGAAAAAGAATGGATATATACTAAACTTTTAACTACCAGGGAGAGATGAAAAGGATTATAAATTAAGAACTATATAGGGCACCTGGGGGCTCAGTCATTGTCTGCCTTCGGCTCAGGTCATAATCCCAGTCTCCTGGGATCAAGCCCTGTGTCGGGTTCTCCACCCAGCGGGGAGCCTGCTTCTCCCTCTCCCATTCCCCCTGCTTGTGTTCCCCCTCTTGCTGGGTCTCTCTCTAAAATAAAAATCTTAAAAAAAAAAAAAAAAAAGGAATGTATAATGATGTATATATTTAAATAGTCATTACATTGACTTTTTTTCATTAGAATGATTCTTAATGACAATCAAGAACATGCTACATCAATTCTGTCAAGGCTCTATGTAAATAAGGGATATATATAATGTAATAAAGCTTTAAAAAAATCTGAAGTATTAACCTTTAAAACCAGCAATTTTTAGTTCCTGGAAGAGAGTGGTGTATCAAATTAAATATACACATTTCTAATTTCATTTCCCTATTTGAGATTCTAATATGCCTATTTCCAAAAGAGCATGCTTTCTCCTGCAAGCAAGAATCCCTACAATCACTGAATCACTGTCACTAACAGAAGTACACTGTATCCCTCAGGTTTCTCTTGAGGCAGGGGAAAAGTAAAGTTCATGTATCAATGTCTCAGCATACATACATCCGGAGTAACTCAAATTATCTGGATATAGGGCTAAAAATACACACATCTGTGTCCAGAGATAATACCTGTTTCTCTTTGTCAACAAAGAACTCAAGAAGGAAAAAGGGGACTGAACTCCAGTAAGCACAGAGTGGACAGGAACGTTAGTCAAAAATGCTATCCTTCTGCTCACTTTCCAAAGTTTCAGCTTTGGGAGAGCTAAAAAGTCTGGTACTTGGGAATCTGCTTTTAATACAGTTAGAAAGCAAATTAGTTATGGTTAAACCAAGGTTGAGCTGTACTGTGAAAACTATTAACTTGGGAGTCAAACTTTTACACATATTCCTGACACAGACCACCCCAGGGTATTAGAAAATTAATGCAACAAGGGAGTGTCAATGTGTACATTTGATTTGTAGTAAGGAGGAAAAAGGGGGAAAACCACATAATGGGAAGTACTGGATTTAATGGATAAATCAAAATGAAGAAATCTATGTAAGAGGCACTCTGGGAGTCAAAAGGTATTGGGAACAGATAGAAAAACATACCATTCACACAAATGCCTCTGATCAAGCAAAAGCAGAACTGGAAAGATAGTTAAAAGATTTGGGTGAAAGATAAGAAGAGAGACCTAAGTATCAGACAGAAACAGAGACTTTGATTAATTTTGCACACACACAATAAAACCTTTACTTTGTGTGAGCCAATTTCAGCAGTCCTTGTCTATGTTACCATAATTCACATTACATTTTATATTAAAAAAGAGTAACTGAATGTCCTGGTAGACTGTGACCAAGCCTCTCAACCCCCACCAGAAAACATTAAATATGACTTTAAAATGCTACTTTTAGAAGGGAAGGCGAATTAATAAATAGATGAATAGTGAGACCATTTTTGTCCTTACACATAACCATGGAATGGTTATCTATCTTATCTGAAGAAGTATTTCCTTTATTAGCGTCATATATTACACAAGGACTAAAATCTAGAGTTTCAAGCAGTGGTTCAAAAAACTTCCAAGACTCTCCTGGCATCTGCACAAAACAAAGGACCACCTGAAGGACTAACATGCTTGAGCAGTACTAACAAAAACCCTGAATAATGTAGGTCTCACTTGTATCAAAATACATGGTAATATATTTATGTATAAATAGAATGAAAAAGAAAAGAGTGGAAGAAAAGAAAATACTTCTGTTACACAACTTTGCATACTGAACAGTAAAGGAAATATAATAATGGCATTCAAAACTGAGAAAAGGTTGGCACTTGTAGGATTCCTTTAAGGAGAATGCAGCAATTAGCTTTGTTTTTTTAAATCTCATTTTCCAAAGCAGAAATATCTTTTACTCACTATACTGTCCGCTGCTAGTTTGGTAAATTGGAGTTGGCACCGTTACAGTGGTGATGGCAGGCGCTGAAGTCTCCTCTTCAGACTTCTCTTCTTCAATCCTTGGCACTCCTGGTGCATCTGAAGATAAGTCATTCAAAATTTTCCTAGAAAAATAGAAATCTACATTAATCAAAATGAAAATGACATTTACTGGCTAAATATACATAATAGTAAAAGAAAATGGGCAGAAAGCTGCTAATACTTACAGCAGCAGTTAAAAAAGACTGTATTTATTTATTCATTTGAGAGAGAGAGAGAGAGAGATAGAGAGCGAGCGAGCAGGCCTGTGGGTGGGGAAAGGAGCAGAGGGAGAGAGACAAGCACACTCAGTGCTGAGTGTGGAGCCCCACGCAGGGCTCAATCTCGTGATCCTTGAGATCATGACCTGAGCTGAAATCAAGAGTTGGAGTCTTAACCAAATGAGCCACCCAGGTGCCCAGGACAGTAGCTTAAAATGTAAGAACAAGAACAGACCATACATGGATGAGAGATCTAAATGTCAAAATAAAATCATACAAGGACTTAAAAAAAAAAGAAAAAAAAAGAAATGAATTTCTCTTTAATCTGAATGAAAAGGAAGGCTGTGATTGGAAATACAGGTGTAAGCAGAGATTATTAACACTGACTACAGTAAAAAAATCCTTCTGCAGGGCAAAGAACACCAAAAAAAAAGTTAAAAATGATTAATAATACTAGGAGAAAATGTTTACATATATTACAGATAAAGGGTCAATAGCCTTGATATATAAAGAACTCGGAAAAATTTAGGCAAAAATAAATAAATGAATGAATGGATGGATGAGTAAATAAATAAATACCTAAAACCTGATTAAGCTTTTCAATTCTCAGACTGGTAAAAAGTAAAAAAAAAAAAAAAAAAAAAAGTTTAACAATACATTCTCTTAGCAAAACTGTAGAAAACAGACATTCTCACTATTTTGAGTATAAAATTGGCACAACCCTTCTGGAACGAATTTGGTGACATGTAACAAAACTACATCTTTACACAGCAATCTTACTTCGAGGAATACATCCTTAAGATATACTTATTACAGTACAAAAATACATACATAAGGTTATTCACGGTAGCACTGTTTGTAGCTGAAAAATACTGGAAACGGTTTACATAGGAAAGCGGCTGAATAAACTACAGTTCATCCAGATAATGGGTATAGCATGGTACCTTTTTTATAAGAAAGAAAGTAAAATAATATACATGCATTTGTTCTACTGAAGAAGAAACTCAGAAAGAATAAACCAGATAAAGTTAATGAGATTGCTTAATCCACTGGGATTGGTAAGAAAGAAGTTTTAAAAAAGGAAAAATTGGGAGGGAATACTTCTGAGCATGTGCATTTTTTGGTATAATTCTGACTTTTCAAAGAACCATGTTCATGTTTCACACATTAAAAAAAAAATCAAGGAGGATGGAGAAAAAAATTCTAAAATGGAATACAAATAAAAATAATAAACCTTACTGTATTCCAAATGAGTGGCATAATCACAGAAGAGGGGGGAAAAACCCACCTAAGTAATTTCTGACATCTTAAACTTCTAACAAACCAGCATGAATTAATAATTTAGCTTCAACAGTCTACCCAAACCCCACTGCTTTATGCTGCTATAGTCACAATTACATTTTCATATACTGTGTGTGCATTAACAAAGTCATAATTATTATTTTATGCATTTGTCTTTCCAATCACACCGGAAAAAAAGCATTTCAAAGCAAAGAATATAATATTGGCTTTTATATTTACCCATGTTAATTGCCTTTACTGGAATTGTAAAAAGTATTCTACTATTACTCTTCTAACATTTCTTTTGGCCCTATTTCCCCTCTGAAAATTCTGTAAATGCTTCTTCTACTGGAGCACCTCACTCTATTCCCCATGACTTTTCACCTTTCTCATTTTCTCCCTATTTCTGTTCTCTATTCTCAGTAATTTTTTAGTCCCCTTCCAGTTTACCAATTCTCTGATCAGCTACTCAAATCTTGTTTATCCCACTAACTGGCTGTTATTTATTTATTTATTTTTGGCTGTTATTTTTCTTAATTCCACTAATTGTATCTCTCATTTCTCAGACTTGTTAATCATTTCTTTTCCACATTTGTTTGTTTTCATTTAGCAAACTCCTATTCTTACCACAAGGATGATTTTTCTCTCCCTATCTCTTTGTGAATGAGAAACACAACTATTTTCAACAGCTTATAGACTGACAGCTGGTCAAAAGATCAACTCTGGGTTTTGGCCCAGGTTGTGATCTCATGGATCATGGGAGGCCTGCACTGGAGCTCTGCTTGAAGATTCTTTTCCTCTGTCCCTTCTCCCATGCATGCACTCTTTTTTCTCAAATAAATAAATAAACAAATAATTTTTTGGGGGGGGGGGCAACGGAGAGCATACGCTGATCATTGCTCTAGAACATCATTTCAAACTTTAGCACTGAAGCACTTGAAGAGCATGTCAAAACAGATTCCCGGGTCCTCACTCCACAGATTCTAATTCATTAGAATATGTGGTAGCGGCACAAGAAGTTGTACTTCTAACCAGATTCTGATTGCCAGTGTGGTCTCTGGACCACATTTTGAATAGTACTGGTCCTCAGTGCAATGTTTTTCAAACCTATCCTAAACTATGTATGGTTCACAACCCATACATTGCCGTGAAAAGAGTTACGTATGTTTGCAATCAACATGAAACAAATAAAAAAACAGCTGGACATCATATATGATAAAGGTGAGTACTGCTATATATTTTGCTTCAGATGCCTATATATAGGTAGAAATATGTGTGTACCTGTGTGTGTGTGTGTATCCATAAATGAATATAGATAATGTATATACAGAGTAAAATGTAAAGATATATCTTTTACTGTGCATTGTGGTCAAAATAAAAGTTTGGAAGCTAGTACTCTAGACACACAAATAAATCTTATCTTTTTCATGAAGCCAGTAATCACATCCTGTCTTCTCTTTTTAGTATCTAATATTGTTGACCTAGACCATTTTGGTCATTCTTGTATCTTGGGCATATATTTCACTTTCTCTCACAGTATATTCCAGATGTGGTCTAAGCAGTGAGATTAATTCCCTCCCTTAATGTAGACTGTCTATGTATATCTTAATGATAATTAAAGAGCACAATTATCTTTCAAAAATGAATTCTTAATCCAGAATCTTATACTTAAAGAACTGGTTTTTAGACTCAATTTCAGAAATTATATAATTATCACCAACAACGGACAGAATTTTCCTTGGCTATGATCTTTCAAAGCACTTATTCTCATATCCTTTAGGGCACTCTTTAAGGGCACTCTCCCTTAAAGTTCTGCCACGTGCAATCTGATAAACATGGCTTCTGTGTTTTTCAGCTGAACTGCTGGTAAAAATACCAAGCCAGGGGAGATGAAGTGAGAGCCCTTCAAGAAATTTCTCTGTATAATTTAATCACTATAAAGCTGGGTGTATCAATTAATCCCCATTTCTCCAACTTCACAAATGTATCATAAGGATTCTGTTAAAGATGCTGTTATAGTCAAGACAGAAAAGCTAGGTATCAAGAATTTGTAAGCCTAAAATAAAAATGATACATAATGATTTTAAGGGAAGATGTATTATCTTTCATGAACAGAACTCTCTAACGCAGGTGTGGTCTCAGGCATCTTCTATCTGATTATGAATTAAGGTGTTACTATTTAAATGATCCTTGCTAAGATACAGGTTATAACAAAAGATCTTTTTCAGCATAAAACTCTTGTTTTATTTTACTTTATGTTTTAAGACTTCATTTATTTAGAGAGAAAAAGCACAAGTAGGTAAAGGGGCAGAGGGAAGGGGAGACATAGAATCTCAAGCAGACTTCACATTGAGCAGGAGTCTGACTCGGGGCTTGATCTCTTGATGAAATCAAGAGTCCGAGTCATACACCTACCTAACTAACTGAGCCACCCAGGTGTCCTAAAGCTCTTATAAGGTCTACAACTAGAATTTACAGAACTTATTTACAACTATTTGCCTGAAATTTATATACAGAGAAGGTTTATGTCTCCAAAGCTGGTTGGATTTGCTTCAAGATTAAAAGTGTTAAAAACTGGCAGTTGCGGTCTTGCTCTCCGAGTTCCTGTTTCCCTCCTCGCGCCGCCCGGATGGCCTCCCAGAACCGCGACCCAGCTGCCGCCAGCGTCGCCGCCGCCCGCAAAGGAGCCGAGCCCAGTGGGGGCGCCGCCTGTGGACCCGTGGGCAAGAGGCTACAGCAGGAGCTGATGACCCTCATGATGTCCGGTGACAAAGGAATTTCTGCCTTCCCTGAATCAGACAACCTTTTCAAATGGGTGGGGACCATCCACGGAGCAGCTGGCACAGTGTATGAAGACCTGCGGTATAAGCTCTCCTTGGAGTTCCCCAGTGGCTACTCCTACAATGCGCCCACAGTGAAATTCCTCACACCCTGCTACCACTCCAACGTGGACACCCAGGGGAACATCTGCCTGGACATCCTGAAGGACAAGTGGTCAGCCCTATATGACGTCAGGACCATCCTGATGTCCATCCAGAGCCTGCTAGGAGAACCAAACATTGATAGTCCTTTGAACACACACGCTGCCGAGCTCTGGAAAAACCCCACAGCCTTTAAGAAGTATCTACAAGAAACCTACTCAAAGCAGGTCTCCAGCCAAGATCCCTGACTGTCTAGCCTCTCTTTTTATTTTGTCTTTTTATTTTCTCCTTAGACAGTCTGTCTTTTTCCTCATTTCTATCTAGGACTGTGTATCTTCAGCTGTGGTGTCATTTTTGTTTTGTTTCTGTTTTTTAAATTAAGTCTCTGGTTGAGCCCTTGTGATGAATATATTAAATAAATACATTGGATTAAAAAAAAAGTGTTAAAAACTAACATGAGATAGATTTCAAAGTTCAAATCTAAAATTTGCTATATTAAAAAAAATGAGCATAAATGCATACAACATATACTTGTTATCAAAATTTCTTAAGAATTCAAAGTCAGTTTGTTGATACTCATTTAGGATCCTTTATTTTAAAAGAGAAAAGGGTTAGCTTAGTAGTTGAGTGGAAAAAAATTTTAAGCATCCCTTTGAAAACAGAAATAACTTAGGCTAATAACAAGAAGAAATAGTAGAAGTTTGAAATTTGTTGAGCTTTGAAGCAAGCTTACGAGTATTTATGGAATTGCTCTTCCTGGAGGTATTTAGCATGGAGCCAATTTCTACATATTAAAAAAAATGATTTTGGTACATCTTCGAGGCAGGTCATAGACTAGACAACCTCCACAAATAAACACAAAAACTATAGTAGGGTGCCCTAAAATTAGGGGATATCAGCAAAGCATCATCCTGAAACAAATACTAAATTAATAAATAGCCACTAAATACCATGGCACAAGAAATGGTTTGCAAATGTGCTGTTAAACAGATAAATAGTATCGTGTCAGAACTAACAAATAACTAGAAATGCTATAACTTAATGAAATACATTCCAAATTTTTAAACAAAAAAGCAGCAGCTGGCATAGTCTATAAAAACAGAAGCAGAAAAAAAAAATCACTGTTGATCCAGGACTGTGCAGGGGAAAAAGTTCTCTTATTCTGTACAATAAACTTCAACTGAGAGAGAGAAATACCTCAAGATGAAGAAAAGTAAATTCTGTGGTCCCGAATTGAGCACCTAATTGGTCTTCTGACATCTTTTCTATTTTTTTCTTTTTAGAATTTATTTGTCAAGAGAGCGCGAGCGAGTGAGAGCGAGTGTGAGTGTGAGCCAGTGCACACGAGCGCACAAGCAGGGGGAGTGGCAGGCAGAGGGAGAAGCTCCCTGCCAAGCAGGGAGCCTGACGTGGGGCTCAATCCCAGGATCCTGGGATCAGGACCTAAGCTGAAGGCAGGCATTTAACCAACAAAGCCACCCAGGTGGCCCGATCGTCTAACATTTTTTCACCTCTAAGTACCTAAGGCTTACTGACATCTTTGATTCTAAATTCTTTAAACAATCAAATTCCATACCTGTAGGAAGGCCTCCTTGAAAGAATTTCTCTTCGTTTTTGGGAATCAGTTACACTATCCACGGACTCCTGTGAATCTTCACTTTCTGCAATAGTTGAAATCTGAAAATAAAGAAGAACTTTATCTTGATAATCGAGTTTAGTTCCCATAAAATTTTTATGAATTCTAAGAAAAAGTTAAATGTAAAAGGACATATATAAACCTTACACATGCCAGTAGAAAAAGGTCAATTTTTACGGGAGACAACCATAGAAGTCACATTCCTTTCCCCTTTACTTATTCTACAGAAGTCATGGGGCCTAAATTTTTTTTTTGTCAAAACCAAGCTGATGTGATATCCAAGTTCAGTTTCACCTCTTTCAGAACCTCATGTAACCAATCTTGAATGCAACAACATTACTGTCAGTTGTTTTCTTAAAATTGTTAGAACAAAACTGCCAAGTAAAATAAGGTTTCTGACATGATGGAGGAATAAATGAGCATATATTTAATCATAAGTCTACATAGTGACTATACAAATATTTTCCTTTAAACACTTATAAATATATTTACAACTGTATAAATAAGGATTGGTGAGCCCCCATCATGTTCCAGATGGTTGTTCCTAGCAAGTTAGTTTACATATAGACTTTCAAAATTGGCATTTGACAATTTTTATTAAGCAAAAATCAAGGTAAAGAACTGTGCATTTCTGGAAAAGTATCCCTGGACTGAAAAGTAAAAGATAAGCTGAACAAAGATTTTACATGGGATAATATTAATAATAGCAACTAGCATTTATTGAGAACTTACTATGTGCCAGATACTATGCTAAAGCACATACGCACATTACAGTAATATCAGGTTCTAAACAAGTACAATTACTATATCCATTTTGTAGATGGGAAGAACTAAGGCACAAAGAGGTTAAGTAACTCACCCAAGTCACAAAGCTAGGAAGTAGTGGAGCCACTGTCAATAGTTGGCATCTCAATTTTAGAGATCCTTACCAGCATCAAAATCCTGTTGGTTCCAATCTCAAACCAGTTTTGTCAGAAGGAACAATCCAGAGATGTTTTAGACTACAAGTTCACTCACCCACGCATATATATCAGAATATATACCATGAAGCTTCTCTAGTCTAATTAGCAGGAGTCTTCTGCTCTTTTCGAACTAAATGTGCATGATGCCGTCACAGAGAGAATAATTAGATTTAGTGAAGGCTAAAGAGTCTGTGTGGTTCAGCTCTGTGTCGAAATTTAGGGCAATGGCAACAAGAAAAAACATATTCAGAGGAACCTGAGGAATCCCACACGGACTCATATGTGGTCTGAGCTTATGCGTTCTGGAGAGTAAGACTCATTTTGACAGGGCACTTTGTAAAAAGGCACTCCCTTTAAAATGAAATTAGGTAAATCTAGTCATGCCTCACAGAATTTACCTACAATCAAATAACGTACCCCACCGAAACACTTTAAAGTTTAAGAACTATACTCTTAACGACATACACATTAATAGGCAACACTTAATGAATCCAGGAAAGACAGATAAAAAGATGTGTGAGTCTGAATTTAGTCTGTAATTCTGTGCAGAGTAACAGTGCTACGCTTCCTGCCAAAGGAGCACAGAGAACAATTCCCACCAACCTCAGAGGTATAGCAGAGGAGGAGCTATGAAGACCTTAGAAGAGCGTCTGAATTTCAAGGAATAACAAGACTGAACAAAGTGGACAGTACTGTGACAAGTGTTTACCTTCATAGTACTTCTCAGAACCTCAGTTCCTCTACTGTTTTCTGCCTTCTTTGCATGACTCTCATCCTTACAATCTTTTTTTAAGGACACATAGTGACATAAGCATAATCTCCCAAGTTGAAAGTCATTAAAATAATAATTTTAAAACATTCTATATAAGCTACCCCCAGGGAAGTTTTGAAATGAAATAAATTAAAGTTGCATTTTAATATATGGCCTTTGATTGTTTTTTTTTCCCAAACTCCGTGGATCTACTGCTCTTAGCAGGAAAAAAGCCTCCTTTTCTCTCATCTAAAAGATTTTGTGATTTCGGATAGAAGGAATTAATTTGTCACTATGTAGTAATTACAACTATTTTCATGTAAAGGGAATTCAGAATTATTCAGTAACACATAGCGAATATAACATTTTCTCTTTGGGAATATTATCCAGGGAGAATTTACAAGCTATGAAGCCACTTCCTATGGACTGCCTACCAAAACAAACAAAAACAAAACCAAAATCCAAAGCACACACTGTATCCACATTTCTGAGACTAATAAAAATCATGTCAAAAAATCCTTTTTATAAATAATAACTATTAATTACAATTTAAAATATAATTAACAGTTATTAGACATACCCATATAAAAATGATATCCCAACCATAGGTATCACAAACTACCACCACATTCCACTGGTAGAGGCCCTTCCTCTGGTCCCTTACCTCCTGTCACCTCTTTCATTAACCCTCTTCTTAGCTCCTTGAATAGGTCTTTAACCTTACCACTTAGAAGTTTGAGACATTTTCAAAAGCCATATCACAACTTGTAGATGTAAAGTTTTAGATCTTTATTTCTCAACTTTTAGTTTGTTAAAAACCCATACCTCCTATTTGTAAGGAGGACAATCTTCCCATTTTGAAGTTATTTGAAATTTCAAAATTAAATGTACAGTGACTAAAACCAAGTCAGATGCTTTCTCAAGTTACACACGGTCCCTTTGAAACTCAGACTTATGGTTTAGGTATAGTTATTTACTCCCTGGATCAAGAACATTAATAAACATCTAGAATAATGATTTCCAAATTCTTTTCACCTGCAGATCTTCCTTATAAACAAGAAAATTTTACATAAGCATATATATTCCCTCTGTAAATTTTAACTGTTGTTTTTATAATAAAACAGTTTTGAAAGAGAGGAGTATAAGTATCAAAACATTTGTAAATTTCTTAAAACATAAATCATCCCATTTTTTATAGAGCAAGAACGATGTGATTTAATATGCTTCATTAAAAAATCACTTAATATTTTATAACAGTGCCTCTGATTCTAAGCTTGGGCTTTTTAAAAACAGATTTAGCATTTGCTATTGTTGAAAAAGGGAACTCATGAGAAGCAGACATAAAAATAAGTGCATTTTTGACTGGGCTTACTAAATACAACATCGTTTTTTCATTTTCATCTACCAATTATACAAACTTTTGATGAGATTTACCTAGTGCATTTTCATCTCCCTGGCTTTTAATAATTGTATGCTAATAATAATAGGTGTTAACAGTTTTGTATTTTAACAAGTACAAAACCTACTGAAATTCTAGAAGACTTATGAATAGTTTAAAGAATTCTATTTCCAGAGTTTTTTATATATATATGAGTTTTGAGCTGACAAATTTATACTAACTGCAATTAAAAAAAAAAAGTATGAAAACATTTCCAAACTTCTTTCAAAATGCTCTCTCCACAGCACAACTTTCTTTCAAAAAGCAGTTAGTTATCCTCTTGCATTGTTAAAATGTCACTTTCTCCCAGGGTAGTTGAAAGGGATTTCTTCTTTCAAAAGTATAGATAACACATCCCTTCCAAATCCTTACTCACCATCATTAAAAAGACCAGAAACTTTGGAACACTTGTTTCATGTAAAACACAAACAAGTAACTCAGCCTCATGTTAGACCAGTCTTCAATACTTTGCTGCAATAATAACCACTGATCCTATTTTTGCACAAAAACTTATTATTGTTCCCATCATATTAAAAAGTATTATAAAGATTCTATCAAATGTTTCATCCAGCCACTCTCCCTTTTGTTCATTCTATCTGAACCACATCCCTTTACTATATCTTGATATATGAAGCACATTCGTACTTCTAAACCTTTGGGACTTGCTTTACTGCTTGCATGGCTTAGCCTCCTGCACTGCCTTCTGGTTTCTGTTCACTGCATTCCCTGACCACCCTACAGAAAACAGAGCCCCCTGCCCTCCACATTCTCTATCCCTTCCCCTGCTTTCATCATCTTCCCAGCACTTATCCTCACCTGACATATTTTATTTTTTCATTGTTTCTCTTCGCTCAAATGTGATCTT
The DNA here is from genome assembly GCF_022355385.1 of Mustela nigripes. Taxonomy (NCBI): domain Eukaryota; kingdom Metazoa; phylum Chordata; class Mammalia; order Carnivora; family Mustelidae; genus Mustela; species Mustela nigripes. The sequence continues at coordinate 18,495,737 of NC_081559.1, read as the reverse complement.
CATGAGAATAGAGAAGTATTATTTGTTCACTGCTGTCTTTCATAGCACCTAGAACAGTGACTGGCACATAGCATGTGATCAATAAAAATTCGTTGAAGGAATGACTGTAATAATTTAAGGTAACATAATCCATAATCCTGACACGTTTAAACTGCACTTTATTAAAAATGCATTTAAAGCACAAATTAAAAGTGAAAATGCCACTGTTAACTTCTATACGTTCATGTAACTCCTACTATTTTTGCAGGAATTCTCATATAATCTGTGAGACTTGATACACATAAGGATAAAATTAGGGCACTAATGTCAAGCCATATATGAAACACTAGCACAGTCTAATTTCTAATATTCTTAGATTAAAAACAGAAACAGATCCTAGTATCTTATTCTCACATTAAGAGAAATGTGTCTTGTATTTTTTGAAAATGATGTTCTAGAATACTCTTATTTTCCCATGTAGAAGTTCACAGGATCATTTCTCTGTTTAAACACATCTTTTCTGATGTAAACTACTTCCTAGTTACCAAAATACTAATCCCTGTTAACCAGCTCAAATGACCCATAAAGTTTAATATATTCTTCATGATTTAGGCCCTTCAAAGAAAAAAATAAAGTAAAAATATTGTGTCTCTATTTGTAGAATTCAGGTTTTCAGTTATAAATATAGCTCACCTTGATGGAAAAATGTGCTCTTGAGAAGATGAATAAATATTTCTACAAAGTTAATAGCCATATACTCCCCAGGTCCAAATTATTATTGTCACAAAGTAAAGATTAAAATTAAAAATATAATTGACAATTAAATATCACATATTATGACGAAAAATTATCATCTTAATAAGTTTAGAAAATTTTGGTGTGTTCTTTATAGAAAGGCCTCCTACTCGTAAGTGAAAAAGAGAAAGTAAGGATTAAATGTGACCGGGAATCTAGGTCTCCTGATTAGCAGGTCAGGTTCCTTCCACTATTACCAAGAAGAAAATGAGTGGGAAATTAGTAATGGCATTGTATGGAGAATAGTAATATAGCACTCAATGAAATAAAAACTGAGGCAAAGGATCGGAGACTATTGGCCAGTCAGTGTGATTTCACAGAAATGTCTAATTCCTTAGTTTTCACCAGGATGACACCGTCTCCATCTTGGTAACAAATTCCATTCCGAGTATCTTTCAGTATGTAAATTCACACGTGTTGATATTTTTACATGAAAACGTTCTTTTTTTTTTTTTCTTCCATGTAAGTGTCCAAGCGAACCAAAAGCATAAGTAGAGGTGGGTAATGGTGGCTCAAGGACTCAATAATATAATACGGCTGACTAAATCGAATATACCGTTTGAGGACATTAACAGAATGCTTCCAGGGCAAAGGAAGCACTTGTCCCATCTACAAATATCAATCAGTCTGGCTACCATACTCGAGGAAAACACAACAGCTCTCATCCACAGGATGATAGCAAGGACAGTAAAGAGCAATAAAAGCTACATCGTACAATAAATGACTGAAGAAAAATAGACATTTGTTTAGTCTGGACATTTTTTCTTTCAAAGTAGGAAGGGTGCAAGAGACAAGGGAGAAGTGGTCCAAAGGAGAAAGAATTAAATTTGCTTAATAAGTTTCTAAGGATGGAAGTGGGACCACTAGTTAGATGTTTTAGAAAGGTATATTCTGGCTCACCACAGGGAAGAACAGTTCAGCAATCACCCCTCTTTATAAATTGGTTACCTCGGGAGACAGGGGTTCCATTTCCCTAGTGTTCAAGTAACGCTGAACTACCATTTGGAGGAGAGGAGAAAAGATACGCAGGGAAAGTAAGCAATACACTAAGGGCTCGGCAGGTAACAAGTCCGGCCTAGACCTAGATGATCTCTACGATCTTTATGCAAACCTTAAATTGCATGTTTATAGAAGGATAACAACATAAAGAATAATTTCTCACCTTCCTTTCTAAAAACAGTTCTTTCCAAATCTAGGACCTAGGACTCACCTGAGTTCCGGAGAAAAGTCTTTTTAAGTCCTTACAGGAAGACTGTGAAGCAAAAAATATGAAATGGGAGGCTGGGGTTATGGCCTACTTGAATGAACGTTCAAGTCTTTTTTTTTTCTTTCAATAAGCTCACTGCAAAGATGTCTACTACTCGAGGTTCCCTACAGTTCAGTAGAGTAGTCACCTTCATTCAGAGCTCTGTGTGCTTTTATTTGCCCTGGATTCAATCCAAAGGAACAATCTCTCCAAAGAATTAGATAACATGCGCAGTGTAATCCCTGAATATATCATTACTTCAAAATTATATACTCTAACTTATACCCCTAGACATAGCTGGTTTTATAATGCTTTCTATGATCTCCAAATTCAAGTTAGTATCTTAGGTAATGTTATTAATTTTGACAAGGGCTTATTTTTTCCAATTGCATGTTTAGAAAATAAATACAAAGTTATTTTTGTTATCTCAATTTTCCTGAACTAAGGTATATCAGCCTTGGTCTTTCCCAAACATTTCCACTTTACCCCATGTACTTTAAGATTTTTTTTCCCCAATCAAGTCTTTTTCTTCTGTAGCTTAAGAAAAAGTCTTTTTTTTGGTCTGTTCTTATGTGTATATATGTTCCTATACATAAGGTGACTATACAGACGCAGCATATTCCTTTACCATAAATAAAATAAACTCTGAACTAGATATGTTCCTAATTCCATAACTAATGAAAGGAGAGAGATATGGCTATAAACGACAGTTATGAAAGTAGATGCAGAACTTTTTTATACACATACCTGAACTGTCTGGACTTGTGGAGACTGAATAACTGATGGCTGGGCCGCCTGAATAACGCCATGGACTTGAACTGTCTGCCCATTGGGCAGCTGTACTAAAGTTACGGTGGGAGCAGATGATGTTGCATGAGCTGCTGGCATAGATACCTATGGTGTTGAACATGGAAAAAAATTATCATCACAGATACCTCTTTGAGAGTAGTCACGTTCAGTACGAAGCAACTTTTTTAGCAGGAAAAAGATGACTTCTGCTAGCCAAGTATTTCACTGGTGTGAAAGAAACTAATGATTACATTTAATATATATTTAAAAAAAAAAAACAACTGTACATGCCCCCTCCCTTTCAAATCCTTCCAAATGACAAAAAACTATTTTAATGTAATATTTACAATTTAGGTTTTTTTGCTAATATTTAAAATTTGTAACACAGACTTCCTCTGAATACTAAATACACTTTAATTTGTATGGTGCTTTAAATTTTTCCTACCTGCTTTCATGTCCAGTTTCTCATTTTGCTCTTCGAAGAAATCATGACTGGATAATAAGGATTATCTCCATTTTAGAGTTAGAAATATCAACTGCTCAAGAGATTTAGTAACTTACCCAAGGTCAAGAGCTATGGTAGCTTTGAAGAAACATAAAAGTCTTCAGAATATTTTGTGTTAAATAACTCATATTCTAAAATACAACTGCTCTCAGACTTGGGCAAAACTTAGCGAAGTCTAGAATAAATATATATCTAAAAATGTATAGCACAGTCTTCTCTTTTAAACTAATTACAAGTATGCCTTTTATTAGTGAGAAAGTATTAATACGTATTATAAACTGAAATTTTCTACCCTTCCTAAATCAAACTGATATGATAGTTGATATTTTAAGGATTTATTTTCCTCTTAAAGGAATAAAAGAACTGAACTGAGTGAATTTAAGAGATACTAATTTTCTCCTGAGGCACAAAGAAAGCAATTTTAATGAATCAATATCCAGGTCCAAAGAGCTCTTATGTCATATCTATATCTATCAGATAGTATTTCTTGTTCCTATGCTTGAACACATTCAAATGTTCAATAATTTTTGCTCATTTGGTAAACAGTAATTGTGGACCCATGTGCTAAGAGCAATGTCAGAACTGAAACTACAAACATGAAGGGAATTACTGGGGTACATGTATGATGAAGGCATGGGGAAAAGAACACAAATAAATAAAATCCAGTGAAGTAATGAGGCTTGCCAAGAGAAAAATACACACACTGAGAAAAGCTACCCCACCTCCCCTAAAAAGGGAAGAATGCAAATTTGAAATAAAGATTACAAATTAGGCATATTTTGATTCCCAGGGGAGAGGCACAGAATTTGGGGGAAGAAGGGATAAATAAATGATAGCACTACTAAGTGCGTTACTGTAGGAATGTAGGAACCAGGGCAAGATAAAATTGTAACACCAACAGGCAGGGGCTAAATGAGCTCGTCATGAAAAACCATATATATTCCATTAAAAAAGTTGCACTATATCTTGAGGAGACTGGGAAAGGCACTTAACGGCTTTCAAACTCTGGAATATCACATGGTGAGGTTTGAATTTTAGATAGATCACTTCAGTGGCAGTATGAAAATCATCTATTTCATTGAAAGAACAAAGTGGAGGGGAGAAGACTGAGAAAGCCTATCTAGTAGTTAGGTGAGATGATAAAGCCAGAAGTAAAGTACTAGCTGTGGTACACAGGAGAATGAGAGAACTGATTCAAGGAAAATCCAGGAGGCAGACTAGAAAGAGCTTCATGAATGACTGCTTGAAGGAGGTGAGAGAGGAATCCAGGATGACTCACATATTTCATGTTTTGGTAAGAATCGATAAACTATGCTATCAACTGAAACAGAGAACACAAGAAGTAAGGAGAAGCTTGGGCAGGAAAGAGCCCTAATGAAATGAGAAGTTAAAACTATGAGTATCCATCTTTGGGCAGTTAGGACATCCCTCCTTAATATAATCATTTTCTCTCTGGCCACTATAAATTTTGTTTGGTTTTATCTGGTTCTCAAAATGTGGTCCATGGACTACCTCCAACAGAGTTACAACATGTGCCTATTTATAAAGTCAGACTCTTGGTGGACCTAAGGACACTTTCCCCTATACTGAAATTTGAGAACCACAACCCTAAGTTATTCAGAATATTTCTTCTTAGTTCCGTACAAAGGCTCTTCTGATATATGAAGCAATTATTATATCCTCTTCTCTATTTTACAGAATAAATATAACAAGCTAACTCAAGGAGCTGGTTAATCTCTTCTCTACCTGGATCATTCTACAGAACAGCTGTCTCATTATAACTTCGTAAACAATACAGATATAGAAGATAAAAATTTCTTATGTTCCTACCACTCAGAGATAATTGCTGTTAATATTTTTGCTGAAGATCTAGATGCTTTTAAAAGTGCACACTCACACTCAATTTTTATAACACACAATCATGGAATCTAATTTAATCTTTCAAATCCATTATATCTTTTCATACCATTAATAATTTTCTTAAGTGGTTTTAGGGCTGTACAATAAAAATTACTGTTTAATAAATTCCTTACTATTGGATATTTAGGTTTTCAAATTTGCCTGTTACAAGGAAGCTACAATGATCATCCTTTTACCCAACTCTTTAGTTAAATCCATAAAAGTTTACATTCTCATAGTCAAAACTAATATTGTTTTTTTCCTTCCCATTAAAAAAAAAAATCTCTGTAGGGGTGCCTGGGTGGCTTAGTTGGTTAAGCATCTGATTCTTGATCTCAGCTCAGGTCTTGATCTCAGGGTCGAGAGTTCAAGCCCCACACTTAAAAGAACAAAACTGTGCAAATTCCAAAAGTAAAATAAAGCATCTCATTATTGTTTTAGATTGGTTTTCTTCCTTTGCTAGCTTGGCTGAATTTTTTCCTGTTCACTTCAAATCACTACAGTCTTGGATTTGGCAATTTTATTATATTTTTCCATTATTAAATACTGACAAAAAAATACCAGGTTTCAGAATTATGAAAGGAAATTATGACAAAAATGCATCATGTATGTGTTAAGGACTTGGATGACCAAGTGAAAAAACTCTGTAGTTAGGAATAAAAAGAACAAAACCTACACAAATAGGAATAGAAAACCAGCTTTTCTAAAACTCAACTATCATGTCATTCTGCTCTTCAAAGTAAATGCTAAAGGACTGCCTGATAAGGATGATAAATTAAACATGTATATATCATTTTGCTCCTTCCTGAATCTTCAATTAAACTTCATAAAATTGATTTTGTTTTTACAGGCACAATTACATGAGCAAAGAATGGGACAGAAGATAACACAAAGAGTTTTGGAGGTTGGAAAGAAGACTGGATGAATGGTAATGAACTTGGGAGACCTCAGGAGGACAACTCATGACGTAGAAACAGGGAAAGCCTGATTTGAACCACAAAATCCTTAAGAGGCGCAGGATCTAAGTCATCCTGGAAGGTGGAGTAAAGGGAGAAGCTGAAAATAAGGAAGGCTAATTGAAGGCTCTTTGAAAAGCAACTGGATCCCCTCCCCACACCCTCTGTGGAAGAGTAATTAATCTACTCCATGCTGACAGAAAAATGGAGAATTAATTTCTGGGTAGTGGATCTCCTGACTGCCTATAACAGACACTGCTGAAGGTTGGGTTACTAACCTCCAGTCTACTCTCTCTTAGCTCCCTGGTCTTTACCCTACAAGCAAGGGATCAATAAAGCCTTCCCGGAGGAACCTAATCAGTGACAAGGGGCTAAACAAAGACTTAAAAGATACTGACATTGGGAAGGCCATAACCACCCTATAGTGAGGCTCACACACAACTCGTAGTTGTTAGGCCCCAGCACACTTAGAGCTTCCAATGGTTTTTTTGGTCCCCTACTTTAAACTTGAGCAGACAACCACAATTATAAAACAATAGAGGAAAGCTTCTAATATGAAAGATGGAGACCAAAACAAATTGAAGGGCAAAAAGCTATACAGAGGAAAATCTATGTGGGGAGAAGAAAACTTAAAACCTAATTAATATTCTCAGAGACGACAGAAAATATTCCCTTTGTTAAACATAAACAGGATGCTATTAAAACACAAAAGGACTATTCAGAGAACAAAAGGAACTCTTGGAAACATGACAGCAGAAATAAAACGTTCAACAAATGGGTTGGAACATCAAACTGAAAAAGTCTCCCAGAAAGCAGAGCAAAAAGACAAAGAGAAAGCAACAGAGAAAAGATGAGAAAATCAGAGAAACAGTCCTCTAGGTATAACATCTAGATGACAAGGAAAAAAGGAGAGAGAGAAAAATCTTCAACCAAATAATGTAAAGAAATTGCCCAAAATTGAAGACATGAGCTTCCACTAAAAAGGGCCCAATGAAAATATATAGCACAATGGATAAAAACTATTCAAACCAAGACCCTAATAATGAAATAGTGAAGCACTGTGAACAAAGAGAAATAAGATACCAGAGAGGCAAAATAAATGGACTTAGTCTTTTCCAAAAGCAACACCACATGGTGACTGTTCCAACTTTGAGAGAAACTTTCAAGCTTTGGAAGAAAAATCATTTTTTAAAAAATAATTTATTTATTGATTTGAGAGAGAGAGAGAATGTGTATGCAGGTGGAGAGGGGTAGAGAAGGAGAAAAAATCTGAAGCCGACTCCTCACTGAGCATGTAGCCTGTCATGGGACTCTATCCCAGGATTGGGAGATCATGACCTGAGCTGAAACCAAGAGTTGGATGCTTAACTGAGCCACCCAGGTGCCCCAAGAAAAATGATATCCTTACCAAGAATTTTTTACCCAAACTTGCTCAAAAAACCATTGGAAAACATGCTTTATTATACCAACGAAACAAATTCAGTAAGAAAGCAGGGGGAAAGGAATTTCCAGGGCTGTATTGTATAGCAGACTTAAGAGGACAACCGGATCAGACGGAAAAGTGCCCCCCAAGAGACAGTTATTTGGAGGGCTGTCATCATCACCAAGATCCTTTCTGGGATTATATCTTATTTTTCCCATAGGGTCAAATGCTTAGGTGAGCCCAGATTCTGATCTGTGCATGTTTGCCTTGACCATGTACTGATGAAGTCCTGGCTCTTTCTTCTTCATTCCTCCATCTGCCTTATCTAAGTATTTACTTTATCCCTAGATATTTTCTGCTTTGCCTTACTGCTGAGGGTTGGAGGTAGACCCTAATACTCTCAGAAGAAAACACAGAGCAGCTCACTTCTTCTGACCATATTCCTGCTGGAGATCCCAGTATTTGGGCCATACGTTAATACTACACCACAAATGGTGTAGTAACCATTTGTGGTTAGCCCCCTATTAGCCAAGACTCATTTTTGCTCAGGGACTTCCTTAGTAGGGCTTTTAAATTCTTCAGGAAGCTGAAGCTCAACACTGTAGAGCTTCTGCTAAGATTATTTTCTCCTGGGAGCCTTTATCAAAAAGAGGCAGTAACATACTCCTTTACCTAGCAGGTTTATGTCTGTTATTTATCTATGTATCTATAACTACCTTTCTTATATAAGGCATAAGGTTATATAATGTTCTTATATTAACTTATTTCTTATGTATGCAAATAATGGTTAATAAAATATTTGAGGAAAAATAAATCAGAATAAAAAAGAAGGATGAAAGAATATAACTCTAGAGGTAGAATGTTTAAGACAAAGACAAAATAAAGGAATCATAAATTATATGTAAAAGATATAGGAAACAAAATTTATCATCCTTGAAATTTACTTGTGTGTCAATTTATCTGGTTACCCTATTTTTTATTTTAAGCACATAGAAAACTTAGTGTCTCGGATTATCTAAATTCCCATGCCTCAAAATAAATCTGTGTGATAAAAAAAAAAAGCAGTTACCATATCAGGTTTTCTTCCCTCGTTTAGGAGAGACAATCTCTACCCATTAGTTAAAATGTCATTATTCTAAATCAGGTCACTACAAATAACGTTCTAACAATACATTTTTCTGTTCTGTTAGTAAATCATTTCTAAAATTATGCTAATACTTAGTAAATAGGAACTTCGGTATTCTAAGAATGTCTCTGCTCAATTCTATGTCTATCTCTGCAATAAAAACTAAATCCTCTTGTCTAAAACATATTTCTCTTGGAAGAGACATAACTTGGAATCTCTCCATGTATTTTATACCTGGGCTAATGTGGCAATCTGTGGCTGGGCTTGAACTGTCATTTGCTGGCTTTCAGCTTCTGTTACAGCTGCATCTCCACTCTGCTGGTTCTCTGCTCCAGATTCCATGGTCATTTAGTTACCTACAATAATATGGAAGAGTGTTACAAGCACTACAGTGCTTTGTGCTTTTGTGACTTTAAAGGCAAATTTCAGGTTATAAATAGGTATATGTGTGGTTAGATCAGAAAATGCACTCAGAAATCTAGTTAAAAAATAATCTAGCTCAATTATTGTAAACTTATCCAAGTCTGCTGAGCTGTAAAATTCTAACCCCTTCAAAAAACCTCCCCCCCAAACCCAAAAACCCAAAAAACCCCTCTCTTTTCCCTTGTTATTCCAGCTAGAAAGAAGGAATTCCTCCCTTTAATGAATCTCCCCTATTAACAAGGGGAAGGGGGTGCCAGTAAAATTCTAATTTTTTTCAAATTGTACTCCTCAGGTATGGAGAGAAGGTAGAGAATAGAAGTGAGCTGATATCAGGGTCTATGAGATATTGGCTTCATGGTACTTCATATGAGGGCATTCCCTTCTATTATAGGGCAGAAACATAAAAGTATAAGCTACTTCCAAGATAATTACTGGTGGTGGGACAAAAGCAGCCCAGGTTGTGGGGTATCAAGATAGAAAGGTGGGATAAATAGACACAAAGCCAAATCAGAGACCCCAAACACTGCAGATCTTAGCCTTCTGAATCCTCACCCATATACAGCGTGCAATACTACACATGCACACAAACATGAAATAAAATTTTGAGTAAGTTAATCAAGGCTGCTCTTTTTTACTTTGGGACCCTGCTTTGGTAGTATATTTGTTGGGTAATCTGGCACTGAATGGCAGCAAGATTTAGTGGAGAACAATTCAAAGCAGCAGCAGCTACATGCAGATATTTCTGATAACAGAAATAAACTCCTGGTGATAATCATGTCTAAAGGAGTCACAGAAAAAGGGATTACTTCTCATTTCTGTTCTATTGTTATCATTTAGTGCCTGGCATATTACCTGTCAAAAATGAATTTATTAATAGTGATGACTACTTATAGCAATCCCATAAATAACACAAAACCCCAACACTTTTCCAGAATTTATTACATTTATTTTATAACTCTGAAACTGATCATCAAAATTGCAACTGATCCTTATATCATTACTACACACCATCGGAACATATCACATACTAATATATTTTCCATCATTCACAGGGCTCTATAAAAAGTTTTACAATGACAGGTAAAAATGGAAGTAAAAATACCTCTGTGGAAAGAAGTATAAATAATTTAGAAATACAGAATCAATAAAAGGGATGACAAATGAAAAAGATCAACAGACCTGACTACATAATTATTTAAAACATTCAAATGACAAAAGACACCAAGACAAGAGCACAGGGAGAAAATACCTGCCACGTATAATCGACACAATAACACCTAGAATACGGAGAAACTACTAGTCAATAAGAAACTCCATTACTGACTAGTTCACAAAGATGTATGCAAGGATATGCATTGTAGAATTTTTTTTGTAATAGTGAAAAACTGGAAAAAGTATCCATCATTCAAAGGACCTTTCGAGAAGTCATAGCAATGAAAGAGAGAAAAATCTAGCTGTAATATAATAACATATAAAGTTTTCCAAAACAAACTGAGAAGGGCAAGTCACAGAGCATACTGTAAAAAAGAGAATTCTATTTATTTTAAAAGAAAAAAAGTAAAAACAAGTTGTTATAAAACGTTTCCCATGTATGTGCATCAAAAAAGGTATGGTAAGTTACATACTAAATTTTAAGTGGTAGCTCTGAGGAGAGGAAGATGTTGTAGAACTGGATAGGATGATGACTTCCACCTTTTACTTTTTACATATTTTAGTATTTATTTTCTTTCCATCAGCATTGATTCAGGATCACTTGTACAATTTAAGATTTTAATACCAGAAGTCATGAATAACATTTTGAAAACTATGAACCAAAAACTGTATTTCAATCATGATTTTGAGATACCTGTTGAAAAAAAAATTTTTAAGTCCTAGATATTTTTATATGAAACTATTTTTATTTATATCTTGCCTAAATTGTTTACCCCACATTTCCAAAGAGTAAAAAATATCCAAAATACCCCACAATTCCAAAGATAAAAAATTATCAAATAATTTTATTTTAATTGTGATAACTGGAATTATATACTTACAATCTGTGCTCTTTTAAACTAAAAAATTTAAGAAAGACCTCAAAATAACAAAACAACATCAACAACAAAATGGTTTACGTATCCTAAATGTTGTTCATTGCATTTTGGTCTGCAAGAAAATAGCATGTAAAAACATTAAAACCTAATCTCAGGAACAAGCAGTGAATCCATGTGAGGACAAGACTGAACTGAGTCGGGGCGCCTGGGTGGCTCAGTGGGTTAAAGCCTCTGCTTTCGGCTCAGGTCATGGTCCCAGGGTCCTGGGATCGAGCCCCGAATCGGGCTCTCTGCTCAGCAGGGAGTCTGCTTTCCTTCCTCTCTCTCTGCCTGCCTCTCTGCCTACTTGTGATCTCTGTCTGTCAAATAAATTAAAAAAAAAAAAAAAAAAAAAAAGACTGAACTGAGTCAAGCTAAATAAGGGCAGAATTCCATCAACTTTTTTTCATCCTCTCCCTACGCCATCATTTTAATGAGAATGAAGACAAATACAAATTTATCATCATATAATCATAATATATCCTTTGTAGAGAGTATGCACCAACCATTTTTGAAAGACTATTTCAGGCCACTTTTTTTTTTTTTTTAAACTTGTGCTGTCATCCATATATTTTTAACTTCCCCATTTGATTAAAAGCAATCTATGGCACAGATCATATTTCTTTTGTTTTTGTTTATTATACAAGAATTAGGACTACTTTTTTCCTGATACTTCAGGTATAGGACATCATTATAATTTTTTGTTGCAAAAAATAAAATGTGACGTTATTATAATAAAGACACAAAACCACTAGTTAACATAAATAATTATAGCTACAAGGACACATTCAAAACAGGAATGTGATTTGCATTCTTCTTCACTCCCCAACTTGGTAAGTTCTTAAAAAAAAAACCAAAAAAACAAAAAAAATACACCCCAAAACAAAAAGAGTGGTATTTCCAACGGATATGATTCTCTCATTTAAACTGCCAGGGTTTTATTATCATTTCTTTCATTCAGGCAGAATCTTTTTTTAGAGAAGGGTACAGCATTCTTAATTTTTATAACTCTTAGCTCAAGTAGATAGCAACATCCAAAGCAACAGTACAAATACTGTCTTTCATCAGAAAATTCTCAAAGTGCAGGTGAGATATATTTAAGGAATAAAAATTTGTTTCAGATAAACAACTCACTGACTGAACTAACACAGACATTATTCTTTTGGTCTTTACCACAAAGGTACTAAATGGCCTCTCAACTAGACTAAACTAATATTTAAAGTGGGTGTATTCTTTTTGGACTTCGAAAACTTTTGTTCTTTTCTATCTTCAGGTGGTGAGGGAAGAGATACTACAGTATTACACCTACAGTCTTCAATTTTTTTATCAACCAAGGAGCAGTCCAGCCAGAAGTATAATATTCAGACACACGATCAATTACTATAGCCAATATGTGGATTTCCAAAGTTGTTTGAAGAAAGTTTTTTTTTTTTTAAAGATTTATTTTATTTGTCAGAGAGAGATAGCACAAGCAAGGGGAGCAGCAGGCAGACGGAGAAGCAAGCTCATGCCTAGCAATGAGATGGATGCAGAACTTCATCCCAGGACCCTGGGATCACAACCCAAGTCGAAGGCAGATGCCTAACCAACTGAGCCACTCGGTGTCGCAAGAAAGGAGATTCTTAATTCACTACACAAATGAATGCTTTTCAGGAATATAAAAATAAAAAAAAGGACTGAATACTACTATAAAATAAGTAAAAGATCAGGTACATAAAAACTCAGAAAGAATGTTCTATAAATACTCGGCCTACAATATGAGAAATAGATTGGAACTTAGAAATCACTGAAAATCTAGTATTAGCTTGAGTTTGGGGATTCTTGTTTTCCAATAATTCAGAGTTACAAAATTTGGGATATTTAAGATTTGGGAATTTTCATGATTTATCCCCTAAAAATTAACATAATCCTTTGGAAACCATAAATTTATAATAAATTTCAAAACAGTATCATGCGTAAAGGAAACAAAATGTTTAAACCAATTCACAAAGATAAGTGTCATTTTGCTATGTAATGCTCTTTAGAGTTATCCCTCTTAATATGAAAAATAAAAAGTGAAGTGGTTTTTAGTGTTACTGAGAGAGCCTAACACTTGGTAGAAAGCTGGATCTGTCACCAAGTGATCATTGGAAAAATTAAACTTTTTGTGCTTTAGGTTTCTTCATCTGTAAAAGCTAGGAAGATGAATTAAAGAGCTCGTCCAATTTTATATGCTCTGATCCTAGGAAATGACACAAGATGTATGTACGCAAACATAATTATGCAGGCAACTTAATAAAATAGTATATATAATAAATGAAGTATTTCCTTTTATTCTATAGTAATATATGTAGACAGTAAAAGAAGACAGATTCACTAAGAATAGGTCATCTAGCCTCTTGATCTTGGATTAATACAGAGCTATCACCACTTACTGATTTACAAAATCATGAGAATGCAATACAACTTAACATAATTAGCAGTACCTTTAAAAAAATGCTACAAGACCAGATACTAGTCAATAAAGATTCTCTCACATGTTGGGAGAACAACTCTTTTACTCATTACACTGATCTGGTCACAACTATTGTTCGTTATTAAATAGTTTTACAGTCTCCTTTTGTTAATTTTCAGAGGACAAAGTTTTTCCTTCCCATCTTAGAAAGCTTCAAGAAACTTCCCTAAGACTGTACCACTTTTGTACCCTTTATACAGTAAAGACAGTATTTAAAACCTTAGAATGTAGTTTAGATAAACCTCTCAGTAAAGTGTCAAATGAGTGCTTCCATGACATTTAAAAGAATAGAAAACGTTCTGCAATAGTCAAGAGAGTGGGGGAATTCCAAAGCAGCACTGAGAATGGACCCAGCACCATAAATCTGGGGAAGGAGGGTAACTTCTCTGATCAGAAAAATGGTATGAGCAAAGGCTTACATTAGTATGCCTTTAGAGAAATGAGTGAATCCGTGGCTAGTGCCAGATTCTATATAGAAGGAAGGAGAGAGGACAAATGATAACAGAAAAGTCACTCAAAAAGCAATCAGCAACTGCCTACTAGGACAAAATGAAAATTGAAAATAATGTCTCTTTAAAGTAACTGTGTTTAGAACTTTCATATCACAATGAATTTTACTTCTACTCTATATGGCAACATATCCTGAGAGAATTCACCACTAGTAACTTTTTTTTTTTTAAGATTTTATTTATTTACTTGACAGAGAGAGATCACAAGTAGGCAGAGAGGCAGGCAGAGAGAGAGAGGAGGAAGCAGGCTCCCTGCCGAGCAGAGAGCCCGATGCGGGACTCAATCCCAGGACCCTGAGATCATGACCTGAGCTGAAGGCAGCGGCTTAACCCACTGAGCCACCCAGGCACCCACCACTAGTAACTTTAAATAGAACCAACAATATCTTCAGTTTTAACAAGTGGCATTATATATATTATACTTGTATTAGGTTATCATATCTGAGGACTTATATTTCAGGCACTGTCAAATTACTGGGGAAAAAGAAATATACAATATAAATTTTTAAAACTTTGTGCAACTTACATTCCCGTGTGTGGAGCAGGGAAGAGAAAGCAGATAAAGTATGTAATAAATCAGATGGTGAGAAGTATTGCATAAAAAATAAAGCTGAAGGGTACCTGAGTGGCAGGTCAGTTACATGTCTGACTTGACTTTGGCTTAGGTCATGATCTCAGGGTTGTGAGATTAAGCCCCACACTGGGCACCATGTAGGGTGTGGAGCCTGCTTACGATTCTCTCTCCCGGGGAGCCTGGGTGGCTCAGTGGATTAAAGCCTCTGCCTTAAACTCAGGTCATGATCTGAGGATCCTGGGATCGAGCCCCGCATTGGGCTGTCTGCTCAGCAGGGAGCCGGCTTTCCCCTCTCTCTCTGCCTACTTGTAATCTCTGTCAAAAAAAAAAAAAAAAATCTCTCTCCCTCTACCCCTCCCCCCACAAAATAAACAAACATACATATAAATAAATAAAAAGCAAGCTGAGAAGGATGCTGGGGGGATTTTTCAATATTTTTAAAGCTAACAAGTGAAAATCTTGATGCTAAAGTAGCATTTTAATTCACCTACTAAACACCTATACAAAACTATACCAAATCATGGACAATTTCTGGAAGTACTATTTCCATACCTACCTGCCTCTACCAAGTTAAGCAAAGCTCATCAACAAGAAAGCAAGCTCATATTCTCACTTTCTGCTAAAAATCATTAAACAAAAGAAACGAATGCTGTAGATCTTTACCTTGTTCTTTCCTCTTGAAATATTCTGACTTTTAGGAAGTGCCCCAGTCCACAGGATCCTAAACATTCTATTCAAGTTTATAAAAAATAAACCCATCTACCCCTCACAACCTAGTTTACTTTTTAATCCCTTAAATCTAAATCTCAATCCAGTTTAGGATGAGATGGATAACTACCATATTCAGAGAAATGAACTAAGAATTTTGACTGAAGAATAATGCATCCATAACTAATGGAACATATGAATACTGTGATTGTTAAAAATGTAAATGATCTTCATTAAAAAATGAGAAAAAACCTCCCCCTGCACCCTAGCGAGTGGCTGACTCCTCCGAAACTCAAAAGCCCAGGGATTTAAGGAAATCACACAAGCAGAAATCTAAGGTCTCTAGGGTAACCATAGCAAAAGGAACATTTGGGCACATGATTTTAAAACTATATGACTATTTTGTTGTCAGAGTCAAATACAGTACTAAAAATATTTTACAGAAGTATACCTAGAAACAGCCATGAGTGGTACAGAATATCTTGTACATGTTTTCTACCTCTTTTCTAGTTTTTAGGATAATATAACTGACTCAAAGCATTGCTAACGCATTCTCAAAAACTCCAACAGGACTTAATTAATTTTCTAAAGTGTTATGATTAGTTTATTAAATAAAATTACAAAATGTCCAGGTGTTACACAACAGACTTTGGCTTTCCAAGAATCAGTAACTATGTGGCACTGCCTTTTTCCCTCTATCCCCCACCCCCCACCCCTGTACATTTTTGGGTGTTGTTAACTTGGAAATAGTTGCCACTTATCATATGCTTAATCTAGAGCAACTGAGGTGTATGCAATCAATACTGGAAATTTAGCAATGCTCCAGGTTTCTGATGCTAATAATAAATAGTCTTGGGGTAATAAGTTTAGCATATCTTCACTGAAACCTGAAAGGAAAACAGCTGATTCAATGTTGCATGTGTATACATAACGTGTAGGTATGCACACGTGTGCATTACACACACACACACCCCGCAACACAGATACCAACTTCAATTCTAAAATTTTATTAAACTAGAATAATCACACACTATCAAAATTTAGTTAAATACATTTCTGAGAGAGAGTATGGACAGGAAATGTGATAAGCTAAAATAAACTGGTGTAAATTCTGACAGTTTTTTCAAAAAGTTTACTCTGTGCTCCTACCAAATTCTCCCTCCCTTAATTAGGAGAATAAATCCATATTTCTGCCTATAGTCTAGATATTAAAGGCAAGAAAAGTTGTAACTGAAGTTAATTGCGTGATTTGAACTTGATGAGATTTAAACATTTACAAAAGAAAAATAAAAACCTAAAAATTTGTGTATATATTTTAATAAATTCTTTGTATTAATAGTAAATATCAGTATCGCCCAACCACTAGTACCAAAAAAGGCAACATACAGTAACAGGGAAACTTTTCAATGTTATTTAATAAAGTTAATTCCCTGACTTATTCACTGGATTGAACTGAGAGAAACTGCTTTAAGTTCAATATTCATATTTTACAATTTATTGCACTTCTGTAATCACCACAGTATTTGGATGCTATTTTTAATAAATTATTTTAAAATATGTAGCATGTGCTACAAGAAAGAGGGAGGCAAACCACAAGAGACTCTTAATCTCACAAAACAAACTGAGGGTTGCTGGGGGGTGAGGAGGTAGGGAGAGGATGGCTGGGTTATGGATATTATGGAGGGTATGTGCTATGGTGAGTGCTATGAAATGTGTAAATCTGATGATTCACAGACCCATGCCCCTGGGGCAAAGAATACATTATATGTTAATTAAAAAATTAAAATAATAGTTAAAAAATCAGAAAAAAAGACACTGTTCTCAAAGAAATATTTTAACAGAAGTGAATTAGAAAAATATTATGTGATTTATAGAACTGTACTGCATGATGACAGCCATCCTATAACACGTGACTAATTCTATAGTAACTTTCAAGAGAAAAGCTTTAGTGCTTTCTCAAATCAAAGTCATTATTTTCTAAGTACTAGCAAATGTATTTGTCTTGTTGCCTTCAAGGAAGATGGACTACTCACAGCTCTCAAACAAGCCTTCATGTATCTGGTCACCAAGAGACAGTGTTGCTTAGCAAGGCAGCAACCATGACTGTGCATTATTTTAGATAATAACATTTTATCCCATTTCCTTCCCAATTTCCTTTCTTTCTCATCCAATACTATGTTTACAGCTTTTCACACCTTAAGCATTTCAAAGATGTGATCCTACATAAACTTCCTATATAAAGTTCTACTAAACCGATTTTTTTTGGAGATGATTTTTGTTTTAAAGAAAAAAGGATTATACACCTCCTACGAGCAGTTACTTATAGAAAAGCAATTTCTGTGTTGACTAAAGAGTGAAACTGTCTTCATATTTTAAGTTCTGATTCATAAACTAGCTCAATGCTAAAACTGTAAGGACCCACAAAAGTTATGCCTTGAAGTTAAATATTTAAAGTCTACTATTCCATTTGCTCAATAAAACCAGAGGAACTATGTGAAAATCACTAAATTCAAATGGAAAATGAATATCCAAGGGTGTTTATAAAGTTAACATTCATTATTTTGACAGGTCTGTTTTGAACTATATTTTAAAATGCTATTTTTTGTGAATTATTTACAAATTAGACATGGAAGAGTGACAATTCGCTTTTCCTGAAGTGAGACAGCACGTGTTATAGGAGGAGTTATAAAACAGGAATCCTGGTTTTAGCTCTCACTTCACAGATGGAGAATTAGACATGTTAAGAGATTTGCAAGGAGTTTATAAGACTGCAGAGGTATACCACGTAACCTCCAGTATTATAAAATGCGAAGAATTCTTTGTATTTGGCAATGGAATGGCATGGATAATTAAGCCACATGCTAAGCCTTTTTTTTTTTTGGCTAAGCATTTTTATTGTGTTTTGCTTGCTAGAAAAAGCCCAAGCACCTAAGGCACCAAGAATATATTGGACTACATTTAAAACTTAGCCATGGTAAAGCTACAAAGCTGATAAATTACATGCAGACAATAGCAAAGACTTTATGTATAGTTCTGATAAAATATTCACTTCAAGTTTAGGTATCTTTATTCCTGAAAGAATCAAAAACAAGTCCAATCAGTGATGTACTATTTTTTTTTTTTTTACCCAACCTGGTAGTGATTTCTGGTAAGGTCGTTTTGATTAATAATACACTCTCATGCCATTTCTCATGTCTTAGAGGCAAGAAGGATTGGTAAAGCATCAGAGTATAATGAAAACGTTAAGTAGAAAAGCTTCGTTTTAAGCTATGGGAAAATGAGCCTAATTTCCTTGGCTTTTTAAAAAATAAATCTGGGGGCACTTGGGTGGCTCAGTGGGTTAACCCTCTGCCTTCAGCTCAGGTCATGATCCCAGGGTCCTGGGATCAAGTCCCGCATGAGGCTCTCTGCTCAGCAATGAGCCTGCTTCCCTGCTTTCTCTCTGTCTCTCTGCCTACGTATGATCTCTATCTGTCAAGTAAATAAATAAAATCTTTTAAAAAAAATCTGTAATTTCAATTAGTTTTAACTGTCTGAAGCATGTATGTCTGCTTCCTTTACTTGGTGCATCCCTACAGGGGGACTGTTTTTAATCCTGCCTTTCAAAGCTGTGACCCTCCCAAGAGGGAATCATTCATTAAACAAATACATTTTCTGTGCCTATTACATAATAAGTGTTCTGCCAAAAACTATGGGGACTAGAGTTTAAAACAGACACGAAATTTTCTCTCAAAGAGCTCTCAAGCTAACAAGAGATAAAATATGTGTTCTATAAAAAGATACACACACACACACACACACACACACACAGCTGGGCAAGTATAAACTAATTTTTATAACCAGGTTGCCTACCAATTCCCTTCAAACAGGTATTTAATAACAATGATTTAAAACCATAAAAATCCCAGTTCAAAATGAAAGATATACAATGAATTATGGAAAAAATAAAGCATGAGCTGGCTATTTATGGTAATCTATCTACCGAAGCAGATTAAGAAAACATTTATTTATTTATTTATTTATTTATGTATTTATGTATTTATTTATTTATTTATTTGAAGTAAGCTCCATGGCCAATGTGGGGCTTGAACTCATGTCCCTTGGATCAGGAGTCAACAAACTACTGACTGAGCCAGTCAGGCATCTCTCCTATTGATGTAGATCTAATTAGTAAGATAATGAAACCAATGTATTTTTTTAATACCTTGGCTAGAATACTCCTTCCAAGTGAAATTTTATAAACCTAAACTATTACTGTTTAGGAACAGAAATCCTAGTAATCACCAATAAAGCCAGAAACATGAAAACTTTCTTCAAAAGAGATAATGCTAGAAAAACAGTGATGAAAACTATGCTTACTGTTATGTCTTGTTCAGAGAAAAGGCTCTACCAGCAAATAAATCGTTTAAGCTCTCCAGGGCTCAGTTTAGTCATCTGTAAAAAATGAAGGAGTTACTACTCCCTCAATGGCAAAAGTGTGTTAAGTTTGAATTCCCCAGTATAGTAGAGTTTATGAGTAATACCCATAAAGACACCATAATAAACTGTTCATAACAAATCTCAAAATATGGTACTTCAAATTAAAATGTTTCACTGCAAGTTGCTGTACCTTGATTTTTACCCCACTCTACTTCCATGTCTTCATCTTTGTTGTCCTTGCTACTGCCTAGAAGATACTATCACTACCCAACCAAGTTCTTTAGTATTCAATTTATATTCTTTCTCATAAAACTTTTCCTCACTAAATTCCTGCCTTTCAAAGCTGTAACCCTCCCAAGAGGGAATCATTTATTAAACAAATACATTGTCTGTGCCTATTACACAGACAGCAGTGAAGAACTGACACTACGCCATGCCTACATCCTTCTTCCTTACGCTCCTTTGTCCTCGCCACTATAGCACATGTAGGTTCCCGGAGGGCAGAAGCGACACACTCAGGTTTCACTGTTTACAAGCAACTAGCACAACACTTCATTTAATATCTATAAAAATCCTTACCTGAATAAATTTTCTTACAATTATTTCGCTTAGTATAAAGTCAATGGTCAATAAATGTTCACCAAATAAATGACTAGACTGATAAATGACAGTAAATTAAACCAAAGCATTAGGATTACTGGTCATAGCAAACAAAGCTGCTACTGATACTTTCAAGGAAATGATACTCCTTCAGGAGTACAAATAGTTCGGAACAAATAGCAATTTTCACTTCAGTGATAACGCGCTTCTGAGTCCTCTATTTGCCAATCATCTACAGAAACAGGGATAACAACCCTCAGAAATAATGGTTATTCAGCTTTGGCTAAATTACAAGCATTTTTAGTTACATCTATACCATCATATAATTATAGCCAGAAACCCAGATAACCAGCTCATTAGAAATACTACTAAAATTGAAGAGAGAAATCTTAGTTTCAGAAAAGATTCACTAACCTTTGGGAAAAAAATTTCCTATTACCGTCAACTTTCAGATCTATCCTTTACTACTACACCAAGGTCATTTTTAGCAATTTTAAGTTTCTACTTAATTCTCTCTTCCGTAACAAAGTATCAGTCTTTACTTCTAGTCTTTTGGCAAAAAACTGACCATCAATCCCTCAGATCTCTCTCTCTCTAAACCGTGCTGTTTATTAGATTATTCAGAGATCATAATTTTCTATTTTAATTCAACAGCAGAAAGAACACTGCTTTCCTTTCCTTTTTTTTTTTTTTTTAAAGATTTTATTTATTTGACAGAGATCACAAGTAGGCAGAGAGGCAGGCGCGGGGGGTAGGGGGAGCAAGCTCCCAGCTGAGCAGAGAGCCCGATGTGGGGCTCGTTCCCAGGACTCTGGAATTATGACCCGAGCCAAAGGCAGAGGCTTTAACCCACTGAACCACCCAGACACCCCAGAAAACTGCTTTTCATTTTTGTTCAGACAGCCTATCTCATTCACAGTAAACTCCTTTATTATTTCAACTCAACCATAAGAAAAAGCAACTCAGGCAATTAAAAGTTTATCAAGGAGTGGTACTTTTTAAGTTTAAATTCATGTCACTAAGCCCCAAGAACTGATTACATATTAAAGGTAATTTTTTTAGCTTTGGAGGTGTAAAATAGCCTCTTTCACTTATCTGCTTGAATAAACACCAGAATACTAAAGACTTGCCTCCCCCCCCCCTTCTTTTTGATAACCTAGAAGTCAGGTGAGCAAGACTCTAGGTGAAATATAACAAAATACATCTCAACAGGGCCATATCTGGCAGAGCTAAGAATGCAAAACAAAGAGTATATATATTTATTAAGGGGAGAGAAGCATTCTGAGTAAGAAAATCCAACAGCTACTCTTTATCCAGGTTTCAAACATGTCTCAAAAACCAATATTGATAGCTATCAATATAGAATACGTTTAAAACCATCTTTCTTCTTATAGCTTCAGAGGCTGACTAGGATTAAGCTCTTCTATCATGATTGAGCATATAAAATTGGCAGAGGAAAACAGTCATTTTCACACTATGAGTTTGTCCCTTTAGTTCATGATCTTTACCTCTACCACAGAAGACAATTTACTGATTCCAGGATACTGTGAGAAATCATTTAAGTCCCTGGTTACCACAGATAGGTTCTAGAAGGAAAATTCTCTGCCTTTACAGATTTCAATGATGGATCTCCATCCCCTTAAATCCGTAAAGATGATTGCTTTGTAAACATTTTAGTCCCTGAGCAGGTAAAAACCAAATATGTCAATATTTTATATAAAATACTATAAATCATGAAAATATTAGTAAGACAATATTCTTACACTAAGAACTTTCACACATGTAACTGTCAGCTTCAGCATACAGAAAATGAAATATACCACAAGAGTTTCATTTAATGGCTTTTTTTGAGAGATAAGAGACTTATGTATGTCCCTACTGCTGGATTATTAGTTATCATTTTCTAAGTTTAATCAACTTAAAACACTTACAGAATTTGTATTTTAAAGATAAATATACTAACTGCATGTAAAATGTACTTTAGTTAAATGCTACTTAACAGCCAAAAAGAAAGAGAAAGGTACTGAAACTTGTTTTGTGTTCTAGTTAAACTGAGTATTACTTTGTCCAATTGGTTGACCAGGGACTTACACACACGCCCCCACCCCTCACACACAATCACCTAAGCAGTAAAGTCTAAGTACTCAAGCATATAGGTGAAACTCATTTATTTCTTGCCATTTACAGATTATTTGCTATTATTTATTGCTATTTACCTAGGTATCAAATATAAAACTCACTGACAATAACACGAAGAAATACTGGAACATCATCATGAGAAGCAAAAAAAAAAAAAACAAACAACCACCAGGGAAAAAGCTGCACCCTAATCAGCACTGCTGGGCAGTAATACTGCATGAGAATAGTCTGCTTAAAAAAAAAAAAAGACTGGACTACATGAGATGTTCTTTCTCATTTAGAAAAAAAAACTATAGATACTTTTTTTGGCTGCAATAATAGAAGGAAGTCTGTTCAAGGAACAAGAATCTTAACAAAAAGAGTTAAATTCAGACAACACAGTTTGTGAATTAACTCTTACACACTTGCCTTTTTATGCACATCTGAATCATTTCACTAAAACTTTTAAAAACTAGAGCTTAAAAGGTAATAAGGCAGTTCAAATAACCATTTCCTGTCAGAAACTGGTATTTCTCATTCAACAGAAATAAAGACATTAATGACAGAAGCCCTTCGCTTAAAAGGTCATACAAGACCTAAAAATAAAATCAACTTACTAACTGGTTACTAAATACAGGTATATCCATACAATAAGATGCCTCATTAAAAAAAAGTGAAGCTCTTTATGTACTGATACAAACCAATGGCCAAGTCATTTTAAGTGAAAAAAAGGGAAGACATAGGAGAGTATATATAGTATACTATCATTTGTTTAAAAAAAAAAAGTGTGGGTACAGGGTGGGGAACACAGAGTATTCGCTTTTATATGGATAGAATTACCTTTGAAAGGAAGGACAAAGAAGAAATTGGTAACACTTGGGCAATGGGAATGAGCACGAGGGTGTATCACATGACAATCTGCCATATTACATTTTATATGCTTTGAGTTACGGACTTCCTGAATGAATTACTTATTAAAAAAATAAAATAGGAAATATAAATATATAATCTTCCTTTCTTCCATTATTTCACTAAGGGTGATCTCTCCTTTGATTTCTTTCTTATGACATATATTCTGTCTCATTAGTCATCGTGTCCCCAAAAGTTCCTTGAGGGTAGAGATAAAACAGTGTAATTCATCTCTGGATTTGTTGCAGTTTCTGGCTGGGTGTATTAAATGTAGTAATAATGAATAATTTTAAAATTATAGGAAATGTTTGTTGAACACTTGTGAAATGCTAGGCATTTAATATGTGTATTATACAACACCTACATTTCTATGAGGTAGGTATAGTATATTTGTGACCAAGGAAATTGAGGAACGGAGAAGAAATTTACTTAAGGTCCCACAGCCAAGAAGTTAAAAAAGCTTTAAAATGAATAGCTATCATGAAGTCCCTAAGGAGGTACTTTATAATTTATCGCACAGCCCTATAAAGTAGGTGGTATTCTAATTTAACAGATAAGGAAACCAAAGTTGAAAGATTAAGAAACTCCCACAGGTCACAAAATTTCTTGAGGGGTAGGCACATGATAGCAGTGGCAACAGAAGGAATGAAACCCAGGCCTTTAAATCCAAACCCAATGCTCTTTCCACTAACTACATTCTCTGTTGCAGGCAACTAAATATTTGAATTATGACCAACTACTGCCTCAAGTGATTCTGCAGTACAGATGAGTTCACACATGAGTAAGGAAAAAAAAACCCTTACATTTTTTCCATTCCCAGATTATCTAGTATATTCTTAAATTCAGATTAGAGGCATAAGTATTCAAGAAGCACATGCTTGTAAAAGACTGACACAGGCTGTTATAAGCAAGTCTATATAACCATATCTGCTAAATTATTTTATGGAATAAACTGAATTATAAATTTCAGCGATACACTGAAAGCCATTATGTTACAATTTTTTCTACTGTGGAAAAAAATGACTAAAACTATTAAAATAAGGTGAAGAAGGCATACTTGGTTTTATTATAACCACATTATATCCAAAAAGTAAAATCCAATGCTTTAGGGTGGGAGATTATAAAATAAAGCTACTTGTCTATAGAAAATTACTATTAGATATAATCAGGAAAATTAATTTCAAAAGCAGGAAAAGGAAGGTACCATATTATGAATCAGGTTTCTAAGTTCCCCTAGGTTCTTACATGGGGGGAAAAATCATTCAAAAAGGGGTATCACCAGAATTTTAAAAATTCCACAAGAAGTGGCCCTTTAACATTTTTCAGTCTGTTTGGGTCAAAGATCTTTTTATTCACTTTCTGAATAGATTTAACCACTTAAAAAAAAAAAAGAGTACAGATTTAACTGTAATTTTTCGTGATTCCCTGAGAAGTGACATAAGTATAAGTTATAACCATGCTCCAAGTGAACATTCAAAAATTAATGAATATAAAAGTCTAAAACATTCCACTTGGAACTGCTAAGAATTACAGATTATGAATCTATGAATAAAACAAAATTGAAAAGACCTTTTGGATAAGACAAGAAAAAATCCATCTGAAAAAAAATTCTTTCCCTTTAAATTCACAAAAAAGAGAGTCACTGGCATAGTCTGTGTAAGGGAAAAATATTCTACTCAACTGATGCTGGCCTGCGAAAATCAAAGGAAAAACAGTAATCTATGGCATCTTCGATACTGTAACTACTTCAGTGTTGGTAAATAAAATCACCTCCCCAATCCTTATGTAAGCACTCTTAACTGCATCTTAATGAAGTTTCTCAGCAATAACATATTGTTAACATGTTTTGTTGTTGTTGTTGTTTGACTTACAGTAAAGTAGTTTTGAAAAAGTGACTTGGATACAGAAAAACCAAAGACAGGGCTTCTATTATCCATCAGTATTTATTCTTAAGAAGAAACCTTGTATGTATCCATCACGATGCCATCCTACTACGAGAGTATTCTTACAACGAAT
The DNA here is from genome assembly GCF_022355385.1 of Mustela nigripes. Classification (NCBI taxonomy): domain Eukaryota; kingdom Metazoa; phylum Chordata; class Mammalia; order Carnivora; family Mustelidae; genus Mustela; species Mustela nigripes. The sequence goes on along the minus strand of NC_081559.1, from coordinate 18,470,180 downwards.
AACTTGTTCATCTTTTGCACCACCTAAAATAACTGTTTTGGCTTTGCTTTTAAAGCAGGAAATGAGCCGTGAGTGTAAAAAGATTTCAAGAGCTGACAACCAAAGTATCTTTTACACCAACCCTTTAGAAGGCTGAACCGAGGCAAGCTAAGGCTAGGATAAAATTCTAACTTCTTAGGAAGCTATCACAAACTTAAATAGGTCATATTCCAGGTCCTTTCAAAACTGTCTTTTAATCTTTAATGTGTCAGTGACTTCTCTGCCGTTCCTTTTTCCCAACAGGCAAAGAAAAAATAAGCCTTGTGGCTTAAACTATGGTCGGTCCCCGCCGGAGTTACTTCTTGCCTGGAAGGCAAACACTGGATACTTCTAAATGCCTATTTTTAGAATTAGTATTAACCCATCTCTTATTTAAGTTTAGACAGCAACGTGGGAACCTTGGTAGGGGGTGGGAGATCCAGAGGACCCAACCTCGGTTACCCCTAACCCCCAAAGTGAGGCAAAACAAAAGTGAGTCGGCTACCCTTCGTTTCAAAGCGTTTCAGAATGATAGCTCTGAAGGATTACTACCTTATTGAAAAGGGTTAAAACCGAAACTGTTTTCAGACACCAGCTTCCCTTTTACAGGATCCCAACAGCTTTTTAAAAAAAGTTTTACAAATCTTTTTTTCTTAGCACCCGCCTTCCTCCCCAAAGAATGCATTTCCAGGACTGACTACTGACTTCAAAAAGAGTGAGGGAGAGAGTCAAAAATGATCTTTAAAAGCGCGGCTCTCGTCCTGTCAACGAAGCAGGAAAGAACAGAAAACAGTGTCTCCCCAATGGGGTGGGAGCGGGGGGAAAGGGCACGAATAAAATACAGCACGAGAGGAAACCTTTGGTTCCGAACTTTATTGCACAAAGAGCGTGGAGAGAAGAGTAGGTCAGACGTTGCAGCGCTTCCCCTCGCGAAGCGGGCATGGCAGGCACCGAGGCTACCGGGAAGGCAGGCACCTTCACCTCCTCTGCCCTCAACTGTCGCCTTCT